>NC_139929.1:5723775-6167065 GCF_963514095.1 Eutrigla gurnardus | reverse complement strand
GCATTCTGGTTGAGTCTATTTACAAAACCATCAATTTCACCTTCCCGTGATGGAAAAGGGCTTAAAATCGCCCACTAGGAAAAATATAAAAATGCACCTCATAAGAGTTCAGGGCAGAGGACAGTTTAGAGGAATTTCAATTCATGCTGCCCACTATACATCGCAAAAATAGCAAATCTAGATCCGCGGCCGACAACATGACGGAAAAAGAATTTCTGATTATATTCTGCAGGGACCACAAATGGGACTTTTGGCTTGGTCTATGAGGAGGGCATAATGCAATAACATTGCATTAGAAGGGTCTTTTTTACAGCGCGGCAGCACTGCTCCGCTGTATTCCTTGTGTGAACCGGTGCTCTGTTTGCGGTCACTAATGGGCATCAGAAATTACAGGCAGTGGAATCGCGCCCCGCGGGGGGACTGGCCTCCTCAGCGGAGCGGAGCACTTAGACAGTGTCTGGGAGCCTGCTGGAGGAGGAAGGGGGGAACTCAATGTCACAGCCCTGCCTCATAATTAAAGAAACCCTATTCCTTATCCTCTGTTAGGTGAGCCCTTGCTTGGTACTCCATCTGAGGTCTCCCCTGTGGGCGACTAATACGTGTTGCCCCCAATGTGCATGTGGGCTGATCGGGGAGATGTGCCTTTCTGCTGGGTGTCGGAGCTGGAAGCCCTCTGACCACTACGACAGAAGCAGGGCCACGTTGAGAAGAATCGCTGACCTCAAAAAGTGAATAAAATATCAACTGAGGTGAGATCTGAAAACCCAACAAAACCAGAAAAGCCAAAAAGTAAGTGCAGCCGGTAGGTGTATTATTTTTTAAAAGTCAGCCACGGCTTCCAAATCATCCTTCTGACATATGATAAATTTAAGTTTCTCCCTATTTATAAATTCAGGGCTCATCGTTGGTCCTTAAGTCTGTAGATTTTCTTCCTGCCTAATCCCTCATTTGAGTAAATAAAAGTAGTAGAGCTGTCATGGTCAGGTTGTTTTCCTCATCTAGCTCCCATGCTTTATAATTATTCATATGAAATGTGGTTCTGTTGATGGGCAACAGTCTTATTTTCTGCTTCAGTCAACAGTGCACATTTGTATTTCTAAATTGTGGAGCGCTTGTTATGTAAGGCAATTTTCTGCCTTCTTAAGAGCCGGATCTCCTGTGCATTAATAAGAGGCTGGGCTGAGCTGCTGGAGAGCTGAGGGCCTGTTCATGCTCACAGCAGCACAGTCTGGCACCACATAGCATTTATACATATTTAAAAGTTTTATTAGAAAACAGGTGTTATCGTGGCTGATGGTCAGACGTGAGACTTCTTTTTTCACCTTAAAATAATGGAAGAACACAACCAGAGACTCCAGGATTTTAGGAAATAGTGAGATCATGAATCCAGATTCCCCTGAGGACATTTTCCTCTTTTTCTTATTTACCGGATTAATCATCTGACTGCTTCTAAAAAATGCCTAAATAAGGAGCACATCAGTGCCCTCATTATTAGCAATGGCCCAGCGCTTCACCAAAACCTTAAATTAACAAACATAATTAGTTGTGACTTTCTTAAATAATACAATTCTGACCAACATGCATCAAGCAATTAAATCCCACTGTAAAAATATGTCAAAAGACAGCCATAAAATTATGTTTCTATTAATAAACTCTGTGATCTCTTCCCAAACCAGAGACACCACAGTTGAGTTATGAGACATTGAGATAATAGACTCTTTCCTCAACTTAAGTGTTGCCAGTTTCATTGACAAGCCATAGTATAAACCATTGGGTCTACATTTGAGCATGTCATTTTAATTTTGATTTAATACCCCGTGGAATGATGGCGGCCCGTTTCGCTAAATTGAACAGACGTGGAGCTAATCTGGAAAATCAATTAATCGATGTGCAGGGCTCATTTAATACACATGTTAATATAATGGGAGAGACGCCTGTTGCCCATAAAAAAAAGACACGTTTGGAGCAAATTGGACAGCGGTGATTTTAACAACGGTTGACATAAGTAAAAGTGCACTGCAGCGGAAAAAAGTGACATGAGTGTCTGAAGGGGCCTCAGCTGGAGACAAAAGCAGCAGATATGGGCCCGAGACTTGAGGAGGATGCTGGAGCAAACGGGAGGAGGAGGAGGTGGTGGTGGTGGAGGAGGAGGAGGGCAGAATGGCAAGGAGGTGAGGAGAGATGGAGAGTGCAGACAGCCAGGCCTCTGAAAGGCCGTCGTGGTTGGCAGTCGCTGACCTTGGTGACGATGGGTTTTCACCAGAGGCTTCTAATGAAGGCTGATTGCCAGGGAATAGTGAGGGAGCCAAGGGGGAGTAAGGGGAGCGGGGGGGGGGGGGGGGGGGGGAGAGAGAGCAAGAGAGAGAGAGAGAGAGAGAAAAGGATAGAGGAGAGGCTCAGGTAATTGCAGCACTTGTGGGTCTGAGGCCCTGCGGTCCTGTGATGTCGGGGTGCAGTAGGGAAGAAGAGAGATGTCTGTGGACGCTTTGGTGGGAAATTGTGGAGCACAGGGGTAGGAGGCAGGCCCCTAGGCTGTAATTACCCCTATGAGTGTGCGGATGGAGAGTGGACAGGCCCAGTGTGGGGCACTGACAGCGATCAAGGAGAGACGACTGCGAAAGGGAGTCGAGACAGACACACAGACAGACGGCAGGAGTCTGACGGAGGAGGAAGACGGGACGCCTCTATCTCCGCCAGGCCCCCCCCAAAAACCCAGCCAGCCAGACACTACACCAAGGTCAAAGGGTATTTGCTAACACACAACATGCCGGTGACAAGACAGCTATGACAAGAGTCATCTTCAACACTGCTGGTGTTGGAGATGACTCTCCCGGATGGAGAAAGACATAATGTGGAAGGATTTGGCAAAAAAAAAAAGAAAAAAGAAGTGACTAATTAGATCAGAGCCAAAGACAGAGAGATGTTGGGCCCCACTGGATGGCGCAGCAGGGTCAGGAGGGTCCGGGGCAGGCGAACTGGAATAAAAGAGTTGATAGGCTGGCCTAAGCTTCACGCTGCCACGGATCAGTATGTACTACCTCTCCTCTCCCTGCCTGGGCTGATGTAACTCACTGGAGTGGCAAATTACACCAGACCTACAGCTGTAGCCCGACATTATGATTAATTTGATCAGTAATTTCTCCTGTTTTTCATTTTAATCGCCGCGACCATTCTGCTGTGGCAGGTCTTTCAGATCTAATTAAGATCAATTCCGGTGTAACAGACTTGGCGAGCGCCTTTCCCCCCGTCAAATCCCTGAGCTCTCCGGGCGTGGAGAAAACCCGCAGCTCTAATCAATCAACTTCCAGCAAAATCCAGCGGGCTCCCGCAATCAGCCCATTAACACACTTAAGCAAATTTCATAATCTCCCCCCGTCTATTTGTCATCACTGTGGTGGCTATTTCAGGCAGCAGCTCACTGTACTCTGGACGTCGGGGAGCGGAGAGGGCGAGGGCGGGGGCGGAAAGGTAAATTCTGACTCCGTTTAACCAAATTAGCCGCGGTAATCTGAGTTCAGCCCATTGACTCAAGGGTACACTGTCTGTTGTGGTGCGATTTGTATTCTAATCGGGATATTAATGAGCCAATCCTGTTTCACAAAATTAAAAAAACACCAAACACTAAAAAACACTGGGGATGTAATGAATGCTCAGGATTTCCTCTCTATGGTTTTATGTAGAAGATCACACATGTCCCATGAGAGGAGAATTACAATGGGACATTAATTGGAACATAATGAGTGTTTGTCTCTCCGCAGCTCTGTGTTGTATTTTCAGCAAATAGCTGAATGGCTGAGTGATTCTGCACGTCTGAATAATGATAGTAGGAAATAGGGGCGCTATCTGTGTAATTCTGATTGTATTATGGTAATTATGACTTGACTTTTACTGCACAGACCAGTTTCTCTGGGTGAAGCATGGGAACACTAGAAATGCCCTTCTGTGTCTTCAATTAAAAACAAACAAAAGAAAGATCACGGTGACAATTTCAAATTCATTTGTGACAAATTCTCTGCTCAGGGACCTGAATTAAAAAAACTTCTGTGAATTGACCACAGTGATTCTGGGAGTGGAAATCCAATCATTGACCCAGGCGAGAGGAGGAGAGAGAGGCGGTGCTGCTGTTTAAATCCTATTGCAGCTTTGAGTGGGTGCTGAGGCTGCGACCTGTCCTTGGGCGAGCCCCTCGCTGGGTGACACACTCTTTGACAACACCAGCACTGACCCAGAGAAACTAAACCTTTTACGGCCATTCTGTTCCTCCCACACACACACACACGTACACGTATTTCATAATCCTATTTGATGAGGCAATATCTTAATGATACCTGATGTGGCCCCTTTGTCCCCCTCAAGGGAGGTCTGTCCTCAGTCATCATAATCAGCCTCACTGCTTTTTGTAGAGGAAGACCATCTGGAGAAAGCTACGGGTCTCATTCTTATCAATGCAGGGAACGTGAAGTAACATTGCTACGTTTGTGGACATTTAACAAAGCAGTAGTTTCGCAGTAAATCACACACTTTTAAGTAGGATAGTCTGATTGTAGTGCATCTGTTATCCAAGGTCTGCGTGCATTGCCTGATGCAAGCTTAATGTGTGAATCTGTATTGTGGTCGGTAGCCCTTGCATCCACAGACAGACTGGACAGTGTGTTTGGTGCGATGTAGCGGCTAGCCTGTGGAGCCCATTAAATCCAGAGGCTGTTTTTCCTGCTGAGTCTCACTAGGCCGTGACAGGGCCGGAGAGGGCTGCAAGGGGGGGAAACAAATAGCCCAACTCATCCCGGCCATAAAGAAGGTTGCACCACAACCCAATAAGGGTCTGACGCTGATGAATGTGACCGGGGACAGAAAGGCGACCCTGGCCGGTCTCCACCAGAAATGAAACCACGGGGATATAAAATAGGTTATTATCGTCACACGGTGACAGCCAGACGGACAGAAGAGCAGAGATGGATGGACAGACAAAGTGACTAAAAAGGAGGTTGAGTAGGAAGAGCAGAAACATTAAAGGACTGATTACAGCCGGTAGGTCCAGGGTTAGATAAACCCAGAACCCCACCTGAGTCTGAGGATGAGAGTTGTGCTTCTTGTCTGGTTGGGAGGTTTGATGAACTCGCAACAAGGATGCATATTCTAATAGCTCATAGACAGAAGAGCTGCCAGCCTCCATTCAAATGCTGCCACTTGATAAATATCAAGCGCCGACAGAGAATCACGCATTGTGTATACTGCTTAAGTGAATTACATGAATTACAAATGTGAAGTAACTGATTAGTCAGGTAATTTATATGGTCTTGGTGACGTAATTAATTAATTCTGTCCATAATGATATTAATGGGCTAAAGAAAGCTGATTATTTCTAGGACACTTGTATCTGCGAATAATGGCATATTAGATCATCAACAGTCTTACATACTGGATAAATATTACTGCCGATCCTGGCCGATATATCGGATTAATTAAATCAGTCATGAACATCAAATCAACATTAAATACTGTTTCGTTGTCATTCAACATAAAATTGTAAAACACAACTTTAGAAATCTTTTTAAACTTAAAAATATACAATGAAATTAAAATGGGGCCTTAATTTAACACAAAAGATGCGGTAATTCTATGAGTTTACGTATCAGAATGCGCTGGATTGGCGCAGTTCATGGACTCACCGACAAAGGCATGGGTGGGGTGACGGGCGAAGGTAGGCTGCGGGCTGGCGACTGATTGGGCCGGTGCGGCGGAGAGTGTTGCGGGTGTCCAGAGGTGGAAGAGCAGGTAGAGCCTGGAGACGGGACAGAGGTCTGCTGCTGGTTGGGTGGGGTGATGTGATGCTGGGATGACAGCTGGTTCTGGGTGTGGGAGAGGGCCTGTTGGTGATGGTGTTGCTGCTGATGCTGCTGTTGTTGTTGCTGCTGCTGCTGGTGGTGGTGCTGCTGCATCTGTTGGAGCTGCTGCAGGTGTTGGAGCTGGGAGTTCAGTGATGAGGTAGCTGTTGATGAAAGAAGAGCGAGTTGTTTGATTCATCTCTGTGCTGGAGACCGAGACTGCTTTTAGAGTGCGAAAAACGCAAATGAAATTGGGACGGACAACATGACTTGTGTTTTAGCACATAAATATGAAGCCCTCATTACCTGAAGAATATGCTCACACCTCAGATGGAAATACTGTACACATAGAGGTGTTGGATGCATAGGATGAATCGTGAGAGACGGATGTAAATTGCATGGAGCCACAACAAGGTCCTCCAGGGTTTTTAGCCTGCATGATAGAGTGAATTTAATTTAGCTAGTTGGAGGACAAAGCTATCAAGCCTGACTGATATAATAGCTCTCTCCGGAGCCAAAAGTCTTCATTGTCACTTGGAGAATGTCAGAATCTTTGGTTTAATGGCTAAAATCTCATAAGAAAGAGACATCCATCTTCACTGGAAGACTTCAGAAATAAACCCATTAACTAATTGGATCCAATAATGGCTCACCATTAGAACCTAATTTCTACATTTAAATGCTTATACATTTTTATGCTGTTTAAAAAAACGTTTAACACTGGCTGAGCCAGTCTGCATCAACACCAGCATGCAAAAACCTCCAAGGACCCAGAATGTCCACCTCAAATATATAATAAATCTTGGTGTGAACGATGTGCAGGTACACCTCAACTTCATGGTAATCATCATCATCAGTTTACACATGAATCCATACCACAACACAGACAACAAATAATATCTACTCAGGGTATCAGCCGTCATACTATATGTGGAGAATTGGGCAAAAAAACAACATCTAAGCTGACCTTCACAGCACTTTAAATAGAAAAAAGGGCAAACTCCATTTCCACAAAATACAATGGATAGAAAAGGTTTTTATACCTGTGATCACATTCAGAAAGCTATCAACAGCCTTTTCTCAGCTAAACACACCAGACAATCTCTAAAAGAAACTATCTTCTATTTGGAAAAAGAAATGCATGTATACAGTTGCACGGAAAACATATTTATAGGGCATGCTAAATGCAAAGGGAGTATATACATTTTTTTTTAAATTCCTTTAAATTTTAGAATATAATGTAACTAAAATGACCTACAGACAGTTAATCTGCTCCCTTTGTGATGTTACAGCTTTGTATAGAAAAAAGGAGGATGAAAGAAACAGATGACTCAGGATTAAAAGATGATAGAGTGAGGTTCAACATCAGCATACTCTACATGTACTGTAATATGTTTATTGAGCATCATCCAGTAAAGAAATCTAACTGTACATTTAAAATATATCTAATTATACTGCACAAAAAATACTTTTCTCTAAATTATATACATTAAGATGCATTTAATATCCAAATATCCTTAATTATAGATTTGGTTTCTTTGACAAGTTGAATATCTACAGCATTACCAGAAAAATATTAAAATGACTCGAAACACAAAGGACTGAATAACAAAGAAGTGTTAGTGAACATCTATTGATAATTCAGCCAAGCAGTTGTGAACACAGGCATACACAAGCTTGTATACATACAGAATCAATGCACTTAAATAATTTAAGTATGGTTGCCTCATGAAAGATTAATAAAACATCAGGACAGACAAGTCTTTGATTAGTGTGGTCACTACGACTCCAGGACAGGCTCATATGAACATTTGATGAACATCAGATCATGCTCCTCTTTCCTCACTCTGGAGAAGCGCAGCAAAAGAAAGCCAGCGTCTCTTGGCCAGTAAATAGTACACTTTTATATTTCTTCTACCTCCTGACACATTGACACCTCTCTCACACCCCCGTCATGAATTATATATCACCTGTGCAAACGGCAAGAGTCCAATCCTCACTTGAAATGTTGGGGCAAGTTGTCTAGCAAACGCCGAGCCCCTGACAGGACCGGCTCTTTTTCCCGTTGCAACTTCGCAACGACAAAATGTTGATCCCTATTTAAAGATGGAATAAAAAGGGAACAAAGACGGAGAAACAAAAAGGGGGGGGGGGGGTGAAATGAGGGATTCTGTCAAAAAATTATCGAAACCAGACGAAGATCAAAAGACGACTGGAAAATTTCCTGCAGCCAACCATTACGCCAAGGAACAAGAGGTACAACAAAAAAATATGAGGCAAAAGAAAACAAATACAGAGGGAATATGGAAGAAGCCCCATGTGGCCTTATTATAAGGGCTACACCGCAGGTACTATATTCTTTAACAGCAGTGCTTTATAAATTCTGTCATCTTGTTAAGACTGTCAGGACCACTGACCCTCCCTTCCCCTCTAACTGGGCATCTGGCATTTTTGAAGCTCATTCTTTTAACCACAGCTGTCTGATTGCTGTGGTTGAGCACATAATCCAAATGGCTTGTCTCAGCTAATTGTTTGTGCTTCTTCCTCCAGCAGACACAAGGCCGAGGATGAGAGTGGGAGCTTCACTTGCGATGGAGATAGGGCAAAAGGGTGCCCGGGATCCTATAGTGCTCATTATATCTCCTACTGTCTCTTTGTTGTGTTTCATATTCACTAGTTCTCCGAGTGCGACGCAAGCAGCGCTCCCACTTGATCGTGGCGCCTGAGGGGGTGTGTGTAAGAGCAAGGGGTCCCACTTTCACTGTTGTCACAACTCGCCTATGTTAATGCTTATAATGAGGAATGAGCCAGATCACATGAAGAGAATCACACAGCTAAATGATGAGATACAAGCTGAACTGTGGTATTTTGTGCTCCATTTAACCATTTAACAACCATCATTTGGGACTGTGAAACAAACACCAGCACCGAGAAGCCTACGGCCTCCAACCTCAGTGCTTTGAGAGAGTGTCTGCCATCTCTCTCTCTTTCTTCTTTCGCTTTAATGCCACAGTAGAAATCAACCGTTATCTTTGACTGTCCCGGCCCCGGCTTCTGAAGTATTGGAGGACGAAGCGAGACTGATTGTCAGAGGTCGAAAGGCTAGGTCAAAGTCGGCTCATTCGTCAGACAAAATGCTATTTTTGTTTCCTGTGCGGTTGTGGAGTGAAGGTGGGGGGGAAGCAGCCTGCTCTCTCATTACCAGCGCTATCTCAGTAGTCCCTGCCAACCCCCCTATTACGGCACTTTTCTCTCTGGGGCTGATTCGACTCCTTGTTTTCCTCTCAATGCACAACACCTACGTTTAAAACTATTTCCTAAGGGTTATCTCATATATTGTCGGTGTGTGCGCATGTTTGTGTACAGGTGGAGTCGGGGGCAGAAGTCAAACTTTTTTATAAATGCGCCACATTGTAAGCGACTCAACCAAAATGTGAACTTTGAGTACCGTGCGGGTCATGAATTCCATGCTGAAAAACGTGCACGTATGAAAATGGCATAAGATGCACCAAAGATGCAAACTGCATAACAAACCCGCTTCACCTCAAAGATGTAAATGCATTGCATAAAAAGTAATATGTATGAATGCATTTAGACTTGCCAGAAAGGTCTCTACGAAGCCTTAGAAAATGCCCAGCCAAGGCCAAAATGACTTCAGTCATCATGTCTACACAAAAGGACTCCGTAGAGCATAAAGCACGGTCAGAAGAAGCCAGATGTGATCAACTCATGTTGCAGGAATTCAAGATTTCTGGGTGTCGAAAAGGAAAACCTTCAATACATACCTTGATAATAATGTATTGAGTTCACAAGGATGAATACAATCTAGTCTCCTTTATGTAAGATCAGTATATGTGCACTGAATGCCTTTCTTAAAGAAATAGTTGGTGTGGGAATATGTTCGTCACATCTTCTACTCAGCATAGAGACATAATCAAAGAAAATCATCGCATCTGAGCGTCTTTGGCATCATTGGAGTGTGCTGTAAATTAAGAGATAATCTGAGGCTGCGGATGAGCCCGTTAAGAGTAAATGAAACTGTCCAATGTGACCCACCCTGTATTTTTAGGAACTGCTGTAGTCTAAACACAGCTGTCATTCTCTAACAAGAGAGGTGAGAAGGGACAAACAAGCTCCCCATTACGGCTCTGCCTCACGTTCCGCTATGGGAGTCCATAAACCACTGTCTCAATTGCCTTTTCAGAGAGTCACACTGATAATTACTCCACTGGAGGTAAGGAGATTTAGCCTCTATGAGATCTGGTAATTACAAAGGTGGTCAAAGGAAGGTCATTTTTACTCTGCGGATTAGATTGGAGCACTTGCACACTGATGAAGTGGATAACATCACAGTGTCTGCTCTCATTTCTATAGTTCACTTTTATCTCCGTTGGTCACTTTGATAACACCCCATCCACGTAACCGAGACATTAATTATTATTAGTGATCAATCTGTCAATCGGATAGCCTAGGAACTATAAACATTTACAAGTAACCAGACTCAAAGGTAGTTTAAAAAATAAACCGGCATGAAAAAAGACAGAAAAGCAAGAAACGTGTGGGAATATTTAACTGAATATGAATATTAAACCAAGTATTGTTAACAAAAGGTAATTCAAATATTAAAAGTACTCATAATGTGGAAAAACTGGCAACATTATAACTGTTATGGTGACTTATTTTAACTGATGCATTAATTCAAGTTGCGTTATCCTTATTTTATATATGTGGTTAGTTAGATTTACAATAATGCATCACATTTTGTTCACTTAAATGCAACTATATTTCCCTCTAAAATGAAGTGAAGAAGTACAAAGTGGCATAAATTGGAAATTCTCAAGCAAAGTACCTAAAATTGTAACACAGATTTGAGTCCACATAATTGGTAATCTCGTTAAAGGAATGGAAAATAGATTCCTGGCTTGGCGTTGGCTGGAATAAACATGGAGAAAATGAAACGCTAAAGGAACTAGCAAACTACTGAATAAAAACATTACTCAGAGCCACAGCCGGCAATATCACAATTTCAGCCCTGCTGCAGGGAAACTCAACAACTAAAAAAAAAAAAAAAGAGAAAAAGTAGGCAGTTAAGATTTGAGTGGAGTCGCAGAGCCACAGGATTTTAGAGAGTAAACCACATCGCTTGTAGGGATCCAGAGATAATGCTTTCACTTTGTGATGCAAGGCAATATCAAGCTGTGCTGTAGGATTCTCACTCTGGGGGAAGCATTTCAAAGAATCAAATCATCTCCATGGAGATGTTACACACACAAGAAAATCCCTGTGTGCTTGATAATGTTGCCCTTTTGTGTGATGTTTACGCGAGGTTATTGATTTCCAAAGTATGGTCCAGGGGCCTGTAGGGGCCCTTGGGAGAGTTCCAGGGGGTCCCAAGCAAAGTTAGGTCTAGTTTAATTTCATGTCTTCCTACCTGAGAGAGAAAAACATATTGTAGCTTTATTCTGCCTTTTAATATGGGCCTGTGCTGTCAACCTATAATGAGGCTGTAAGTGTGCATGCCTTCATTCCAACGAAAGACTGCGAGTTTATTTCACAAATGAGTCGGACTCTCTCCGCTTAAAGGTTGATTTATAAGGGAAATTAATTGGTCTGACTTAAAAAAACAAAAATTCTGTTTTTATCAAGGTCTAAATATAAAAATGTGGTTCTTTACGACAAAACCTTATTCAATGATATGACGAAGCATTTGGTTAACTAATGAATCCTGTTTGTTTTTTCCTTTTCTGGATGTTTCAATTTCAAAAATTCGATAAAACTATATTTAACGCTAATACCTCGAAAAAAAATGCTAAAATCAAATTAATGAGCACACAAATTGGATACATTGAGGGATTTCTCCCTGCTTTTTGACAGAGGAGTTTCACTCTCATGTTAAATACTATGGAGAGTTTGTCATACTGTGGCATGCAGACAGAGATCCCTCACTTTTGTCCTTCAGAGTCCAGAAGGTGCCGGACCCCCTCCCCTCCCCTTAAAAAAAAAAGAGCCTGTCTGCCTGGCAGGACAGACTGGGTTATTACAGCGTGTTCATGGTCCCATCATGTGTCGTCAGACCAAAGCAGAGGCCGCAAGTAAAAGCCTCATGCAAAATTTATGTTCATGCGGCTGTTTCAGTGGGTGGAAAAATCAATATTGCGGTCCTGATGCACGGAGATGACTGAGTGCTCTCTGACTGACAGTAAAAGCTGAGAGAGATTGAGGGGCTACATTTACTGCTCTAGACACGGAGCGGAGCATTGTTGCTCTAATAGTCTAGTTCACCTTAAATTTGAATATCATTGTGGATTATTTTGGTAACAACTTGGATTTTGAGGGCTTGAAGAAATTATGCCATTAGAGAAAAGGAGAACAAATGAAGAATGAGCCACCTTGTTTTTCAAATTGTCTGAAACACATCTTGTGTTGTGGTTTCTGAGCAGCTACAGTGTTGTATATTATGGGGTTATTAAGCCTTCCCTTCCTTTCCAACTTACACAGATATAAAATGATTGTAGAATAATCAAAAGACAATGTGGGTATGAGGAGGACATCATAGGGATTTTGTTCTGCGCTGCTTCGCTTACATATGCTTTTGATAACGCACCACATACCCACAGTGCATTTGGGGAGGAATGTGAGAAGAGAGCGAAAGAAAGTGCAAAAAAAGAAATTCAGTGGGATGAAATAACCCCAAACAATGGGATTTGCTTTCCATTCTTCTGCCTCCATCTTCTGTCTTTAATTATTCCCTTTGGTTGTCTGAGGGAGCGTGTAAGCACTTTCACACAGCACAACATGCCCAGCAGCACAACACTGTCTGCCTTAGTGATGTGGAGACTTCTGAGTGACACTGAGCCTCTTGTGATTATTAATGCTGTTTAATACAACACAGGGCAGCCACTGTGATTGAGGGAAAAAACAGATTTCACAATGCATGCATTCAAAATGCAATGTGAATGGAATTATGTACAACATGAGCACTGCACTTGAGATACATTTCGCCCCTCTGCAACATAAACAATGTGTACACCGTAATTCTGTTTTTTTGTAGATGCAACACTGAAAATGTGTATTTGATAACAAGAACCAACTGTGCTCTATTTTGTACACAGCGCTTAATGGAACCTCAGCTGATCCTGGTGGGATCCTTTGTGCCGGTTTAGTAGTTTTCTTCCTGAATCGCATATGAGATATTTGAGAGCCCAGAACGATGTATGATGAATGAAGTAGCATGCTACTTATACGCTTATCGTGCTCACTGACTAGCAACAGGTTCAGCAAAGGGCAGCGGCAGTAAATGAAATTCCGCACCGGGACAATATATCATCAAAAGAAATGTATGCACCCGAAACTTACAAGCCTTCTTCAGATGCGGACAAGGTGCCTGACGGGGTTGGGGGAGGGGGTGGGGATGGGATAGTAGGGAGAAAAAAAGGGGGGTGGGGGGATGGGAGAATAGAGGGGAGGTTTTTTTTTTCTGGATGGGTGCAAGCAAGAGGAAGCAGCAGATTTTGTTGAATCAGTTCTATTTTCATACTGGCTGATCTGTGTCTTTTAACCATTTCACTGCAGCTGGAAAACGAAGGTACCGGGGCTAATTTCACAGTGAGAGCTCACTGAACAAAACCCCCCACGGTCTGTGGGAAAAGGTGCTAAGTCTACTTTGTCATTGTGAATTACGGCAGTGTAATTCAGGAAACGGGATTGTGTGCATGGGGGAGAAAATATGTTAAGAAACGGCAAAAAAAAGCCTTTTCCGTTTCTAGCCTGAGATGTACTTAGCAAGGTTTGCTTATGATCTGAAAGTAACAGATATCTCCCCCACCAAACATGCTATAATGTACTGATGCCACAGGATCCATCTGTGATGTGTCTGCAGTGAGTCCAGAAATAGCACCCACGGGACATAACACACTCCCCGGGCCTCCTACGGGACCTTTTAAGCTGCACTGATAGTGATAAAAGCCCCCGCAAACCTGGCCCCCAGATACCTCAGCCATTAATTAAGGTAATTAGGCCCTGGTCAGCAATTAGTAACCACAGATAGCTTTTAGCAGCGGCTAAGACGTCCCCACTAGTGCGGAGTTTGGTTCCATGCCATCTGCTGACAAACGTCGCCGCAGACTCTTTGGTTTCACAGACGTGGAACTGGAGAGCCGTGTTTAAAAGTGACCTCTGTGTGATCCTGACTCGCTCCCAGACTCCCACAGCCTCCCTGCTGCTGCTGCAGCGCGACCACTTCGTTTGTTCCTCTCGTTTCTTTGGCTCTTTTTCTCTTTCGAACGTAGAGGGGCGAGCTCTATGAAAATCCATACGTGCTGTACACGGCCCAAAGTGGGAATAGGAAACATTCACTGCACAACGTATCGATCAAAATTAGAACATCTGGGCTGAGTGTAAGTAATATTGATTAGAGCATAATGCTACATTGATTTGCTTGTATTATTAAGTCCACGATAGATCCATACTGATAAGGTGTTCGTTTAGATTATGTTATATAGAGTTATATTTAAAGTGAGGATACAGTATATCAAAATGATGCTGCACATATAGTAGTGGTAAGCAGGTTTTCACAGAAAACAATATTTCTTTATGTGAGGAAACAGCCATTAACATATTGAATCTTATTTTAAAGAACCTGTGATAAGCATTAACAAAAGCAAAGACCTGCCTAAAAAATGTGAGAAACATTCACAAGCTATTTCGGCATTTATACTAATATGAAAATACAGCCGTGTGTGTATTTCTTCCCGTGGCAGAGGTGTGTGATTTAAGGCGCTCCGAGTAGAAACACTGATAAAAAACCTTAGAGAACAGATCATGCAATAACTCACATTACCGGGGAATGGGAAATAAAGGATGCAGCTGTGCTACTTTACACAATTCCACATTTGAAGCAATCGGTGATAACACCATTTCATTCCGGTTCAGTCCCATAAAATTACCATTAACATTACAACTCATGCAGAACACAGATAAATGTAAAATGTCACCCAGTTCTGCCAGGCGGGAATTCCAGTTCCACAAGATTACCATCTCTGTCTGCTCTCTCCCACTGCACCTTGTCTAATATTTCATTTACAACATTTCATAAGTTCATTTTCCCCTCACTGACCATGTAAATCACAAATCAATTTTCATTTAAAATGCTTGACTACAGATTGTTGCTGAAAGCCTCTGAATTGCGCCTCGGCAAATATGGCAGACCTTTAGCAAATCTTTCGGAAACAGTCTGGCTGGAAAAGGGAGGGAAAAAAGTGAGATGTAATTTCTACAAAACAACTCTGAGGCCAAGTGGTCAAGGCATTTACTGGAAGCATTTTACAAGTGTTGAAATATAATGAAAACAATACACCATTATATAGAGTAATCTGTATCAGATTCACAACTCCCTCATGTATTGAAACCTCAGACTTCGTGATCGACTGACCTACTCAAAAGGAACGAAACGCTGATTATTATTACCATGAAAAGACGAACACTAATGATTGGGCATAATTGTTGGGGACATCTAATCAATACATCCAACCATTTTAGATGGTGAATATTTATTGAGGATGTCAGTGAGATTTTTTAAAAAGGATCAGATAATCGAGATTAAAGCAAACGTCATTCGGTTGGGTGGACACAACAGTATGCATGTTTCACATTTAAAAACCTAATTACACCAGGGGAAGGGTTATCTGTTATAGCTGAGGAGCTATGGGAATAGAAAACAGCAGGATTAATATGGAATAATTCTGCATCATCCTAATTATTCATGTAATTGGAAGCTAATTTAAAAATGTGTCATGTCGGCATTCAAAGCCTAGTCTGTCCTACGGAAAAACCCATTTAAATGAATGCCTTACACTCTGCATACACAGTGCAGACGGACATGCTGGGTAATGTGCAGAGACCGTCTTGTAGATTGTGCGTTTAGGGCAGGTTTGCAAAAAGCCTCACTTTGTGTTTACCAGTAAGGGCAGATGTCAGGGTTTGCTGTGGAGGAGCAGACACAGCCACATGTGATTAACAATATTATTGTCTTCCTCCACACTGCGATGAAGACCCCCCCGCCTTTCTTTCTATTTTAGGCTCTGGCAGCGTGCTGTCCTGTGGCATGTTTGAGCCAGAGTGACACTGCCACCATCTACAGAAACCAAACACGAGTCGAGACCCAGAAGGTTAGGACAAACAAGCACTACTGTGTCCTAACAGACAAAAAACATGCAATTATCTCAATCACATACATAAATATATGACTGTATATATGAATCGGCTTGAATTTCCCTCGGGATCAATAAGGTGTCTTTCTATATTTAAATACAACGTGCATCATCTGTACTGTTATTTTTGCGCAATTATGAAATGTATGTTTCTTGAATTCAGAACAAATCATTAGCATGTCTGCAACAAGTGAAACGCCAGGGGGGAAATTTACTTACATCTCAGCTTCAAGAAAAGACATCAGAGTGTAAATCATGGGTCTCGTGGGAGTGCCTGTGTGTTCATACGTGCAGGTACAGTAAACCTGCGCTACAGCCAGGGTGTAAATTTGTGTGTTTGATTCTAACCCTCACATCGCTGCTCAACACATTTTGATAGCGGTTTTTGCTTTTTTTTCTCTCTCCTTTCCGTCGCCAAACTGTCACAAAGGCAGTAACCCCACACGTTTCCAAGCTGCTCATTGTAGACAAACAATAAACCAATGGCATATATCAATGGCAGAGATGAGAACCCGGGTGCCATATCTGCTGGGACTGCCTGGCGAACCTGTCTCTGCCTGCGCTTCATCTCCAGCAGCACCTCTCACTCTCAATTATTTGGCTGCTGTCACAACAAATCAATCAAATTACCGCTCCAGGACTGTGTGCAGCTGCTCCTATTGCACCGCTAGTTGCATTAGCTTTGAAATGTATGAGGTCTACATTTTATCACTGTTATTTATTTAATGCAGCTCTCTCCCCTGCGAGTCATCTTACAACCACAGCAAAGTTAAATCATTAAAGGAACGACGTGGAATACATACTGCCTGAGAACACTTCAAATTAAACAGTGATAAGGGAGAAGGGATGGGTTTTGGCCTCTATTGTGTTAAGATGGCAGGTGTTGATGTGAGGAAATGTGGAGCGCTTGCTCTGGGTCCTCCTAATGCACTCCTCCCTTGGCTGAACGTGCACACAAACAATAGCTCATGTCTTTTCTTATCCCTATATGATTCCACAAAGAGAAACAGAAGCCCACGATGAGCAACAAGCCCAAAAAAAGGATGGTTGAAATTCTCTAGCTTCGATAATGTAGTGGGTAAAAGGGACACAGAGGCATTCCCACAGCAGACAGGGGTTAAGTCAGTGGCCCGGCCCGGTGATCTAACCTCTTAAAGGAGCAGCAGTCAGCTGAGGCAGAAGAGATGCAGTCTGACATGTCTTAGTAGTGTGGAAACATTTGGCTCTTCCCCGAGGAGCCCAACCTTTGGTGGTGTAATGAGCAGAGTGATTTCCCTAATTTGTATCGTACCAACACGCGCAAACCTACCAACGACACGGCTGAACATTTTCATCAAAACGGCAGACATGCCTTTGATTGGCACCGACACCGGGTCTCATTACCGCAGGTGAGTGGGATGCCGACCTTTATCAGGAAGCCTGAGTGCTGTTTTGTGTTTCCTGCGGACGAGTACAGAGGAACAATGCTCTCACCTCACCATTAGAACTCAGCTCTCTGATGTGATGCACCGCCTGGTTTTTTCTGCTCAGAGCAAATAAGATGGGATATGCTTATTAATATGAAAGAGCTCCAGTAAACTAGCTTCTTGCATTACCTTTGAGTGAGTCTTAGACAAGAGGAGTAGACAGATGAGACTTTGTTCTGCATCCTCCCATTGGGCTTCACATGTACAGTGCTTTGATACAACTAGTTTTACAAGTATGGTAATCATGCTATGCTTGTGATAAAATCATGTGAAATGAAAACCTATTAAAAATACATCAGAATGGTAGCGTTACATCCAACAACAACACAAATCTGCACATGTTTTGTCTGCATCCGTCATACATACTCATATTTGGAATTGTGAAAATCTCATATGATTTTTTTTTATTCATATGAGCCGTCATGTTTACAGACCTCTAGCATGACCCAACCTAGTTTCCGCCTCTGTGAAGTCAGCTAGAATTGTGCGCACTCTGTCACGAAAGATAACTTTCTCCCTTGTTTAGTTTCATTGGGAATTTGTTTTTTACTGCATGTTTGCAGGCATAAATCATTCTGACAAATAACCAGTTACACTGGTGCCTGTGTTTACTGAGTCTGCCACAAGATGCTGCTCAGTTTTATTTAAGCGTCCGCTCCAAATTTATAGCACAACCCCATTACAGTGATAGTTATTCATCACAGTCTGAGAGAGCTGCCCTCCTAAAGCAGTTCAGCTGGTTCCCTCTTGTCAACACTTACAGAGCCAGCTTTGATGAGTATGATCAAAACGTGTGATCAAAAGATGCTGTTGTTACTGCTTCTTCTGATTTGATCTTTTCGTTTAATTTCCCTCATTAAAACAGATGCATGTGAAATATGATAATTTTGATCTAATGCAACGTATTAAACATTACATTCTTGCAAAGACTGTGACTATCGGTATACAAGCGTGCTGGCTCGCATGCGAAGAATACATTTCCTCCACTCTCAACCGCCCATTCCCCAAGATAAACAGCCTTATTAGTTGGTCATTAGCTGCCTCATTACATTTAAATACAGCCATTGGCAGGGCTCCTCCTGGAGTCTCATTACTGCGCCTCACAGTTGTCTTGTGTCTGATCTGACGCTAATTAGCTAGCAGCGCGAGTGCTGTAAAGTACACTTGCTCCCGAGGTCGTGAAATGAGCCGACTGCTCCCTGGCGACATCACGCCGCTGTATTATATGTGTGATTAATCAGGCCTGGAGACCCGGGGGCGGCGGGGAGGGGAAGCGAGGGGGACGCGGGGGGCAGAGGCCAGAGTTGCGGTTGTCTGACAGAGGTGCTGTGCCAGCAGGCCTCATTCAGCGGAGCTGTGATGAACTCGGACAGGGGAGAGTGGAGGAGCGGCGCGTGGCCAGAGGCGCCCGGACACAGTCAAGACATTTAGCTTCACTCGTGACTTGTGTCACTTTCTCTCCATGGAGGTCCCTTCAATGCATCCCCTTTAGATAAGGAGACGTGCGAACAGGCAGTCTGTCAGTCCACACCCTTAAAAAAAGATCTGCCACAGAGGCATTTCTCCACAACAGATTTTTTTTTTTTGTTGCTATCTCTCATGGATGGGGAATTTTATCAGGACATTGGATTCCAGACTGTCTGTTGGATTGTTTGTCAGTGGACAATACGGATGACTGAGAGCTGCTTGTTTTGGCATTCTGACACCCTGACAATGTGTTTGCCGATCAGTTCATCAGATCACTGAAGCCTCTAGGTCATTCCTGGTGCACCAGGAGGAAGATCTGTTGAAGTGTGAGTCAGACGGGCCTGCTGGGCCCATTATCATCCACTACTGATGGATACATTGAAGGGCTCGCTGGATGGATGCAGGTTTATTAAAAGCTCTGCCCACAGCGATGGCTGCTGTTATTTATGCATGTTTGTGTCCATTAGGCTTCTACCTCCACATTTCCTCACTCAGGGCATCTGTCCATCCATTTCCCCACACGAGGGGAGCTTTCCCTGCACTTTGCGCTGCACTGGCATTATTGTAATCTCCAGCCTAAAAACACACTGCTTTACATGTAGCCTGGCATCTTTTTACATTAGTGCAGTTCTCTCATCCAAGATTTATGACTGATGGTTTCCCCATTCATCCCTCAATCTAATGGTATAAAAGAGACAATGTTTTAAACATTAAAATGAAAACCATTTACAACTATGATCAAAAGAGAACACTTGGGCATTAAAGTTTAAAAGGCAAGGATAAGTACAGCCATGTGGACGGACAGATGAGGTGGAAAAAAGATAAAAAAGTGAAGTACAGTGCACTCTTATGCACAGGAAAGAGGCAGAAAGTGCTTTTGCGCTGCACTGCAAAACGTTGACCTGTAATTAATATGGTTATTCCTTCAGGCGAGTTGAGGATAGCAGCTTTTTGAGATACAAACCCCCAAAGGATTCTTACCTGGTCAAGAGCTTTGTAAAATATTTTTAATAAAGAACAGACAGAAAGTGTTCTACGTCATAAAATGGACCATACGAGTTGTTGATGGACTAAAACAGAAAAGCCTTCATTACATGACCAACATACAGTGGATGTTTTAGACCATCCATCAGCCTCTCAGAGTGCAGTTTTCTACTTTGTTCCTGAGATGTCACGTTGACCCTGTTTTGTCATACAAATGAGCCTCTCTATGCCCTCTTTCTTACCTTGCAGGTTCTGGAGCGGGAGCGTCATGATGCCCCCTGCAGCAGCAGCAGCCACCAGGCTCTGGATGTTGGCTGTGGGCAGGGAGAGAACGAGTCCCTGCTGCCCGCCCAGGTGTCCGCCTGCGTTGAAGGGGATGAGGATGGGTTGGTTCATGCCCGGAGACGCCCCGGACATCACGCCGCCTACGGCGTTGGCCAGCTGCTGGGCTACCAGTAGAGACTGCAGCAGACACACACATATAACACACATATGCCTTATATAATATTATAAAATCAGAGATGGGTAGTTTCTAGTGTCCATAAAAATACAATTTTTTGGACTGCTGTTCATATTCGATAATGAATCCCCTGCACCCAGAATGCACGTGTAAAAACACCTGTTACCAATATAGATCACTTAGAAATCAGTGACACTATCATGAGATCATATTCAGATTTGCTCTTTGGTGTGCAACAATGGATGATGAATTTATAAGAGGGAGATAGAGGACTGTAACTGCAATATAATGTATTTTATTAACAGAATAATGCAGTTGTTATATTCATGTCATCTTCAGTCTATATTTACAGCATGCTACAGATGAAAAGGCCAAATACTCTCGATAAAAAAGCACTTGAGTGGGATTTGCAAAAATACAAAATATTAAATGAATTGTTTGCTTTTGCAAAATATGTCAAATATTTATGTATTTGGTGTGTTTGACAAAGAGAGACAGTTTTTTAGCATTTGCAAAACAGTGTAATACCATTAATGGAAAATATCCCATTACCAAACTAAACCTGTACAGTATGTAGCGCAGGTGGATTTGGCTGAAATCATTACCACAATAATAATAAGGATATTTTCAAATAACATCATATATAAAATATGGCAAAAATATGATAAATCCCATAATATAATTAAAGTTCACTACTTTATGAGACCAGGTAAACCAGCTATTAATAAAATACGATTCCTCTACTTGAGTGCTGCATAATACTTGTTTTACTGAGGAAAATCACATTTGATTGATGAATGTAGATACACTATTTTCTATCCTACTTGATTGAGACAAGCAAAGCAGATGTCACCAAAGTGACTGCATCCCTAATCAATGACTTTTGATGAATGCAGTTGTTTTGCAGATGAATTCTGTGCTTTGCTGTGTCAGACTGACAGTAAAAAAAAACACACACACTGCCGTTGGTACAGACAGAGATGAAATCCAATCTTTGTGAAAGAGCTGAGAATTCTTCTTTCACAGAGATGCAAGTGATTTATGTTTCCTCCCATTGAACAAATCCCATGTACCACAGAAATGTGCCTGAAATACACAGTGCTTTTCTAAAACACGTAGCAGTACTTTACTCTTTTGATGAGGGATATAA
Organism: Eutrigla gurnardus; assembly: GCF_963514095.1. NCBI lineage: Eukaryota > Metazoa > Chordata > Actinopteri > Perciformes > Triglidae > Eutrigla > Eutrigla gurnardus. Next base: position 6,145,505 of record NC_139929.1, on the reverse strand, counting down.
CACATCACTCAACTCTTCATGTATCCATTCATTCACATTAGTTCAAGTGGATTCGCTGCAGTCATACCCATAGAGGAAAAGATATGTTATCACAAGTATCGCTCTGAAATATTTTGCACAGTAGAAGATCTCTTCAAATATATTTTACCGAGGAAGTCGGTTTGGAAATACACCAACACAATTTTTCATCGAGGGCTTTGAGGCAGGAGTGGTAATGTTTGTGCCACGGCTGAAATCTCCGTGAATACACAGGGAATGACATCTTAAATTGTATTCATTCTGATAAAACCTTTTTCAAATTATGTCAGCGCTTGAGCACGTCAATCTGAATTTACCCAGGAGGCACGAGACAAGAGATTCTGGGGATGCTGCAAAAATCCAACAAAATTACTGTTTAAACATCGAATTGAATTGTTTGGAATAAAATAATACACTGTCAGCTTGCGTTGTGTCCACAGTAAAGCAGCCCTTAGACGTTGCTAGGCAAGCCTGGCTGCACTGTGTTGACTCCTCCACTGTGACTTAAGTTCACAAGCCTTTAACCACAATTGTCAGCTATCTGCTTCTGTTTTGCATGGTGCGTTTGCAGCTTGAACAGGACGCAGTGTGGGCTGACTGGTGCGAAGACCCCACCGTACTCCCCAAACCTGGTGCTCCTAGGTGACAGGCATGTCACTGTGATAACCCTGCATGGTGCAGAACGCCTGCACCCACTCCGACATACATGCAATCGCAGTTTAAGAGGTACGAGGTCGCACGGGTTTAAAGCCACTACGCACAGAGATTTTGGGGTGAAATATCTATACTGAGAGGCATATGAATACCTGTCTGTGTTCCTAAGCTGTTAAAATAATACTTTTAAAAAGCACAGAGAGGTGACTGTTGCTGGCAGGAGTAATCATACAACCTATATAGGACTCCTCTTTCTCAACATTTGCTTTGATACACAAACATCGCATAGCAAATGACAATATCTGACGCTTCTGAGAGCATCCGAAATGACATGTGCCATTAACTTTAAAAAATGAAATGAATAATTTGGGAGCTCAAAGAATCCTCAAAGGACAAAAACAAAGACAAGCCGTCTGTTAGCTGCAAGTGACATATGTTTAATCTTGTGTTTTAAACTAAATTTAATCTTGAATTGAAGCAACACATAATCAAAGACGGTCTTTGAACATTTCATCTCGGAGTCAAACAAAATGAGACTGCCAGGCTTGACAGCAAAGACAGGCTCACATGGAAGAGAATAACATTAAAAGACAATTCTGCAATTATCAGATGTAGCCCTGATTTATTTATCATTACAGGCAGCTTTGGAGAAACAGGCAGCTGTTCGGCACACAGGCAGCTGCAGAGAGACAGCACTTTGGAGATTTTTTTTAAAGCATGCAAGAGCTGTTGGTCTTTAGGCTGTTTGTTGTGCCAGTTTATGACGGATTATGATCTTCATCTGAGGCGAGAACATCGTCTATGCACACATCTAAATTAGAGATAAGAATAAATTTAGCAGAACATAATTAGCTCGACTCTGCAGCCACATGACAAGCTTTTACTACAAGAATCCCCAGCATCACTCATCTAGATTTAGGAGCAGTTCACCTTCTGGCTTTTCGCCTGATACTCTCACTCTTCCTCTCCATAGGTGCTGTTGTACAGTGTTTGGCAGGCCTGACAGCTGAGTGTTGAGAAGTGGTCTCCTAGGGCCCACACAGATGCACAGACTGGGTGTGTGTTGGGCTCTGGATGGGGAAGCAGCCCCACTCAGGACGTGGATGTGGTACCCAGCCTCTCTGCCCATCAGGGGAGAATAGGCCCTTCTATCTGCTTGGCAGCTCTGGCACTGAGAAATTGCCCATAATCACCCAGATAGCAGACTTTTGTCATCCTAACTGCAAGTGGGAAACAGAAGGAAGGTGGATTCATGTTGGGTAAACTACCATCGGATAATGGTTGTTCGAACAATATCCGGCTCTGGAGCGAGAATCTATCAAAACATATTGATCCTGGAACAAGAGAATTGGGTATGGCACGCGGAGCGCCTTTGTTTCTGAAAAGCGTTAGCTTCACAGAGACTGTACTGACAGCATTAATATATTAGATGGTGACTGTTGAGAGCCGCCTGCTGAGGCTCAGACTGTAACTGCTGCCTGCTCGAGATGCTTTCCTATTGTGTTTATTTCTTATCTATTACAGGAACAGCGACTTTGCCCAGCGAGGGTGTCTGTAATCAGAGATGTGCTTTTAATTAAGCCCATTCTTCATCTCCACTTGCAGCAGATTGACTCCTTCACTGGGGATTTCTAACCCTACAAACCTGCCGAACGACTCGGCTCCTCTCGTGTTTCCTCTTTTGTTTATCCTGATGAGGATTGACTGTCATTGAGTGAACACTGAGTGCGGGGAGAGAATGGCCTTATTAAAGAGGGTGGAGGAAACCTAGCGCTCTCTGTGTGAGTGTTGAGTTGAGCGGTGACATTGAGCAACACTAATGAGATAGATGTTCATTAAACATCGCACAGCCACCAGACCAATAAATCCAATCGGAGAGGACAACGCCTGATTGAGCTATTAACAGGGCTGCAGGCTCGGTCTTTGCTTGTTTTGACAAGGCCTGTATTGTCAGCTCATTAGTGCCACAAGTCAATTACATTTGATGTGTGATGACAAAATACTTTGGCATTCGGTGAGTGTTTTATGTTTTTTTGTTTTGTGGTTGTTTCACTCACAACATGCGCTATGAAGTTCATAACTGAAACTGTCAAACACCTTAATCTTATCTCATGATGGCTGCGACAAGAGTAAACACAACTCAATTAACAGAGTTAATCGTCAATTTTTTACTTTCTCTTAGTAGAATGAACTTAAGTTTGAGGTCTTTGAATCAGTCACGAAGGAGCTGACACCAAACACGAGGAAGAGACATCGAAAAGGTGGATGCTTAAGACAACCAATCAGAGTGACTTCTCAGGCACCCGGCTTCAGTTTATCCAATCATTTATAGGGTGTAGTCACAGTGGGCTATTTAAATTAAAAACCAATACAAGCACAGTATTAAAAACTTGAAATACGTAAGATTTGAAGCACAGTTTTTAGGGGCATTACACAACAATGACTTGATTCATTTTGCATCTGAACTGCTTTCCTTGTTTGCGTGACATGAAGCCAGTTTATCTCGTCTGCACACACTTGACACCGGCGCTTGAAAACACTGGGTTTAAGAGCGCAAACCCTTTTACATTTGTTTGTCTAACATTTTATGCCAGTTTTATTTTGATGAAAGAGTTTAAGAGTTAAGAGCAAACGCCTTCAATGCCCCAAGCAGGTGGTGGAAACCTGGTGAGAGGCGTCATCAGGATTCTTTTATTGCTTATTATATATTTTTTTATATTTACTATTCATTTATAGAGCCTCCCAGCGAAAGTGTTTCACATGATTGTACTATAAAAGGACCGACAACAAACATCTTTATTGATCAAACTTGATTAAGCTTGGGTTTAGTTTGTCGCGGATCTCCTTGCTCACCTGTGGACCCATTGGGAATCCCGGGTGAGACTGGCCCAGGTGACTCTGCTCAGACGGACTGCTGCTGGTGTCGGACTGCACCGAACCGTCACGAGCTCCTGGGAGAGCAACAGGTAGAAAGAAAAAGGAGACAACAGAGAATCCACCTTAGAAAAAACACAGATAATATGAGGAGATAAACACACAACACAGACCACGCTGCGATATTACAACACACAGTGGCGTACGGCGCAGAGGAGGGCAGTTGGGAAAGGAGAGAAATTTGTATTTAAGTGCTTTATCAATAACCGCTGTAGCGCTGAATAAATTACCAAGCAGCGGAGAGGCTCATTGATGGGGATGATGCATACTGGCGGGTCCCCGATGGCCTAGATTACCGCTGAGAGATAGAGCTCCACCACAAATGCTGGGGCCATATTATTCAGCCATTTACATCACCGAGTATCACTCATCTAAACCCACCACCCACCCCCCCACCCCACCCCCTCCGCTCTGAGCCTGCAGCTACGAGACACAATTAGACCTGTTTGCTATGAGGGCAGAGTGGAGTGGAGCAGACAGGGACATGATAATAAGCTTGCTGATGGCTGCAGGGAAAACAAAGGACACCACCTATTGGATATCCCAGCAATCCCAGTCTCACAGAATCTCTTAGTGCACTGTGTGGGTAAAAAAAGGTCAGAAAGGCTGCTTTGACCCTCACCATTTGACCTCGATGATACTGAGATTGCAAGATGCCTCACTGTTGACACAAAGGCTTGCTGAGTGCGAAGACGAGTCAATCTTGCAGAAAGAGAAGTCAGAAAAAATGAAATGTCTCTTAGATATCTTTCACTAAACTGAGTGTCCGGAAGAAAAACACCAACTGACTGAACACTACTTTATCTAATTTTCTGGAAGTATTTGTATAGACGAAGAGGAAACTAATCTGTAAAGGTGCTTACATCTTACTTAAGTGTCAAAAACTGTGTGAACGTGGACAAATATTGAATGGTGGAATATAAAAAAGAAACTGCAGTAACATCCGGGATGATTTTCTGAAAATATTTGAGCTGAAAAGACGTTCAGAGGATGAATGTCTTTTGTAAGAAGTTGGTGAAGGTGAGGCTGTATTGCTGCAGAAACAAAATGTGATAAAACGATGTGCTATTATAAACAAGGACTCCTGTTCCTTTACTGACAGACCGTCGATACAGTGGATAACATCTTCTCACCGATTCATCTCACGCAGGTGTGCCAATGACAACTTCAGGCCTTTTATTGACGCCAGCTGCCATGTTTTACAACATTAGCCTTAACCTGGGCTAACATAGCTGTCCTTGATCAACCTTCATGCAGTTTTCCAAAGTATTTAAGCATTTTCTTTAAAGACCTTTGGAGATCTTTATTAAGTTATCCTTTTTGCTGTATTTTTTTTTTTAAACGTATTTCGGAGAAGTGCTCTGACACCTTCCTTAGTTCTTCTGATCTGATAGGGTTTGAGTTTAAAGGACACATATTTTATCTGCTGAAAACTGGATGAATAGGTTATATTTCTTGGTAAACCTAGTGGATGCACTGGTTTTCAGTCCTTTTCTAAAAGCTCCATACAAAGTGCACTATTGAATAGCCTTGCCAGAAAGATCTCATTGCCTGTCATGTATGTTCATGCATTACATTTTAAATTCCCCTCCGCCAACTAAAATCATAACATCTTTACATAAAATCCAAATAATTGGTGAGTGGCATGACCTAACAAAACCCAGCATTTGATGGCTGATGTGAAAGCCCAAGGGGGAGCCTGCTTTTCTAGCTGGTTCCTACCTCTGGCTGGCTGGCTCTGCTTCTCCATGGAGGTCCACATCCTCTCGCTTATCAACCTTGCAATGCACTGGATGTTTTGACAAGCCAGTCTCTTTTCACCAATTATTTCACCCATTATGAATCACGTTGTGCGCAGCCCCGCCCCCGTGCACTCAGTATCTTGAATCAGAATCAATCTGAGCATACAGGAAATGCTTTGTGGCTGTGTTAGAGGCAATATAAAGTGACAAATAAAGTACAATGTCATCAAAATCTGCATTTTTTTTGTGGTGGGTGAATGTCATGAGGGCATTTTTACTGGAATTCATTAGCAATATTGTCTCCAAAGAGTTTATTCTCACTTTGAATGTTATCAATTAAAAGCAATGCCTTTTAGTTTTATTTACAGCAACTCTCCATCCATCTTTAAGGCAATTCTCCAAATGCTGCTGCCACACCGGGATAATATAAAATGAACCCAGCAGTGATACTGAGCAACGTTTGTGCCAGCAAATTATCTATTTATCATCATAACAAAGACAATTTACTAAATGAAAAATATTCAGCCATAACATCATCAGTCGGCTCCAAACAGTATGGCTCATGACTGAAGTTAAGATATTGGTTGTGAATAATGTATTCTATCTGATAAACAGTGTGGGAGACTAACTGAATAACGATTCCTTGATGCCTTCATTGCACAATAACTTAGAAACTTTCATCCCCTTGCAAATATCTGTAACGTTAACACGTTTATCGCAGGGGGGGAAAAATCGATAAGATATAAATATACATGCACATCTTCCCCCAAAGGATTTGTGTAATTTCTTTAACTAAATTAAATAGCTGACAGGAGAAATGCCCAGGGAGTCAATTCTTCTTCAATTCTTTTTATTGCTAGAATCTTCGTTCATATTTTGCTTTTCTTCAAAAAAAGAAAAAAACTACTTATCCAATGTGAATTATTCTGAAATAGATTTTCTGATGGAGATTAACACTATATACAGGGGGAAAATATCTCTATCAAACCTTTTACAAAAAGAAAAGTCCTTTGATGCTGTGATACGCAGGTTACACAATGGGTAAAATGGAATGAATGGAAGTATTGATGTGAGGAGAGATGAAAGAAGAGGCCAAATGGATGAAAGAACAGGCGATGCACATTCAACATAGCTTTACATTTATCTGGGACATTCAGACTTCATCTTCCTGAGCAGCTTAACTACCGTTGTAACAGTACAAGTGCCCTTAAATCATAACTCCCTTGCCTTTGAATGTAGATATGCACGTTTTCAAGGCCTTGTCTGAAAGGAGGAGGATGGATTTAATTACATGAATCAAGTCTTATTAAATCCAAACTCACAGTGACATGATATTTTCAATGAAAATGCGTTTTTATGTAAGTGAAATAATTACATTTATTACGGAGCACAGAGTGCAATTTTATGTGACATGTGTCATGGAAATATTGCCAATATCCACCACTATATAAATTATTTTTCATTGATCACCAAAGTGGCCACTGGAGAGCGACTTTCAATGCCACACAAGGCAGAAGGTCTCTCTGTGCTGGGTGTGTGTTGGGTGGTTGGGGGGGGGGGGGACAAAAAGCCATATTTATTTGACTTTGTACAGCCTGTCTTAATGCAGGGTGCCCCAAGGACTACGCCACAAAACAATTAGCCTGGATTTCATAAAGCAATCAGCATGCCACCTTGTCTAATGCAACCGCTTCGTACATTGACAGTCTGAATAAAATGGGTGTTATTGAAAGCTTTGTGTTCATGTTAGCTTTCGCCTCAAAGCATTCATGAATCAATTTTTGCCCATAAAAGAGGCTTTAACACTTAAGCTATTTTAGTGGAAATGCATTATGTAAGTTGTCAAATGTATGAGAAAGGCCTGGTAACGATTCAGGCTATTCAGAATGAACAGCCAACCCCCATTTTTATAATGGTCCTTTTGAAAACGTCTGGCTGAGTGCATGTGTTTGCTATTAAGATGGTGTCAATCACTTTGCCACTGAAATCTAATCCAGGGGAAATCATTTCACATGTGGACACATGAAAAATACTGAAGGTTACAAAATGATTACATTTTTAATTGTTTTAATAAACTGAATTATTGAAGATAATTATGGCACAAAAACTTGCAAAACAGCAATATGATTTTTCGCCATCAAACACGCGTTTTGCTGTTGATTCAGCGCGTTTGTCGGAGAGCTATCAGTGAGCTGTTGAAGCGTAAAGGATGGGCCCAGATAAACAACGAGCCACATCATACACAAGCTTTAATTCCATCAATACACAACCAATTGTCCCAGATTGCTTGACCATTGATTCCGTTAATACCACTTGGCAAGTTGATGTTGCATTGCGGCGAGAGCTGAGAGAGAAAGAAATGCAGAGTGACAGCTCATTTCACTTCCATTTTTCTATCTGGAGCAGCCTGAAACAAAGTCCAAAAAGTAATGAACATACAAGGCATGGTGCCGTAGCGCAGAGCAGCTTATAATGTGCAGTGTTGGCTCCATTGTGATTTACTTAACTCCTCGCAGAATGCATGAGGGCCAAAAATCACCAGCGATTTAGCTCAGTGTTTCATTACTCCCACCAAAGCCCTCAACAATAACACAGGGCATAATCTGCTGCCAATAACTCCAGGTGCTTTTAGTCAGATGGCTCCCTCCGGACCGACAGGGAAGTAATACTCTGTTTAGAGGCTGGGGTGAAGAAGCTGCAAAGGATAGGTCAATAGTGTTTCTGGGGATAGAAAATCACCAGAGACGGACTTTTGAGTGGCTTCCTGTAACACTATTAGCTACATTATGACTACTGCTGCTGCTAGCGGAGCTGTCATTTCCCTTAATTAAGAGCCCAGCGCAGGGCACAAGAGAGAAGAGGCCACGGCACTCTCTCTGGGCCTCTAACATTAAAGCCTGATTCCTCATCGTGCAAGGGCGGAGACCTTACAGGGGAGGGGGAAAAAAATCTCATTCATTATTCTGGCACAAAGTGGAATTATGGAGTTAAGGCATTACATAGGAGGTGATGCTGTGGAGTGTGCCGAACAGAAAAGATTTTACACCTCAGCAGTTCTGTGACTACTTCTGAGGTGATTGTTAAATCACAAGCAGCGGGAGGTGGGGGGGTGGAGGGGCTCAGAGGACAGAAGAAGAAGGACAGACAGTGAGGAAATGGGTGCACAGTGTAGATGTCTCGAGTGACTGGAGGTTTTAAGTGTAAACTAAAAGAGAATGGCACACTTCTGTTTGTAAAAGTAAGCCCCTAGTTACCGGATGAATCTGCATGCAAACAATGCTTGAAGCGGTAAGCACCCCCGTGCTTCAACACTTATGCTCTCACTCGTGGCCACAGGTCTTCACCAAAAGGCTCTTTGGCATGAGAGTGCTCTGCTCCAGCTCTTACCTGTCTCTCCCTTGATGCTGGAGTGGAGATGGAAGCGGCACAAGCACGAGAGGGACCAGAGGGAGGTAAATTGGTGAGAAGAGGCAATGCCCCTTTCAAAGGTCAAGAAGGGAGAGATGGTGTGATGGAGAGAGGAGGATGGAGAAGGGAGGAGGGAGGGGAGGGGAGAGTCGGGCCTTTGTGTTGCGTCTTCGCGGGGGGACTTGGGACACTTTGCACATGAGCACATCTGCTACGGAGTGTCCTCCTCATTCCCAAAGCAATGTCAACCTGATTAGCTCAGGGTTGAAAGAGGCAAATAACAATCCAAATTATTCCTCATCCTTTTATAGCCATCAGCAGAGGTGGGACGCCGAGATGAAGACTAGCTTTAGAGAGCTGTAAGCCTTTTAGGAGATGCCTGTTTCACTACTGCTCCTCCTCCTAAATTACTTAAATTATATTTGCTGTAAATAGGATTCTGCTGCTGGCAGCCTTCAACCCTGTGCTGAACCAAGTCTTTCCTCTCACTCCGTGTCATACATCTTAGTTCATATCTTATATTGAAACAGAAGGCTACAACTAGAATGAGTAAGTGATATGATCAATCAGTTATTTGACAGAAAATCTGCCTTTTATATCACGTAAATATAAGTAAAATATTAAAAAGTAAACATATTCAGGCTTTGAACACAGCTGAAGATATCACTTTGGGGATTTTTAAATACATTTGTTACTATTTTCTCTGTAACAGTTTTACATGCAAAACTTTTCATTGATAGGTCGAGAAAATAATCAGCAAATCAAACAATTATAGTTGCTCTACTTATTAATTTAATAAAGAACAAAATCGATTTTCACAAAGTGCCCCTTAGTTACAAACTATTAATGATGCTTGGTCAATTAGTCCATTAGTCAATTAACATATTAATCAAAAATATTTTTTTCAATTTAATAATTTTAAGTAATTTATTAAGCTACAATGTCAAAGATTAATTGATTACAGGTTCTCAAATATGAGGATCTGATTTTCTTCTGTTTTACATCATTGCAAACTTAATATATTTCAATTTTGTACGGTTTGTTGGGAAAAAATGGTGTCTTGCTCTCTGGAAAAGTTGAGCTGGACATTTCTGACTATTTTCCAAGTGTTAGGATAATTAATGTTTAACGGAATATATAATTGAGCAGATTAATGATTTAAAATCATCATTAGTTGCAGTTGAACTTCAAACTAACCACTTTAAAAAAACTGCATCTTCATTGTGTTCATCCTGCGTTGCATCTGGTCAGCTGCAGGACATTTAGAAGTGGTCAGTGGGGTGTGAGGGCAGTCCAGGGTGGAGTGTGTGTGTGTTTGTTTGTCTGTGTGTGCGTGGGGGGGCTAGACACCCACATGTCATGCCTGACACATCAGCCTGAGGCCCCCGGGCTATCCAGCACTAATGCTGCCTATGTCCCACTTTCTACCCCTTGCCCCTCAAAGCCTCCTCTTGTCGCCCCTCCTCACCCGCTCCTTCTGTCACAGAGGTATAATAACAATGGATCACACCAGCACAGACTCAATCACTATAGGATGACATCAGGTGATACCAGCTGCAGCGAGACTATATCTTACCTCCACCGAACCCGAGCTAAACAGAGTTTATCAAGGAAACAATTTATCTGGGGAAAAAAAAGTCCTGTATTTGTTGTTACTGTATTGCCCTGTTGCAGTGATATTTACAGAGTGGAGTGGGTAAAGGTGGAAACAAGCAAATAATCATGTAGCTAAAAGACACCCAGCCCACCCAATCACATCCAACCCCTCCCAGCACATTATTATGGTGGAGCAGACAAATAGTGGAAGGAGGGACGTCTGGAAATAGTATTGCTTTGAAGCCCATAACTCTATTCTGGAGAAAAGAATCATCACAGTGTTATTCCACATCCTCAGATATAAAGGGAAAAAACATAATAACTTCTCGATAGCCTGGATCTCCACTGCCCTATACTAGTGCCCCCCCTTCCTCCGCCCGCCCACACCCCTGCCTCATCCACCATACACCCACTTCTCCTGCCTCAATCTTTGGTTTCAAAGGAAGCGAATCAGCCAGAAGGACAGAAGGTTATGCATTAGTACTGGTCATTGCTCAAAGAGCGAGAGTTATAAATAATAAAGGCTTGTGAAGGACACAAGGGCTGTGGGATGCATCTCTGGTTCACGCCACACAAGTCAAAGACAAGACTGTAATTTCTATTCCAAAAATGTGACCCTTGCAGCTTCAATTACATCTCAACAACACCAACCGTGTCCGTGCCAGGAGATGTGATGCCTCTTTGTTAGCTCTACATGAAAGGCTTATTGATATTGGTTATGGAGCGCATGCTACACAACATATACCTTTTTTTTCTGAGAATGATTGCCAAACTTAAAGACATGGTATCACTAAAATAAATGCATATTGAAATGCAATTTATTTTCTCCACAGCTACCCTCCTACAGGAACTTGTGATGTGCTTCTGTTTGGAATACGTTCTAGTCAAGACGACGGAAATCTTGTTAGCTTTAAATATACAAACAACAGGGAGAATTTTATCGTCAGTTCTTTGTTTTGCTCAAAGTCATTTCTGCATAACTATGCATCCGTGAAAACTGATGACCTTTACTGCTGTTTGCATCGAAAACAGAAGTCCGACATGCGCTGGTCTTCCCTGTCCTCCACACCACGCAGTGATTATGTTACTGTAGCCACGGGCACAGCGGGCACATTAGCAAATGTATTACACCTGCTTTATAGGCATGCATTAAGCTTGTTTTCAAGTTAGCACAGACAGCTGAAATCCCCATAATGAGATCCACCTCCTGGGGAGAGACTTGTTCTCCCTCGGTCTCCTTTATCCACTCTTATTTACTCAGCATGGCCCATTCAGCACTGGGTTTGCGCCACTTTATTACTTAACCTCACCACACAACATTACGAGGCTCTTTGCATCAGCAAACAGCCTATCCCACCATGCATCCTGCTCACTAAGCTGATTACACAAAAATAATAAGACCCCGTGCCTCCAGCACTGTGTGTGCATGCATCTCTTTGTGTGCACTTGTGTATGAATTTGCAAAGGTAAAGGAGAATTTTGCATTAAAGACAGTTCCACAGCCACACAAAATAATACTATGAAAGATGCACGCATATATTAAACAGAATTAGTGCAGTTTATCGTCTTCTAACTATAACAATGTATACAAGATGGTACCAAATCAAATCAAGCGGATCAAATTAAAATTGTGATTTAGAAGGCTACTGCAAACGTAATATTTGGTACTTAAGACAACATTTGTGGGATTTGTTGGGTGCGGTTTGTAAATCCAACATTCAAACTTTACTCTGAGATGTAAAGCCTGGTCTCTGCAGATACAGACACCGCCACACACTTCTAGCAGGTCATAAGTGATCATTGACAGGGATTATATGTGTATCAGACTATCCATTGTCTTTTTAGGTAAATCCTACTCATTGTGTTTTTAGAATGAGAAAGAAAAATCTTTTTCCAGAGATACATATTTTTATACGTTTTTATTTTTTCCAGCTATGAGAAGCTCCATCTTTTCTTATGTGTACTGCATTATGAGATTGTGTCCATCAACACAGCAATGAAAAATAAAACACACTGAACTTGGTCACTTATGAGCTAAATACTAGATTAAAAGGTGGAAATTGGAATGAAAATCTGTTATGCACATCCACTTGGTAAACACACTGTAAAAATAGTTTAAACCTACATTTGAGGATAAGTTGTGCTGACACCTTCCGTTTGGTTGGGTGTGATTAATGCATATACTTGCGGGTCCAGCAGAGCAGACTGGCTCTCTTAACTGGTCAGAGGGTGCAAAAATTAAAAAATATTCCCCTGTGCATCACTTCTTGATCCGAACCGTTTAGTTTGAAATACAACTACAGGCGACGATGGCTTGTTGAGTATGGAACGCTGGTCAGGTTTAAGTCATTTGTTACCATTAAATTATAAATTAACCAAAATGTATTGGTCAAAAGTAGTTTGAATTTCAGTCTACCAAGATTTTCTTAGGTTGACTACAGCTCTAGGAGTACAGGAACTTTTTTTATGATGCAAATCCAAGCTCTCTTCAAAATAAAATCCTGTGTGTGTGATCAGTCCATGAATAGTCCAGATTAAATACATTTCACTATTGAAGCATACAATCTGATTGTAAATGAAGCATTAAAAAAAAACGCCAAATACATAACAGCCAGGAGCAGCATTACACCAGATGTGGCATGTGGTGTGGACGTTTTGTTCTGAATGACCTCCAATACCAGAAATCAATGAAAGATACATTTTGCTCTTTTGGGGAGGGGGTCTCTAGGTGACCTTTGTGAAAATGTTCCACCATTTTGTCAGAATCCGAATAAGTGCAGACCATTTCATGTAGACAGTAAGTGTATGAAATGAGTGCTCCTGTCGTTCCAGCCTGGCTCACTTTGACAGCATGATGATAGAAGCGTCACATCCTTGGGAGAGTAAATGCAAACTGACAAGAGATGAGCCTTTGGTTGCTGAATATAATACGGAATTGTGCTCTGAGTGTCTTATTATCTTGTCTGTTGATGTCTGAAAGGGGGAGATTTGCTTGAGAAGAGAAGACAGAAACTATACGCATCCAACACCATCCCGTCCTTTGAAAAAAAAAAAAATTGCTTGCCCTACTAACCACAGCTTTCCCACCTAATGTCCACTTCTACTTGGAATAAATACGAGGAGGCAGGATGTTTGTGGTGCCTCGTAGCCCCTGTTAGCTGAAGTGGAAGACTATTTGCACAGGCAAGCTTTTAGGAGGAGAATGACCCTTTCACCGCTGCAGTAAGCATGTGGTGGGTGTAGAAGGTGGACAATTTACCGTAGACAAACATGATCGCTACCGTCATTGTCTCCAACTGACTTCTCCGTCTCATACTGGCACAAACTCTTAGAAATAGTATTAAGGGACTAAAACTAAAGTCGTAAATCGATTCTACATGGAAGAAAAGTTGTGGTAGGTCCTCTAGATATGAAAACACACACACTTTATGGCACATGTAATCACAGCACAGACATTCACTCAAAGATATCAGCGTACAATGATTATTCCAAATTGCCAGTAAAGTACAGAGTTGCAAATTAAAAATAAATGAATAAATAAATAATTGCCCCCTTCCACAATATTTAACTAATTCGCTGCATGTTGCCCTCAGCAACTTCCCAATTTTTGTTCACTCGAACATTGTTTATACATGTGTGTGTACATAATGAAACTATTCTCAACTAATGTGTTCAGTTCAATGTCTAATAATATGATTTTTGTTCTTTCACCATTATAGATAGTAATATTCAAATTTGAGAAGCAAATTAAATATTAACATAACTTACATTTCCTTGAAACTATTAAGTGTATGATGTTATTCTGTGCACAGGATAAGAGTGTGGGTTTGTGTGAAAAATGGAGCACTATTTCAGTGAGATTATACAAAATAACATAAAAGATCTTTCTCCTGGATTTGACAAATACAGAAATTATTCCTGTGCTCTTACTACAATGGGAAGAATCCTAATATGGTGGCTTTTGCACAATTTAGAACCAAATAAACAACATTAGGTCTAGTTTAAAGGCTCACTTCAGGCTTGTTTTCATATCAGTGGCATTCATAATGATAACAAAATGTTGAGAATTGCAAACTTCTCCTTGCATCCACGAGAGTTCACTGAAGACACAAATGCAGGCTAATGTGGCTCAAATAACTCCAATATAAAATTACCCAACTCATGTCCCAAACCTAGAAATCCTAATCATTGTGTAAAATGTTAGTTTTTATATTTTTTAAAGCTATTCAAAGGGTAAAATACTGTCAGATGCATTACCCCACTTTGTGCAGAAACTGTGCATCTTCAAAATGTCAACTTGTCAGGAATTAAGACAAACAGGACAGCTTTTACCTTTACGGCCACATGTGTTACGCTCAGTTGGTTTTAGAGGGATTTCATTGACCCGACTCAAAACATAGCGGGTAATATAATCCATCAACTGCAGTTAATACTTTAAAGTTTCCAAAATGTTCTCTCAAACTTCAACTAAATACCCAAAACAAGGAGACTGCCAACCTAATTCTAGACTGAGAAAAACAAATGCAACCAATGACTATCATTAAAAACTTCTACCTGGTAGCATCTAAGGACATTTACAGAAAAAGGATGAGTCTCTCTTCGTCTACACCCCCACTCTCTCTCCTATCTCCCCCAGCAAAAGGCACGACTGTGCCACGTCTCCTCCTCGGCCCCTGCCTCTCTCTCTCTGACAGGTCATGTGGGCAGCGGTTCCCAAACCAAACCTGCCGCTGGCACAGCCCAAGGCTCCGCCACCGGGCAGAGACAAACCATCCCCCCAAAAATTCTCACTGGGGAAGTTCAGCCAACACCAACCACAAAATAGACACCAAAGAATTACATTCTTAAAGTGCAGCATGTGTTACTTAACTCATTGAAAAGGGTGCATTAGTAATGTAAAGACAAAATAGCTTCAAATATCAATAGAGATGCATTTTACAACAATTAAGTGTATGTGCACGCGAGACAAGAAAAGCAGAAAATAGCAAGTGAGCAGTGGGAGAGGAATCAAATAGAGACTGTTCAGAAACAAAGAAAGAGAGAGAGAGACTTGATGCTTATTAAACCAAATTGCAACACTTCTGAGACGAATCCTGCAGTACACAGTCCTTGTTTAGAAGACTTTCGCCTCCGGTTATTCTGGAAAAAAGGATTTAAAAGACAGCTGAACTCTCACTGATTAGGTCTGAGCCTATTTGGTTAGCCCTTGTCCAAATTCTTATATTATTTCGCTCACAAATGTTTGGCAAGCTCAGTGTATAGGCACTGTACAATACTCTCTGCTACTTGAGAGAGACAACACACACACACACACACACACACACACACACACACACACACACACACACACACACACACACACACACACACACACACACATACACACAGGCATCCAGACATATTCTATTAACGACTCTCATTAAAATCGTGATCAAAAATCATGCACTGTTTACTGCAGTACAAATTCATAGCCTGCAATAAAACTATTATAATGTCAGAATCTTACACACATACACACTAAGACACACACACACGTTCACAAATAAACACAGTGCAACTTTCACAAACGCAAAAACACACAAGCAGACCGTCACAAGCAGAAGACAGTTTGTATAAATACACAAAACAGAAACTAGCATCCAAACCATTAGAGAAGGACTTTTGTCACCTTGCATCCAAATAAAAACAAATATGATAATAATAATAATATAAAGGGTAAAAGAGGAGGATATGTTAAGCAAATCAGCTCTTCATAGGAAGTACTTAAATTTGTTTTGGGCAATATTCAGGTCTCTTCAAAGAAGTGTTCAACTGAATTTAAGCAAAAAGACTTAATTTGTATAGACGAGATTGATACAATTCACACAATTACCTTGAAATTAATTATATTAATTAAATTATTTAGCTCTCTTCACGAGGCTAAAGTGCTAAATGTGTAGGTATGGGAATCACTGCAATTTGATGTAATTAGATATATTATAATTCTATTTGATATAATAATCTTTCTAATGAAAGTCTCTCAGGAAAAGAATAGCTACATTACCTTTCTTATTACATCAAATAATTTGAAAATCTGCTGAAATGGTAATTGAAATTTATATCATTATGCTTATTGATTCATAATGAGGCCCAGTGATTGAATTAGTCTGCATGACCGAAACACCTCATAATAAAAAATGAAAAAAAAAAAAACACAAGACGTCACAACCAAAATAGAGAGTGAACTCAATTAATGAGATAACTGCAAAAATAATGAAGCATGCTGATATAGAAATTGGCTAATTTTGAAGATCATTTGATTAAGTGAGACACCAAAAGACTAAAACTCTTCTATAATCTGAAAATAAATAACTGTAAGGAAAACCGGTTTATCTAATGTGCTGATGATAATTATTATCTTTCATAGAGGTTTTAATTTCACTCATCACTAAGTTATATATCTGCATAAGTTGCTATTAATTCTCACAATGTAACCGATATAACACTTTCTTAATTTGAATGAAGGAAAAAAGAAAAACATTAGCAAAATCCATGAGAGTTGCGAATGTGGGGTTGAAGCAAATTATCCTGACAGCTAAAATCAGATTCTGAAGGGTAAACTTTTAAATATATTTGATAAAAAGGGAGAGTCATGTAGAGATCCTGCCATAAAATATACAACAGCAATAAAGCATAAAATCTATGCATTTAAGACAGTACAACCAGAATTTACTGCGTCTTCAAAAGCAACATTCATACAGTTTAAGTGCCTGTTGTATTGTCATCTAACCAGACTGTCCATTACAAAAATGAAAAAGCTGAAGGGACATAAATATCTTAAGACACAAAGTACATAGAAAACAATTTCCTCACCAAGAAATCGAAGCTTTAAAAGAGCCACACATCGACTTGGACATTGCACTTAAAGTTAGTTTGCTGCCTGACACCGCTGACACCTGTCCCAGCACTGGAAGCTCTCTGTTCTCACCTCACTGCTGCCTAAACCAGACCTCCGCCAGCAGCTTTTTTGTGGGAGAAGGGACAAAAACGGGAGCCGGGAGCCGACTTACCGTACAGCTTGTTGGGAGTGCCCTCTCTGTCCGTGGCCTCGGAGGGCAGGAGAAGGGGCTCGTCGTTCAGATCGCTGTCTGGGGTGGCCGCTTTGTCGTCCGCCCGGAGTTCTGCCGCGCTCATGTCGCTGCGCAGGGAGAGCAGCGGCTTGCTCAGCTGCCCTGTAATCATCGGATCCTGGAGGGAGCTGGGACCCAGGTGGGAAAGAAGGAGGAAAAAAAGAGAAAACACCCCTGGTTAGATGTGCTTCGGCGTCTCACCCTCACCGGCTCCTTTTCTATGTCTCTACACACTCTCTCTCTCTAACCAGCTTCTCCTTTCTATCGCTCACTCATCACTCTCTCCCCCTCTCTCTCCTGCTCCCTCCCTCTCCAGCTCGCTCTTTTATCTGAGACTGGTGCTACCCCGCTGATACTGCCGGCTGCTGCCTGGTGAAGAACTGTTACGGATCGCGTGGCGTTACCATTATACCCTGCAGTCCTAAAACGGTGATACATCCATCTCCAAGGGCTCATTACTACCTGACATGTGCCTCATCCTCAGCAAACACTAAGCTGACAGCAGTCTACAAAGAGTTCTATGGGCTGTGCACTGATAAATACATAAAATTCTACATCTAAAACGGAGATATGAGTGAAAATACACAGCAGTGATTATATCAATTTTCACATAGTTTGGGACATAAAATTAGATCAAAGGTGACATCTTGCAGCAGAGTGTGAGGCAACATGAACTTAGGGCCTGATTTAAACAGGAGTTGAAGACACTGATGTTCCCCAAATCCCCCCCACCACCTATTATTTTCATTATTTGTCAGCACATAAAAGCTAAACATGACATGATGAGGGCATTATCTGTCTGAACAACTGACATTAATTCAGCAAAGCTAATTATTTTTTAATAAACTGAAACCACAGTTTAAAAATACCAAAAACATATTTAATAGCATTTTATAGATGCTATCAAATACTTCCATCATGACTTTTATCTCAAGGAAGATCCAGCACATTTACCCTGTCTACTTCTGACTTTTACAAATAGCAAAATCAAAATTTCTTAAAAAGTCGTTGCTCTTACCTAAATAAAGCTCCAGCTGAAAAGAGTAAAAAAAAAAAAAGGAGTTTTCAGAAAGTCCAAATGTTGAGGTCAATCAAACAGCAGCTAAAACATGCCACTATGACCAGCTAGTATGCTTTCTACTGAACCAGAAGCAGCCTCCTCGACCTTCATGTATCTGAATGGCCACCACAGGTTCAAGCCTGAGGTTGCTTCCTAGGGCAGGCAAAGGAGACCTCGTCTTTCTCCCTCCCTCTCCATCTACCCCCTCTCTCTCTCTACCTCTCTCTCTCTCTCTCTCTCTCTCTCTCTCACACACACACACACACACACTTCCTCCCGCCTTCACTCCCCCTGTCTCTTCCCAGTTGTGTCCACTGACTGGAGAGCTCCTCAGACAGTGTTCACCCCACCTCAGGCTCTGAGACACAGACACAAAGCAGCAGGACTATGGCCCTCTTCCTTATTTATGAATAACGTCCAGCTTTAATATATCGGAGCAAAGGACAAGTGACCAGCACATACGCACAGAAAGGGGAAAAAAAAAAAGTCTTATCTTGCCCCCGCACCCATCAGCCCTCCCACCACCACCACCAACGCTTCTATGAGGGTGGTCGATGAGTTCCTGCCCAGAGGGGCCTTTTTAATGTGCTCATCACAGGAATCAGCCCTCTTTGATATGACACATGATAATCTATGAAAATGTTAATCAATAGAAATAGTTTAAGCTGTCGTTAAAAACTGGTCAATACTCATATCCCTGGTAACAATGTCACTAGTCATCAGGGCTTCATTTGTGGAGCACTTAAATGTGGGACACTGCGCATCAATGCACCTCTCTGCCCGCCGAGGTAAACACATTTTCCCCTCTGTCTGAGCCTGGCCACACTCTGCATGCATTTGGGTCCACCCCCACCTCCTTCCTACTCTCCTTTGAGTTTCTTGATAGGTCCACTGGAGGGCAAAATTAATACCTAATTGAATCTTGCAGTCATCAAAATAATCAATAGTTTTTTATTATTTATTCTTCACAGTCTGTTGACTGTTTGAAAGCTCAGAGGGACAGGGCAGAGCAGAGGCAGCCCCTGAAATTTCCACCGTTTCACAATGTAATTTTCACTGGGGCATGAGAGTTTGCAAGACCTATAAAAAATGAGAGTAGTGTTTTTTGTTGGGGAGGTGAGGGAGAAAAAAACTAAAGGAAAAATGGGAATCTTTGCCCCGGCAGCTACAATGAAAAATAGAATAAACAAGCTACTGACACCTCAGAGAAGGGCATGGTCCTTTCTGTCCATCCCTCCATCTTTTTCCCTTTCCCCTTTTCTCCTTATTTCATCATATCAGGAGTGTGGCGGTACCTCTCTAATGCTGGCATTTCTCTTCCTGACAGACTCCAAACAAGTGCTGGGAATGAGATCAGAGCTCTAATCTTCCCCTGGCCTCTGAGGCTCGAGGATAAGGGGCAACACATCTCTCACCATCTCACGCAGCTGTTAATTACCTCATTTCAAAAACAGTTTGCTTTGCCTATTTGCGATCATGCCACCAGGTTGGGTGTATATCAATTTAAGCTCAGGGAGTAATGTAATTACACATAATGGGATAACCGTAATCTTATTGTAAAAATCCGTAATAAAAAAGGGATATTTAAAAATTACCATAAGAAATTACATTACTGATTCTAAGCAAAGGATGTGTAAGGGATTAGCTTCATATTTTAAAGTAACCCTCAGACCTTTGATTAGCTATAATGTGAGTTTGTTCATGTGTGTGTATAAGACGGTTGGCGGGAGCAGACATGAGGGAGGTTTGTCTCGTTTCTTTTCTGTTCACTGAGTCTGGCCACAGCTCAGGAACAGGTTGCAGGAACAAGAAAAAGCACTTGATCCCCCCTCTGTCCCCCTCTCACCAAACTCCCCCTGTGGCCGAATAATCAGTTGTTAGCAGAGTCCCGAGCGTCATCAGATACCCATGCTAATAGCTGGTGGTCTTACCAGGGCTGTCGCAGTTTGAGGGGACACTGTGTGATGGGTTTCAGCCTGTGACTGACACACTCCAACACTTCTCTGGTGATTGAACACAGAAAAAACCTCAATACTCATCTGAATTGTTTTGGATACAATAGTCTTTATAATATTGTTATTATAATTGTACCAGCATTCAACATAGACTTCCCAAACAGTTGGAACAGTGCAACAGAGTAAACTGTATACTCACAGTACATATAAGTTGGAAGTTAGTCTACAAAAAATTATAATTTAAAATGAACTGTTTAATAAAACTATTTTGATAATCAATTCATAACTTTAGTTATTTTTAAAGCAAAAACAGCAAAACAAACATTATGCAGGTTTTCCTTTTTAAAACGGGAGGATCTGTTATTTTCTTTATCATACATGATAGTAAATCTGTGTATGTATGTATTCACCTTATGGGCTGTTGGATACGGTCATTTGCTGCTTTCTGATATTGTATCAACAAAATGATTAATAGAGAAAAATTTCAGTGGCAATTAGAAAAAAAGCAAAACATTTATTTTTTGTTTTATTTTTACTATATATGTTTATTTTTCAATATAACCCTCAATCTGTCTGACTATTGTAATATTTGGAGCTCCCTCTTGCCCCTTTACTTTTGGCATTACACTGTGGAAGAGTTTTCTTACTTCTCCAGTGAAACACACTCCATATTCTAAACTTGCTCAGCATCAGCATTAGTATGTTATTGGGACACAATTTAAGAGTTTTATAATCTACATAATGGCGTGTGCACTGGTGACCTGTCAATTTTCCCTTTCCGCCCCCCATTTTTGCCCAGTGCATGCTGGGATAGGTCTCAGCACACCTGTGACCCTGAACTCAATAAGCTGGCATGAAAAAAAAAAATTAAAGACCGAGGTTTAAAATCTACTCAGAAAACACCCCAGCATGTCAGACTTTACTTTCAGACATTAAGTTCACATTAATTTTTGTCAAATCATGTGTTTGCCTCGTCTGTCATGTATTCTAAGCACTACACAAATCATCTATTGTCTGCAAACAATCTATAGCAGCTTTATTTTAAACTCATTACCACTGTTCCAAGTGCCCTACTAGCTAAAAAGCAAATAGATAATTCTGCCATTAGCTGATTAGTGTTTCAGCTGGAAATGACTTAGAATGCCTTGTAATGCAATCATAATGACCTGAGTGATGAAAGGACACGTCTTAAGAATTTACTTTTTATTGCTTCAGTTAAATGGGTTAAATATGTCTATCTTTTTCAGGCTCACTTTTTTATTTAATTTTCCAGGAATAAATTAATTGAAACAAATTATAAAATGTAGGCTTATTGTGCTCTAATAATGTAGAATGTATTTAATGAGTACTTCACACAACTGTAATAATGTCAGACTGTACTTTAAGATTAAAAGGCAAACATTCTCTCTTTTTTCCTGAAGAAACAGTGTTGAAATATATTATTATATTTAAAAAGACTAAATATCAAGAACTAAATACTGAACTTTACATTTTTGTGTTAATCAGTCAAATGCCAACAATAATTCTGAAGCACCTATTTTGTATAAGTGTTCTGTTTTACCCTACTGTACTGGACAAATATCCAAACGACTTAAATGTCTAATGTAGTACGTTAGGTGATGATTTGTCTCCCCCTTAGGGTTATTACCCAAACTGTTCCCCCTCTCATGGCAAATGGATCTTTATGTAGTTTCACCAAAACCCCTTTTTTCCTATTAATTAGTTCTATAAATGATTTCTGTGATTTACTCATTAAAAATGCAGTTGTTTTGTATTATTATATCAGTTACAGTACTGGCTAATCTACTTCCTCTGAATGCACTTTTTTTTTTTTTTAATAGCAGGCGAGTGGAATAAAAAGTCAAAATTTGAGGTGATTTATTTTTTTACGCACTCATTAATATGATCAGCAGTTATTCCTCTCCTCTCCACTAAAGCTAAAATGCTCCCCAGTGGATGGTCGGTGGGTCAGTGAAGGCTGAGGGCTATCAAAGCAGTGTATTAAAAGGAGCTCTTTGAAGCTTGTAAACCACGGTGCCCAGCAGGTCCACAACACATAGACGCCTCTGATTGGTCAGGTGTGTGTGTGTGTGTGTGTGTGTGTGTGTGTGTGTGTGTGTGTGAGTGTGTGTTTTGCTAGATCGATTCACGGAGCTGACATTCTGGAGCATCAAAGCTTTCAGCACACTAATCTGACTCCTCCTACGAGGGCAAGGGTTGTTTTTATTATTTTCCATTTTTTCCTCAATAAAATGCTCATACCTCAGAGGGGCTCCTGCATACTTTTGATATGAAAGTAGGTGAATCACGTGTTTCAAAGGATTGAAAGGGAATGAAAACCTATTGAAATCAAGCTTGGACACTGTATTTATCAACCGATAAATAATGCAACACTATAGAGAGAGTGATGGGGAAAGCAGCAGAGAATTACATGGCCATCCATGGGGCATAGCATTGGCAGCAGAGGAGTGACACCGCAGAGATTCACACACCGCTGCTCCTCAAAGTCAGTTTCCCCTCACACTGTCTCTGGAGACCTGCGCCACACACACACTGATGAAAGGTGTGAAAATCTGATTTCCCAAAAAGGATCGGTAATTCTCTGTGAGGGTGGAAGCCGCAATCAATAAATCATTGCTAAGTAGATTGTAAAGAAAAAAAAATTATTCCCCCTTGGTATCAGTGCATTAGGATTCTCCTGAGGATGGATGAGCCGAGATGGGGGTGTGAGACAATCTCAATAAAGAAGAGGCAAATCATACCTTTGCCATTCATCTGCACTCTGGCAAGCAGCTGTCAGCAGGGTGACGAAGGACCTCGAGAGTCGACTAATATCTGAGGGATTCATTTGGCCAAGTCCAAGAATGTCTGGAAATATACAAAGCCAATAAGCTAATTGACTACCATTACAACATGCATGAACAGAGCCGTCAGATTTTGAATTCTGACATTATAGCCATTCAATCAGGGAGGAGGATTTTGTTTATCGAGGGATGCGACTAATTCAGAAAAATTAGTCATTCATCCAGTACATTTCTTCAAGTACTGTACATTTTTTAGGTAAAAGTTGCATTTTATACAACTTTGTACTTCTTCTGCTATACTTTTTAGAGGGAAATCTTGTATTTTCCAGAATCAGATTTTACATACAAAACATGATGCATTGTTAAAATGAGCCCAACCTTGACAAAATGACAAAATAACACTCTATAAAGGGCCCATTCTGCAAAATAAGTACTTTTATGTTTTGCATATTTTGCTAATGATACTAGTAACTGAGAACTTTTACTTGTGTAATTGTATATTGCTGTGCTGCCATCTTTACTCAGTGGTGGATAAAGTATTCAGATTATTTACTTTAGTGGACATGGCAAAACAACAATGTAAAAATACTCCATTACAAATAAAAGTCCTGTATTGAATATTCTTAAATATTTGCGGTAAAAGTATACTCATTGTGCATCAGAATTACCCCTGAAGGTGTTTTATGTGTAATTGGTGTTTTCATGTTGTGGATGGGTTGGAACTGCTTTAACTACTGCTGACTAGTTCACTCTAACAAAGCATTTTATTTCATATTTCTTATTAAATGTTTTCTATTAAAAAAAATCATACTGCAAAGTATCCACTAAGCTTCCAGATTAATGCATAGTTAGTGGAGTGAAAAGTACAATATATCTCACTGAAATGAGAAGACTTATACAGTACCATAAAATGAAAATACTCGAGAAAAGTTGCAGTAAATCTTACATTTACAGGTGTTTTAAATGAATATGGTTGACTAGATGGCAGCATATCTGAACACACCTGTGTGGGTATTTGTGTAAGGCTAGCTTAAAGTTTGAAAAAGATAAGCTAACGGACATCTTTCCAGAGATTCGCTAGCTTAACGTTAGTTTACAAAGTCTTAAATATCAACAGAAGTGAATAAAGACAGTTTGAACCGAGCAAAAAGTCGTTATAAAAGCAGAAAAGCGTTTGACAAATATAAATACCACGCTGTTAATGTCTTACCTGTCGTTAATTGGTGTCAACCTCTCTTCTTCAAACGGTAGGAGTCTCTCTCCGCCACAACGACTTCAATACCCACAATGCCTTACGGTCCTGTTTCTGTCATGTGATTCAACTCATGACACAGAGGGAGTCGGCTTCGACAACAAACATCACGTTGTTGTATTGTGGATATTTTTTTGACATGAAGCTAACCTAATCGTGATATTGTGGCTTTTTAAAATGTATTTTATGAAAGCGTGTTGAGATATCATTACTACTCTGCTCGGACACAGCTGGTAACGATGGCGGATGTGGAGGAGCAGGTAATGGACAGCATGCTAACGTTAGCTGGCTAATAGTGCTATTTTGTACGTGTATGCGTCAAATGAACCAGCCAGCTGCCTTTTGATTTGATTTACCTGCTTATGTTACCCTTTCTGTGACGTGGAAAGCTTCTGTCTGTGATTTGATAGCATCTTTACATTGATGTGATGTCATGTGTTGCCTTTTCTAAGCAAAACATAGCTGCATTAGTCTGTTTGAGTTAAATTAATATAATGCACTTAAAACGTTGCATTACTGTATGCTTTGCTGCTTTAATAAACTAAGACGTTTAATGACAGATTGTTAAAACCCCATTCAAAATGTCTCTTCATTCAGGGCAGAAAACAGAGTGAGGAATTCACAGATGAGTCTGAGGTAAGAAACATCACTTTGTGTTGCTATTTCTCTGCCCTGCAAAAAAAAAAGCCTAAGAGGAAGTGTAGAAAGAGGTTAAAGGGGGGAAATTACATCTAAAAATGTCAATCAAGAGTAGCATATTGTCGATGAAGAGTGTGTATAGCTCTGTCAAGCATGGCTGATTTTTGAACTCGGGTAAAGCTTGCTGCCCACTGAAAGGACTGTATTACATAGCCAGCCTTTATCAACCCAGCTTGATCCCGGAAGGATCTTTGTCAGGTTTTCAGAGGTGTCAAACACTCATGAATTACAGATAGCTTTCCAGATCCATCAATATCATGACTGAGTTTCGGCATGTTACAGTACGCTTGTGCTGCTGAGAATCACGAGGCTAAATAAAATATAGCTTTATACATCAGCCAGGGGGGAAGGGGAGAGTCTTTTATAGGAAGCAGAGAATTGAATGAAATATTAGGGAAGAAAACAGTTAAGAGTGAGTGAAAGGAAATGGGGAACATTCCGGGATTGCAAATAGACAGAGTTCCTACATCCTGTCTTGGGTCTGTGCAACGAGTGTTCAATACTGTAGGACGTGGACACTCGGTGGGATTATTTACTTAGAATGCTGCAAAAATAATGTAGCTTGCTTGGTGTGTCGCTGCTGCCGTCACCTGGTTGACAGCAGGCTCACTGGATGAAGGTAGTGAGGGCCCGTGTGCTCTGCCGCTCACAGAGGAAATGAGCAGGATAAAGGTTTGATCTTGAAAGTAAAAGGCATCCTCTTCACCACCATTGAAATGTGTCCAGACTGGTCTGATTTGTTATGACATATGAGCAATAAGCCTGGCTGTAAGTGTGTTTGATTGCTCTTGTTTTGATGCCTCGTGTATTTAAGGAGATACATTTAAATGTGGAGTGCAGTGGATCAAACTGTACCAAACATAAGACTGATTTCAAACCTTATACCAAACCAATAATCACATTTACTTGACAAATACATACTGAGTCATGAGACTCAACAAGAAAGTGCCTGACATCACATTTGGTCCCGATCCTGAGGATTCAAATTTGCTTTGATATAACAGCTGTGCTATCAAAAAGCACACAGTAGCTTAAGCGATTGAGTCAGGAAAACATGATGAGGTGTATGGAGGAGATTAAAAGGGCAGAAAGAGCCAAAGATCCCTCTGAGCAACAGTTGAATGAAAGGGGAAGAAATTGCCAGTCATTGCTAAAAGAAACTGGAAGCTGAGCATCAAAATGTGCAGATTTAAATAGAGACAAGACCCAGTTTCAGTCAGTGTCAAGTGCACAGTGATGCCTGGAATATTAACAGGTGCTTTGCTTAAGCAGAGTTGTTCTTTAATGGTTACAATAGGGCAGTTGTAGCTCAGTGGACAGAGCAACTTTTAACCACAATGTTAATACTGTCCGCATATCAAGGTGTCCTTGAGGGAGACACTGAACTTTAATTTGCTCCCTGGGCGGTTAACAGCAGCCTTAGGAGTTAAGTGCAAAGGTCAAAGTTCATGTTTGTACCATGACGATTGAAATAAAGGGCCCCAAAGAAAAATGGCATCCTCCCCTGGAATGTTTTAACATTTTAAATCATTTAATTCTTCTTCTTTTGGGTCCAAAACTATTTAGAGGCAGTGTACATTTGTAACTAGTCTTCCTTGTGGATTTTAAAAATGGTACGGCGTAATGAATGGTTCAGCTTGTTGTATCTCAACTGCCAATAGGCAAAGAACATGGCAGAAATGGTTCCAACACACATGTAGTTGTCAAAAATGTCAACATATAGTGACTTAAGCGTGTTGCTTCACCACAACCCTCCAGATCAGTTTCAAGGAGATCATCATCTAAAATCTCTCTTGGGTGTTTATGTGTTGAAATCAGGCGACTGTGTGGCAGTTATTCAGGTTTCCCAGGGAAATCGAGGGGTGGGTGGCAGGATGATCCATTATTTTCTTAATATTGAAGACGACATGTCCTCCTTTTTCATCCTGAATGTAAATCTGTGGCGTGTGCTGTTTTCAGTGTGTATTTCTAAGCACCGTGCTATTCTTATTGTAGACAGAAGCCAATAAGCAAAGGCCAGCTGTTGACAAAACAAAAGGCAGCTTACAAGAAGTTTATAAATGGGGTAGTTTTTCTCTCGGGATGAAGTTTTGTTGTTTGATACACCTTTGGAAGCCCGTGACAAATGCCCCTACATCAGAAATCTCACAACCAGAATACACAGGAAATAGCCTAGATATGGCGTTGTTGACTGGGAATGGATTGTTTTTGAAAATGACATTTTTTCCACGCTATTGTCCCCCCACCTCCAACCCAGTAGCACATAATGGCAGACAATGTTTTGAGTTGATGCACCCTCTGGGCAGCCACAGACTGTGCAGCATTGGTTATAAACTGAATTATGAGTATTCAGGCTGTGACTGGCCGCAAATGTTGGCTCTCGCTGGAAAGTGTAACACAGTAGAATGCTTTAAGTTTGCTTTATGAAATGACTAAAATCATGTATGTCACTGGGAATGAACGGTCTCACGGGGAAAAAATGAAAATGGCTTTGTGCTGCATTTCACGCGAGGTAAAGGAAATCTCTCTTTGTGAAAACATCTCCTGATACACACCTGCAAGACATATGGATACATATTAAGATAAAATAAATAAATAAAATCAATAAAAAATAATGAATCAAGAAAATAATGGGTCGATTTATCAATAATGAAAATAATTGTTAGTCGCAGCCCTAAATTGATCTTTTTTTCCCCCCTGTCCAAGTTAAATGATGATGAATGAGGTCTAACATTGTGCATTCTGCCCAGAGCACACCAACCTTAAAACATATCACCAGGCGGGGTGATGATGTGTTCATAAGTGATTCGCTTAATTGCATTGTGATGATCCGATTGTTGGAAGTGTATTATGGATAACAAAATTATGTTTTCAAATGTACAATTCTAGGCAAATTGTACCAAGTCAATCTTATTTATAAAGCCAAATATCAGAGATCTCAAATTTCCCTCAAGAGGCTTTATTTTGCTTTTGAAGACTTTATTATTATGTTTACATTGATATTGGAAAAATATTCTGATTTAATGATTTTGAGTCATCATTTACAAATATGCTTATTTCAAGGTTATTTTATGTCTGATGGACTTCAAGTTGCCCTGCGAGTTTTTCATTCAGTGTTTATCTTTGACGTCTAACAAACATGTTGAAGGGTATTTATTATTTTAAAGTCTTCTTCTGCGCCCATAATGGCATATTATACATTTTTAGTGTGTTACCGCTACCAACAGTGAAACATGTGTGGCGACCAGGGGGAAACATCCGATTCTGAAAAGTGAAGCCAGTGTGGAAGTGCCTTAAACTTGCATTCTCTTTGCTGTCCATCAGGGGGCGACTCATTTGGTTGAACTTATATTGCTCTATAGCATTGGTGGTCAAAAACTCTACAGGGCATCTGTAAGTTGAGTTAGAAGGACATTAAGTCACCGCTTGTTGAACTTCTCACTTGTTCCATGGATCAAATTTAAAGACAGCACAGGATTTAAATGACTTGAGGTGGACATTTTGTATATTTCAGTTTTTCTTTTGGTGGCTTTCAAAGAACATTGTGAACTATAGTGTTTCTGAGAGGACTTTTAAGAAAATGTTATGGTGCGAGCCCATCTTACAAGTCTACTTTCTCAACCAGGAGGAGGACAGCGAGGAGGAGCCCAAGCTGAAGTATGAGAGGCTCTCCAACGGGGTTACTGAAATCCTCCAGAAGGATGCAGCCAGCTGTATGACCGTCCATGACAAGGTAGAGGTTATAATCCACCACCACCCACAAGGGCATTCCAGTCTCAACTCCACCCATCTCAAGTACAGATTCCACATTGTTTGTCTACACATCTGAGAGATGGCAGCCCATTCTTTTCTCACCTTCCCCCTGCTTTGTCCTCTCAGGAGGGGCATCAGAAGACACCAGGCACCATTGTCTGCTCTTTGTATTCCCACTCTTACATATTTTTCGCTCCTCTCCTCTGTTTGTCCGATGTTGATATTTTTAAGAGCCCACTCTCGGCGAGATGGTTAATCGTTGTGGCACCAGCAGCACACACGCACGCCTGAGCAGAGCAAAAGTCATACCCAGTTATGTCTCCTTACCTGATGTTTTATTAACCGCTATTGATTTTCATTTATTTATTTTCACTTTGAGGATTTGGTCCCCTTTTTATTTATTTTTAACCTCAAAATAGCAACTGTGCCACAGCGAGAGACGTTTGCTTTGCTGAGATTCTAAATTTGATTTGACTGTCTTTCTTCCGGGGATTTCCGTGCTTGTGTACCTCCTGCCATTCCAGCTACCTGCGTGGTCACACCAGCCCCCTCCGCCGCGGCCAACTCCCACAAACCCTCAAGCCACCCGACGGCACACATCGCCTTATGTTGGCTCATATTTTAAGTGTCTAAATCAGAATTTCATTTGAACAATTCCATTCTGATAAATCCCTTTAAAAGTCGCTCCGCCTCACAAGGTTGAACCCTTTATTTATTTATTTTTGGTTATTTTATTTGGGGAGATTGCAGGGGCTCTGTCTGACATGCTCAGCTGTGCCTGTAAATATAAGCATTTCATTATAGACTGCACTGAAGCATGGTGGACTCGCCGCACATCCACATGCTGGTCTAGAAGGGAGGGGGATTAGGAGGGGGGGCATGGAGCAGGGGCTGGGGGTGGAAGAACACACACTTAATCTAATGCCAAAAGCCCCCGGTTTCTATAATTTTTTTGTCCCAGTGGACTCACGTACACACACACACACATGCACTTTTGCAGGACCACGAAACACAGAAACCAGTTGCTGCTCAGTAGAATTAATAGCTCTGCGCTGGGCAGGGAGGTGATTGGGTTGCATGGGGAGCATGGGAAGAAGTCAGATGTACAGTGCATTTATTATGCTTAAGCATTTTAATTTGAGGGAAAAAAAATGCCATTTCACACTGTATGCTTTAATAAATAGGGCTTTTCCACCCCCTGCAATTTCACAGTTTTGCCTCCAAGCCCACCCAATCCCCACGCTACTCATGTCGCTCCAGCTCCAGGAAGTGTTTTTTTTTTTTTTTATCCTTTTCCACAGCCTTCATCAGCACATGATTTTTTTTTTTCCCCCCAAAAAAAGTATTGAATTTGTTTCATGTGTCATCTGGTTTAATTTACATTGCATTTGTCCCCATTTCAGTTTCTTGCCCTCGGTACCCATTTTGGAAAGGTTTTCCTGCTGGACATCCAAGGAAATGTAACTCAGAAGTTTGAAATTGTGAGTACATTCAACACTTTTGGATTATAATGATGAAGTTCATTAAGCCTATTGGAACACTGTTACAATTATATGATGTATTATTGATAATATTAAAAGTGCATAATACGATATTGTGAGCATTTCTATCAAAGACTCTAACTATGTTTACATGAGGTTGGGGGTGGGACATTTAAGATTTCACAATAGGTTAATCACGGGGGATGCTTAATACTTGTTTGCTGCTATATTAATGCTCTGAATGTATGTAGATTTTTAACACTACATAAAAATGTCTGACTTTCCTGTAGCGCCACCAGCAGGTGTTTCTTAATGAAATATCTCTGGTGTGACATGTGGCTTCTGAACAATAATTTAATTAGGAAGTAAAAAACATGAATTAATCAAGGCTGATTTGAGTGAAGTGTTCCTGCTGAGCACGCTGATGCTGAAGTGTTACTTAGCTAAGGAACCTACTGGGCAACTATCAGTCATTGCGTGAGAGAAACAAAACCCCTTTTTCTCCTTTAGTCTACACAGTCAACCCTTTAGGGAGGGTTTGTAAGTAGCATTTGCTATAATGTATGCCATTTTGGTTGATCCTTTTATATAAAGAGCCCTGTAGTGCCATGAATGTGTAAACTTTAAAAGCATCAGCAGTGAATTTGGACCTCCTTACCTTCACTGTTAATACCATGCAATGACACATATGGGACTGTGCATCCGTTACATACTCATTTTCTTTTTTTTACCTCTTTGCTTTTTGTAGTATTTTATTTAATGGGGTACAATGTCAGCCAGCAACATTTGGTCTGCCACGAAGATATTCACACCCCGCCTCTAAGAAAGATGCCATGATATTGTGTCTCTGCAGAGTTCAGTGAAGATCAACCAGATCAGTCTGGATGAGAGTGGAGAGAATGTGGGCATCTGCTCCGAGGATGGCAAGGTAAGATCTCTGCTCATCACCACTGGTTACCGATCCTTGGGTCCTCAACGGAAAAAAAAATCAATGTTTTCCATCTTTCATAATTCACCCTCAGATTCATATAAAACTCATCTTATCAGGGTTAAACTGTATGCTAATGATGTGGAACTTGGAGTGTTTGGGAGGGGATTTTTTTAGAAGACAGTGCTTCCACAGTCGGAGCATTAACCTGATGTTTTATCTTCACCATATCGACACATATTTATTTCATGACGCGTGAATTTCTAAAAAGCTTGTACCTACTTTGACTAGTACGGGGGGGAGAGGATCGCGCTCAGATCCGTTGAGCTGTCAGTCAGCCATCAGCCGTCTTTGGATACCCTTCTCCATGTTCTCCACCTTGCTGTTATCTTGTCTCTTCTCATCATTACCACCATCCTTCATGGATTTCGCAGTCAAGATATGCTCTCTGATATCACCCTCCCCTTACTTCTAGCACTCTGGTGGCAAAAACAAGATCTTGTCGCACAAAAAAAGTAGAGCAGACAATTAAAATCAATGCTACAGCAATTGTTTGCCCTCAACCAATTCAGTTGCCTGTTAATCCTTTGAAAATCTAACTTAATCCTTAATCGCTGGTGCGGTTTGGAAAAGGAGATTGCATCAGATTTTTTTATATTATTCCTCTACTTTTCCACTTCCTCTACTGTTTTTGGGCCCCAGATGAAGAAGAAACTGGGTGTCATGTACTCTAATGGTACATTAGGGTTTGTTGTGGCCGAGCAAGGCTGAGGTCAGGTTTCTAAACCCTGCGGGGTTCAAAGAATCAACTTGTTCACTAATTGGTGACCCAGCGGAGAAGTGCAGAGCCAATCAAAGTCTTTTCTGACCACAATTCCCCCCGCTGGCCTCAGATAGTTGCAGAGGCGGCAATTAAAGGAGAAATTTTGAGTTATTCACCTTTTGCTTTCCGTTCTGCCGTTTCATCTTTTGTTTCAGGTGCAAGTGTTTGGTCTCTATACCAGGGAGGGCTTCCATGAGAACTTTGACTGTCCTATCAAAGTAAGTTGATATTACATTTCGTAAAAACTTAAAGGACTACTTTACCCACACAATGACCACTTGTATATCAATTACCCGCATTGTCAACAATGACATCCTTCATGAAATTTGAAAATGATATCAAAATGTCCATTTAAAGTGTTTTAAATAGTAAATCTGTAGCGAAGATGCATGCATTTGGGACGTGAAAAGTCTTGATTTTCATCAATATATATATTTTGATTAGTTTGCCGTGGAGGCATGTGAGGAAAAGTTTTCTTTATGAATTTAATAAATGCTCGTTTTGTGAGAACTATTCCTTTTAAGTATAGCTATATCTGTTGCTGCAGCATTACTTGCATAAAACAGCACATTTTTGGCACTCACATATATATT
Source organism: Eutrigla gurnardus (assembly GCF_963514095.1). Lineage (NCBI taxonomy): Eukaryota > Metazoa > Chordata > Actinopteri > Perciformes > Triglidae > Eutrigla > Eutrigla gurnardus. Next base: position 6,112,696 of record NC_139929.1, on the reverse strand, counting down.
TTTTTTGCAGGTGGTGGCGTTACACCCTCAGTTCACCAGATCCAACTACAAACAGTTTGTCACAGGGGGCAACAAGGTAGGTTTAAGTAGTACTTTTTTACTCGTGCAGTCATTATATACAGTTTTTGGCCATTTCCTGACACAGTATTCCTACTGATTGTGTCCTGCAAACCTTATCACTTTGGCCTTACTGACTACGACGCACGGGCCTTTGTCTGCTGTAAAAGGCTCTTAGTTTCCTGTCTCTTTGCTGGAGTGCTCTCGGGAGAGCTGCCCATTTTCACAAAGTGGTGTTCGCTCAACAGTGTTTGAAAAGGCAATGCCTCACAAGCACGGCGAGTAGACGTCATTATCGAGAGGCTACATGGTGTTAGGATTTCCGGGCGCATACAGAGATCTCTTTCCTGAAAGTCGTCTCTGGTCGGCACGTCACTTCAGACGGCGAAAAACTACACAGAGATTTGTCATTTTGTTCAACGGAAGTAAAAACCACATGCCGATTACGGCGCGCCCGACTGTAAACTACTAGGATGTAACGTCTTTGCAGAGCCGTACATAAATAAAGTATACTGACATTTATACAACACGGGTGAGGGGGAAAATAACTTTTCATGAAACCCATTGTTAGTGTTACTTTGCCATTTTCTTTCAATTGACGCTGATTCCTCTCGGTTCCAAGTCGTGAAGGCCTCCACAATGTGCCTGTGATGAAAATCAATAAGCCTCAACGGGAGCCACATCCTGTCAAAGGAAATTCAATTTTGTCTCCACAGTTCTTTTGTCGTATCATCTCTTTGTAAAGCAAACTGTTTATTAACATAGCCCAACGGCTGAATTTAAGAGCCCGCACAACCTTCTCTCGGCATCCTTGGCAATATTATGCACATTTAGTTTATATAGTAAGGACTGGGAACAATGCAGGGAATGTGAATGACATGTTTTGTCCTCGACAGCTTGTACAGTACAAGGCCTGAACATTAAGCTGCAATGTAGAGGTCCTGTGGCTGCTTTGATACCACATTGCATTATGGATGCACACTTGCTGAGCTTCCACACCTCTGAGACACTAAGTATACATAGCATGAGGGCGCGATGAGTGTGTGTTTAAATACTCGTGTCTGTGCTTCTCATCAGCCACGGCGAATACGATAAATGGTGTGTATCCTAAAGAAGCCATAACCATTATGATGAGAAATAAGAGGGATGAATGAAATCATGCTTGTAATGCATCATGTTTTTCATTCTTTATGGCTTTCATCATCTACTTGGTATCTGGACCATGTGAAACTGTAAAATGACTTCTTCCACCACTGGATGTGAAGCTAATGTGAAGGTTTCTCACTTAGATGGAGTCTAATGAACAATTTGTCTTCGTTTGTCTTTGTGCCTAAAATCCTGCGAAGTGGAATGAAGATCTTCATATCAGGACTTAAAATCTGGTTTCACGTCATCGTTTGCGGCGTAAATGAGAAAGTTTCCCACAGTTTAAGTTAAAACTAAAAGGCTGCTTCTCTCTTTTGTCAGGCTGTTGTTACGCAATGTGCTGTTCATCTACTGCCCTCTGTAGGCCGTGCTGCACTACTGCAATCTGTGAAGTATTAAATGTGCTTGTGCTTTCTTTCTCAGCTGCTCCTGTATGAACGAAACTGGTTGAATCGCTGGAAGACGTCTGTTCTACATGAAGGCGAGGGCTCCATCACTAATATCCAGTGGAGAGCTAACCTCATTGCCTGGGCCAACAATGTGGTGAGTGACCAACACAGGCCTCAATTAAAGTACAATATTTAACGAGTAAAATGTTGAAAATCTTCTTCTTTTATTTCTGATTTCTTTTAGGGAGTTAAAATTTATGATATCGGTACAAAACAGCGGATCACAAACGTCCTGCGGGATAATGTGAGTCTGAGGCCTGACATGTACCCCTGCAGCCTGTGTTGGAAGAACAACAGCACTCTCATCGTTGGCTGGGGGACCTCCATCAAGGTTTGCTAGTTTCCTATTTAAATGAATGCACACACAAGCTGTTCCAACTTTTCAGACCTTCTGTAATTCTCCTATTTCTCCTCTCAGATTTGCATCGTGAAAGAGAGAAATCCTACTGAAATGAGAGACCTGCCCAGCCGCTACGTGGAAATAGGTATAAAATACACATAATGAACTGTATAAAAATACACTTTTTTTTCTAAACAAATGTAAGAGCGTGCTTTACAGCAAAAAGCTATGTAGAACCACAACCACAATAGTGAAATTAAATACAAATTAAGGCAAAAATAAAGCGTTTTGAAGGTCGGGGTCTCCTCTAAATCGGACACAATTTAACTTGGTAATTTGATTTGGTTAAATAAATGCACTCTAATATACCATCTATCATATTATCTTTGATGGTGTTTTGATTGGTTTCTCTTTATCAAACAGTGTCTGCATTCGAGACAGAGTTCTTCATCAGTGGTCTGGCCCCGCTGGCAGATCAGCTCGTCACCCTCTACTTTGTCAAAGAGAACTCTGATCACATGGTAGTTATATTTCTTTTACATATATAGTTATATAAAATATGGCGTAAGACTTTTTGCTCATTATGTCTGTGCGTTTGCAGGATGAGGAGTTTCGTGCGCGGCCTCGTCTCGACATCATCCAGCCTCTTCCTGAGGGCTGCGAGGAGATCTCCTCAGACGCGCTGACCGTGCGCAACTTCCAAGACAACGAGTGCAGAGACTACCGACTCGGTGAGACTATAAAAAACGGCCCCTCGGAGAAATGTCACGCGGCCTTTCATTGCGCTCTAATAGCATTCCGCATCGATCACCAAATGTCAGCTGTAATGCGCAATACGCAGAGGCATAAATGTATTTTCATTAACAGAGCATTCTGAGGGAGAGTCGCTCTTCTACATCATCAGTCCCAAAGACATCGTCGTGGCCAAGGAGCGGGACCAGGACGACCATATCGATTGGCTGCTCGAAAAGAAGAAATATGAGGTTTGCGTTGTTGAATTTCGTGGATGTTGCAAAAGGTTACCGTCTACAATTAAATGGTTTGACTGCGTGTGCTGTTTAACTGCGACAGGAGGCACTGATGGCTGCAGAGATCAGCTTCAAAAACATCAAGAGACACGACGTCCAGAAAATTGGGATGGCTTACATCAATCACCTAGTGGAGAAAGGAGACTATGACAGTGCTGCCAGGTGGGTTTAACCTCTGCAGGGGGACGGCCAGTTAATCCGTTTGATACGTTGTACAGTGAGTGAATGTTTGGGAGATATTTAAATTTTAACCTTCAATTCTGGGCCAAATTACAGAAAGATACTATTGTAAGTGTAAAGCAGAATATTTCACTCACTCTGTCTTTAATTCAGGAAGTGCCAGAAGGTCCTTGGAAAAAACATGGAACTATGGGAAAATGAAGTATACAGGTTCAAGACCATCGGACAGCTGAAGGTAGGTTCAGGGGCTCTGATTCAGAATTCCTTCTCCTGAATAAATCTTTATTACTAAAGTGATTATGTTCATGAATCGATTATGAAATGTGGTGCGAGTTTTGCGTCTTTCTTCCAGTCAATCAATATTAACTCCACCTCTCTCCAATTTCAGGCGATCAGTCAGTATTTGCCCAGAGGGGATCTGCGTCTCAGGCCGGCCATCTATGAAATGATCTTGCATGAATTCCTCAAAACTGACTATGAGGTACTTTTGCCCTTTAAACAGTCTTGTGGCAAATCCAGAGTTTTTAACCACTGGTTGATCATCATCTCAATGGTTTGTCCCTCTTCCTGTGATGTCCACCAAGGGTTTCGCCACTCTGATCCGCGAATGGCCTGGAGAGCTTTATAATAACATGGCCATAGTTCAAGCAGTCACCGATCACCTGAAGAGGGACCCCACCAACAGAACCTTGCTCACCACATTGGCTGAACTGTAAGTGAGCTTAACTCAATTAAATACATATTATAGGTTATTATTATATTATAGATATAAGAACACTGGAAGTTTTAAATCAAGTTCTGTGTATCTGAACAAAGCTGGGTTGTGTCTGTGTTCTGTGTCTGCAAAGATGTATTCACTTTCGGGTCTATTGGGTTGAAGGAGGAATGCTTTAATTTAATTAAAACTAACACAAAATCCAATTTTAGACAGTAATTTGATTGATCTACTTCAGGTACACGTACGACCAGCGGTACGACAGAGCCTTAGAAATCTACCTGAGACTGAGGCACAAAGACGTTTACCAGCTGATCCACAAGCACAACCTTTTCTCCTCCATAGAGGACAAGATAGTTCTCCTCATGGACTTTGACAAGGAGGTAAACGCCTGATCACAGCCTGAAAACATGCACATTTTATTTTCATCATTACTCTTTCATTTTCGTTTGTGTAACATTTTCTCCAAATTGACTTTGCCAGAAAGCCGTTGACATGCTCCTCGACAACGAGGACAAGATATCGGTAAGAGTTCCTGGCTTCTCTCAGTATTGTATTAATGATGAGATGAAGATCTGCAGCCCGTTGATCCTGTTTCTCTTCTCCCTGCAAACAGACGGACAGGGTGGTGGAGGAGCTGGCAGACAGGCCCGAGCTTCTGCATGTGGTGAGTTGAGATAACTTTAAATATAATCGTATTAACTCTCAAAATGAAATTCCGAACTGATTTGACTCATCTTTACCCCCACAGTATCTCCATAAACTGTTTAAGCGAGATCACCACAAAGGCCAAAAATACCACGAGCGACAGATCGGCCTGTATGCCGAATACGACCGGCCAAATCTCTTGCCTTTCCTGAGAGACAGCACACACTGCCCGCTGGAAAAGGTACGATATTTTCCAGGTCATCCTTCTCCACACCCAAGTTTCCAAAAACTACAAGACATGAATTATGCTGTCTGCTCCTTTCTGTCAGGCTCTGGAGGTCTGTCAGCAGAGGAACTTTGTAGAGGAGACTGTCTTCCTGCTTAGTGAGTTTTAAGTCCTGTTTCCCTACATTAACTGTGTTTTGAAATGATTAAAAAGGAAACTAACCCAGCATTTTGGCCCACAGGCAGGATGGGGAATTGCAGACGAGCTCTGCAGATGATCATGGAGGAGCTGGAGGACGTGGACAAGGCCATAGAGTTTGCCAAAGAGCAGGACGATGCAGAGCTCTGGGAGGATCTCATCTCATACTCTATTGACAAACCACGTACGATACAGCCTTCTGCCATCCGTTTGATTCTGTCTTTCTTTGTCATCTTCTCACTTTGGTGATATTTCTTTGTCTCTCCAGCATTCATCACCGGCCTCCTCAACAACATTGGTACTCATGTGGATCCCATCCTGCTCATCCATCGCATTAAGGAGGGCATGGAAATCCCGAACCTCAGAGATTCACTCGTAAAAATCCTTCAGGACTACAATCTACAAGTAAGCTGCGTTTCTCTTAGATTAGCTTACCTTTTTCCCCACTTGAAATCTTTATAGTGAAGCAGTAGAACAGTTTTAAACTGGTATTATTTACCTGTACTTGTATCATTGTTAACGTTTTGTTGTTTTTGTATGTTTTTTTTCTCTTATTGTTATTTATTTTTAAAGTTTTTGCTTGTTATTTTTGCTAAATTGAAATAAAAGACAAAACAAGATCAAGAGATGAGAACAGATATCAAAGCAGGAATACATGATTGAATGAACAAGAATGGGAGAAATACTGGAGTAAAATATGCACAATTACGTAAATATACCATCACAGGCACTAATATTGTCAGTTGGGTGTTTTGTGATTCATAAAGAGATTCTCTTATATATCCCGCTTTTCATAAAAACACAGAGATTACTGAATGCCATTTATGGGGATTGTCTAATCTCAGTAGCTCTGTTTTTAAATAATATATACACTCATAGCAATAATTAGCGTGATTTTGAAAACAAATTTATGAATGTTCATCTATTGGCGTTTGCTTTCTCGTTTCTAAGATTCTTCTGAGGGAAGGATGTAAGAAGATCCTGGTGGCCGACTCCCTCTCGTTGCTCCAGAAGATGCACCGCACACAGATGAGAGGAGTCAGGGTCGATGGTGGGTGCATTTTCTTTTTGCATTCACAGCAGAAGCAGTGAATATCGAGTCCTTTTTAAACTGTACTCATACACGTGTTGGTTTTCTTTTCAGAGGAGAACATTTGCGAATCGTGTCATGCGACAATATTACCATCAGGTGGGTTTTTTTGTGTAGTTGTATCCAAGTATTTCACTGCTATATTGCATTTCAAAGCTAAGCGGTGCTAGTTTTCTATTTCCCACCTGTGTTTCAGACATGGCCAAACCCTTCAACGTCGTAGTGTTTCACTGCAGACACGTGTTTCACAAGGAATGTTTACCATCTTCAGGAACAGTAAGTCACTTCTCTTTCTCTGTTTCTATTGGTAACTTTGAAGATGAAGTCAGCATTCCTTATGGAGTCCCTCAAGGGTCAATTCATGGTCCACTGCTGTTTACATATTTCATATCACTCCTATGCTGATAACACAGTTGTACATATCTGTTATACCGTAGTCCAACATTACTTGGCTGTCCTATATTGAAACTCCTGTATGTTTTCCCTCATTTCCGTTTCAGATTCCTGTGGTGCAGTTTTGTAACATCTGCAGTGCAAAGAAGCGCGGACCAGGAAGTGGAATCCTAGAGATGAAAAAGTAAACATGGGTTAATGCACTCAGAAAGTTATTATTGATGCCTTTACCTCCCTGCTGTTGCTTTCCATTTATTGTCACTTTCCCTCAGTCACTGAACTGTAGAATTGCAAAAAATGCGAAACATATTTATTGGATTGTCTCTGTATATTTACATCTAAAAACTATAAAGTTCTTTGCTTGTTTTGCTTGTCGCCAATGTGATTTAATGATGAAATATCTACAATGTCAGAAAATAAAATCTAATAAAAACATGTTTGTGTCTGATAAGTGAAACTTTAAAGATTCAATATATTGTAAATATATGTTTGTCATCACCACTCAAAATTTGATCTTTTCAGACTTCTCCCTCATATAACTGAGATTACAACTTGAATTGGTGCCCACAGACTTATAAAACAACCCTCAGGCCTGTTAAGAGGATATACGAAGATGCCAAAAGTATGACTCATTTGTGGTATTTAATGACTGTATTAAGCTAGGCAAATATACAGATGCACTATTAGTTCTTCAGATATTTAATGGCTTTGCTCCACCCATATGAATCATATCCAATGTGCAGGTAAGAGATAATTAAAAAAAAGTGTACGTACTCAACATCCAGCTGACTTGAGAGATACCCAGTGTAAGTGAAATGTACAAAGATTTTAGCATACATTTATACCAAATAACCTAAATATGAGAAGCCCACATCATTATAATACTGGATTATAATTAGAGATGCATTAATGTGTTAAATGTTGCAGCTGATAAAGAAGGAGCTAATTTGAATTAAACCTTATGGTATAAATCTATGGTAATCAATATGTAGCCATGTGATAATGACCTACATAAGCATATGGTGTATATTCAATTGTAACGCCAAACTGCGCAGATAATCATTCATATGTTAAATGTAGCATATTTACGTGATTTCTTGTGACGGTTAATAAATAAATAAAGTAGAATATCCAAAACTTCAACCTCGAACTTGAGTGTGGCCGGAGGGCTGCTACGTCACATCCGCCGTTTCCCTCCGGAAGTACAGTTAATTTTTATTCACAGGAAAAAAAAACAGCTGTTGTTGAAAAAGAAATCATCAAAGTGAGTTTATTTTGACGGATGTCTTTGCTTTATCTCTTCGCGGACATTTGCGCAGTAAGGACTGCTCTCTGCACTCGCTGCTGCGTCTGTCCGCCTGCTGTTTTTACTGACTGATTAGCGAGTCTCTCCTCGCTCATTTGTTGCGAGTTGGCTGCTGCTAGCGTTAGCTCCCATCACTGTGGACTTCCAGCTAGCAACGCTAGCCACCGCTAGCTAGCTAGCTGGCTAACTGACTATTTCTGACTGTTTGGACAACTCCTGGTGTCAACAATCCCTGCCGAATGTCTGACTACCAGTAAGGCGATTTGTGTACATGGCGAATATGTGAGTAAATGTAGTTCGTGCGTTGTGTTACTCGCTAGCCACCTAGTTAAACTGCGATTTATCACTGTTTATGTTCAACGTTAGCCTTGTTGTTTGTGAGGAAAACCAGGTAGCCAGTTAGAAAATGATTATAGCCCATCCTAATGCAATACTATGGTTAGATTAATTTAATTTACTTATTGAATATGTACACATATTTTTTGTAATTTCGTTCTCTATTCACTTTATCACATATAATCTCAACCTAATAGGAAAATGTGAACTGCAGGATGCAGAGGGAAAAAGTGTTAATCCTAGCTTATTCTAGTGAATAGTAATTACAGGATAACGTTGTATCTCCTCTTTTGTCTTGGCTTCTTCATGCTTATTGTATTTTATTTTTGTCACATATTTTGACAGAATGCCAGCCCCAAAGAGCGGATCATCTCCTCAAGATTCTCAGCCCAAGATGAGGAAGTTGGATGAGGATGGTGAGGATCTGCCATCCAAAACTGCACCAGCTACCAATAATAGGTCCCTTAAAACGCGAGAAACGACAGCAGCCCCAAGGACTAAGAAAAAACTGTCTACTTCACCCGAGGGGGGGCATAAACCTGCCAAGTCATCCAAACAGAGTTCCCCTCCAAAGGATTCCAGCAAAACCATTTCTGAACCACCGTTAAAAAAAGCCAAGCTCCTGAAAGCCACAAGTGCCTCCTGCGGAGAAGCTCTTTCACTGAAAGCTCACTCCAAGGCTTCCCTGAAGCGAACAGCCTCCACAGAGTCCGAGGATGATTTGAGTAGTGATGGTGGTAAGACCGACCTCTTCAGAGAGAGGGATGATGGAGACAAGGCCCGCTGCATCAGAAAATATTCAAATCGTGTGAAAGCTAAGCGCAAGGTTGAAGAGTCAACGTGTGACCCACAGAACACAACCCAAGGATCACCATCTGCACCTGGAGGCCCTGTACAGATGGACCACAATTACGGTAGATTTTCAGATTCATGTCTGGGAGAGGAGAATCAGGATGAGAAAAAGGAATCTGCTCAGTCTGCCACTGAAGGAGAGAGACAAGAAATGTCAGCAAAGGCATCATTAGAGGAGTCAAAGGAAACATTAGTCTCGATAAGAGGGAGTTCACAAGCTAGCCTTGAATTTGAGCATGCAGCTGATGAAAGTGTAGAAAGCCAAAAGCTAAAGCTCACAGATAGAGATGCACTTGCATCATGTAGAGAAATATTAGACTCTGTCACTGCAACAGCTGCAGGGTCGCCTTGTGTCACATCTGAGACAGGGGGAAATGAAAAGACGAACTTTGCCATTAAATGCCAAAAGGATGTAGATAATGAAACACTTGCAACGTCCATGGAAACACCCTATTCTAGTACTGGAGAGGCAAACCCAACTTGTGAAGGTCAAGCAGAGATGGATGAGAGGACAGCTTGTAGAAGTCAGACAGATGTGAGCAGTGAACCTGAAACAAAGGAGACCACAGAGTCTATTTCTGAGGAGATAAAGCTGGATATAAAATGTAGAATGAAGGAAGGAGAGCATAAAGTGCAGGAAGTGATTGAAGCAGCCAGTGTTTCTGCAGACCACAGTGATGTAGATGATAAACCATTGTCAAACGAAACGTCTGCACCAGAGCAGATCTTGATGGGTGTTATGAACCCAGAGAGTCAGACAGAGGAAACTGTAACAACAGAGTCTGTTGGAAATCCAGACATTCAAACCGATCTCAGTGTCAAAATTCAAGTTACTTTCAAAGAGGAATCAAAATCGGAGGACCGAGTGAGCCACGAAGAGCCAGGTACGATTACCAGCTCATGTGACACTGTGAACAAACTAGTCAGAGAATCTGAAGAAAGGGAAAGGAGAGGAGTTGAGTTCCTGTCGGCTCAGGCTGTTGCTGGTCCTGGGTCTTTTGCTGAGCTACAACTGAGCCAAGAGGTGATGGACAAGACAACCGACAGCTGTACTGAAATACTGACACCAGATTGTGACGCTGTTCCAGAGGCCGTCGCTGATCGTGTCACCGTCTTCGAGGTTCAGGTCGACGTCGACATGCAGACTAAAATAACATCAGAGGGGAGGTCTGACTCAGCACCTGGGGAGGATAAACACAGCCAGGGGAACCACAACGCTGAAGACCACACTACAGAAATACCCGTTGAAGACAAAGAAGATGCAATGACAAGTAAAGAAAAAGAAATGGAGCTGAACGTTGAATGTGCCACTGCAACCCCAGAGCAGGAAGTTTCTTATCATGCCGCTACAGTGGAAATACAAAGCCAAAAGAGCCAGGATGTCAGTGAATGTTCCACAGACATATCAACAGAATTGAATGAGGATCATGTTTTAAATTCTAAAATAATGGAAAATACAGAAAACAAGAACTTTGAATCTACTAGCAGTGGACCTGAGAGACAGGCTACAACAGCATCAGTGGTTTCTAATCCTGTATCTACAGTGGAAGTACAAAGCCAGGTGAGGCCAGGAGACAGTGAACGCACTGCGGACATGCCTGATAAAGCACAGAAACATCCACTTCCAAATAGTCAGAACGACATAAATGAAGGGATCGTTGATGCTGAAAGTGTTGCTGCTACTGAGAGTGAAAGAGAAGTGATGACAACAGAGGACACTTTTAACATTGCAGTGGAAATACAAAACCAGGAAGTCAGTGAACCGACCACAGACATATCTGCTGAACTTCCTGAGGATGATAAGGTTGAAAATATGGAAAATGGAAACCAGGTGAATTTTGAATCTGTTGCTGTGCCAGAAAGTCAAATGGAAATGCAGACTGCATTGACATCAGACATTTCACATCCAACTGCTTCAGTGGAAATACAGGAAAGCCAATTAGAAGTGGACATGCAGACGACGGCAGCATCAGAGGACATTTCTAACACGGAACCTACAGAGGAAATACTAAGTCAGAAAAGTTCAAATGAAGTAAATGTGGAGTCCACGGCGACATCAGTGGATATTCCTAACATGACACCTACAGTAGAAACCAGGGCCCAGCAGAGCCAAGAAGTCATAGAACCTGCAACAGACACATCTGCTGATTCTCAGGAGGAAGAAAACAAGGTGAACTTTGAATATGTGACTGTATCCGAGAGTCAAATTGAAATGGAAAGGCAGACTACATCGGCATCGGAGGTTTCAAATCCAACTGCTTCAGTGGAGGAGAGGCATTTAGAAGTGGACATGCAGACGACGGCAGCATCAGAGGACATTTCTAACACGGAACCTACAGAGGAAATACTATGTCAGAAAAGTCCAAATGAAGTAAATGTGGAGTCCACGGCGACATCAGTTGACATTCCTAACATGACACCTACAGTAGAAACCCAGGCCCAGCGGAGCCAAGAAGTCATAGAACCTGCAACAGACACATCTGCTGATTCTCAGGAGGAAGAAAACAAGGTGAACTTTGAATATGTGACTGTATCCGAGAGTCAACTTGAAATGGAAAGGCAGACTTCATTGGCATCAGAGGTTTCAAATCCAGCCGCTTCAGTGGAAATACAGGAAAGTCAAACAGAAGCTGGCATGCAGACTACAACAACTTCAGAGGAGATGTCTAACGCACTACCTACAGTGGAAATACAAAGTCAGACATCGGCAGAGACTTCTAACATGGCACCTACAGTAGAAACACAGGTCCAGAAGAGCCAAGAAGTCATTGAACCCACAATAGACATTTCTGAGAAAGGTCAAGGAGGTCTAATTATTCCGAACCCAGAGAGTAATGGAAATGAAAACAAGGTTATCGCGGAATGTTTTAGCACAACTGAGGATCAAAGAGAAATGGATTTGCAGACAACAGCAGCGCCGGCGGAAACTTCTGATCCAACAACTACAGTAGAAACACAAAACCAGAGAAGTCAGGAGATCAATGAACTCACAAAAGATTCTGAAGTACTTAAAGATTTTATTGTTGCCAGTAGTGATCGTGAAGAAAACATGGAAACGGTTTTCGCAGAATGTGTGGATGCAACTGAGAATGAATTGGAAATGGATGCGCAAACAACAGCAACACCGGAGGAGATTTCCAATCCACCACCTGCAGTGGAAATACAAAGCCAAGGCAACCAGGAGGTCAGTGAACTCAACGTAGCAGTTCAAAAAGATCTAGTGACTGCAAGTTGTGAGCGTAAAGAAAATGAAGATGAGGTTAAAGCTGAGTGTGTGGAGGTTTCAGAGGTTAAAATAAACATGGAAACTACCAGAACACCAGAGGAGGTTCCTAATACAGCAGAACGGCAAAAGCAAGGGATGGAGGATGCCGATGAACCCGCTATGGTCTTATCAGATGAGACTCACAAACCTTTTCCTATGGTTGAGAGTAAGGATAATGAAATGCAGATGGCGTCTAGTGCTAAAGATGTTCAAGGAGATATGGATGTAATAAGTGGATCAATAAGAAGGGTAGATTCTGTTTTAGCAGAGGAAGCGGGGAGTCAAGTGATTAATGAGGTCAAAGAAGAGGCTGCAATCATTTCCTCTGATAGGGCTGACGGTGATGTTGCTGTCAGTAATATTGAAGGACACGAGGAAGGAACTGGAAGCAATGAAGTCATAGTTTTTGTTTGTGGCCAACCAGATGACGTTGATATTGTAATTCAGCCATCAGAAGAGCGCATTAAGACGGTTAATCTGTCAGAGGTCGACGTACATGAAAACCAGATCGTGTATGAGCCCATTAGTAGTCCAGAGAGTAGTGATGATAGGGAGATTTCCACATCATCCGAGAACCACAACGGTGTGTCTGTACTGGACATACAGAGTGCCCAGCAGATGGAAGGAAATTCATCTACTCATGAAGAAAACCGCTGTAACCAACAACTGGAAAATGAGGAAAACGTCAAGCAACACATTTGTGTCTCAGAGAGCCAAGAAGCTGAAATGGAAGTGCAAGCCGCTAGAGTGCCAGAGAGTTGTGTCCCTGCACAGTTGGAGCAGAGTAGCATGAATGTGGATGTGAAACAAGTTGCAGTGATCAGCTCTAGCGATGACATCAGCGTGCCAGATGGCCAGTCAGAAGAAGCACCAGGAAAAAGTGAAAGGAATGGGTACCCAGTCTGTGTCAGTGCCACAGAGCTGCCTGCACGGGTGCAGGAGGAGGCCGGACTTCAGGAGGATGCAGACGTCACAGTGACGACAACTACGGCCGCCACTAATGTTGAAATACCAGATAGCACATCTGAGGAGTTTGTGATCCTAGAACCAATCCCAGAGGGTGAAATTCACTTTGATATTGTCACTCGAGCAGCAGCCGAGTCGGGTTTGTCAGACACACTTTCAGAGCAGGCAAATGCAGACAGTGGTATGGAAATCGATGTGGGAAATGAAAGGATTTTAAATGGTTCCCAGGAAAACGTCTTCCCTGAGGCGGAAGTGCAGCAGTGTCCAAAAACGGAAGAGAACAAAGGCACAATTTCAAGTGAGGTTTTAGATCAGGGGACTGCTCTTGGGACAGAAATGTCAGTTGAGGAAGGTGTTGAAGTTATTAAAAATTCGGATGACAGCCGGCAACCATCATCTGACACGATGGACGGCAATACCTCAGAGACTGAGATGGCAAACTCTCAATTCACGAATGACGGCTGCAATGCACTACTGATGGAGAACGCCGAGGCTAATTTGGACCTACAAGAAGTGCAGATTCTGGAGGATATAGAGATCGGCCGCGAGATCGTGGTAGCAGAGGAAGAGAATGACGAAGATAGTGACATTACAATAATAGAAAAACCCCAGGAAACACCGGAGGCAGTCACTCCTAAAAACTCTGAGAAAACAGTTACTGAGAAAACTGAAGAAGATGCATCTAAGACCAACTTGAAAGAAAACAGCACACCTGAAAAGACTGAAGATGATAAAAAGATACCAGTGGCAGTAAAACCCAAGAAACAAGAAATGAACACGCAGGCCAGAACCAAAGCCCGCCTGGCCGCTCTGGCTGAGCAAAAGGCTGCAGCATCTAAGAGAACGGCAAACAGACAGCAGCTGAACCTCTTAGCTTTGTGTCACGAGATTGCGGAGGACATTGCTACAGACAGCATGCTGTTGAAGAGGATAGAGGAAGAAAAACAAGCAGCAGCAGCAGCCGCCGCCGCCGCAGCAGCAGCAACAGCCGCCGCCTCTGCAGCAGCAGCAGTAGCAGCAGCAGCAGCGGCCACAGCAGCCATGAGTGAAGCCAGCAAGAAGGAAAGCCCACCTGTTAACCCACAGGAGGCAGGCTCTGCTATTGTTGCGACTCCTGCTGGACCAGAAGGGAGCTCCACTTCGGGGACCCCTGCTGAGGAGGCATCTACAGCCCAGCCCTCAATGGGTTCAGCTGAGGCTAAGCCTGTTGCAGAGCCTCCAAAGAGGCGTTTCTTCGTCTCACAGATAACCGTGCCACTGAAAGCCCATGAGAAAAAGAAGCTAACTAGATATCAAAGACTAAGACAGGTTGAACTGCAGAGAGAGAAAATGTCTTGGGCACGTGTAAAGAAACTTAAATCTGACCAAGCGAATCAGATGTTTTCAGACTTAGATTGGCAAGTACCCCTGTCTGCATCCTCTCCATTCTCAGTGAGTCCTGTGACCACGGCTCCTGCACCTGCTGCGAGTCCGTCCAAAACACCCCTCCCAAGTCCTGCCTCAACTAGCAAGCCTGCAACCCCCAAGGAAGAAGTCCTGAAGGTTGACGCTCCTAAGGCTGAACCCAGCAAGGCTGAACCTCCAAAAACAGAAACGTCCAAAACTGAACCTGACAAAGGCGAAACCTCCAAAACTGGGACTCCTAATGCTGGAATCCGTAAATCTCCAAGGCAAACTAAGGCTCAAACTCCTAAAGAAACCCCTGCTCCAGGGCCCACCCCAAAGGTGACCAGAGCAGCAGCCAAAAGGACCCTCCCAGCAGTACCCCCACCGATGCCCAACGGACTTAATGCACCAAAACCGAAGCCTGTGGAGTACAAACCATACAGACCCAGACCCAAGTACTCATTTGATGACTTTGAACTTGATGATGACCCATTACCGGTAAAGCCGGGGCCACAGTCAAGGCCCATGCAGCCGAGGCCAATGCAGCCGAGGCCCACACAGCCAATACGACCTAATGTTCAGTCAAACACCGCAGCTCAATCTAGACCCACAGGTCAGTCAAAACCCACAGTTTCATCACATCTTGTCAACCAGGCAAAGCTCAAAGCTCAGACCACACCTGCTGGACAGATCTCAGGTCAGTCGAAGCCCACTGTAGCAGCTACAGCTCAGCCAAAGCCTGCCGGTTCCACAGCGCCGCAGTCAAAGCCTGCCGTTGCAAGAACTCCCCAGTCAAATGCGACAGCTTCTGCCGCTTCTTCTTCAAAAATTGTTCCCTTAATTAAAGCTCAATTAAAGTCTGTTTTGACACCACAGTCAAAAGCTGTTTTAGCTCCTGGTCAGTCCAAGCCTGATGCCTCTGCTTCACCCCAGTTAAAGCCAGCTGCTAGTGGAAGCACAGCTCAGGTCAAGCAGTCGACAGAATCCCAGGCTGCTGGTTCAACCACATCTGAGACCAAGTCCGCCGTTCCTAAGGCCAATGCTGGTTCACTGCCTCAGAAAACTTCAAATCCACCATCATCAGAAGATGGCAAATGCAAGGTAACTCAAAAATAAATTCTGTCATAATGTGTGTGGCTTTCTTGAATAAAGATGTTACTCATTCCCTTTCTGCTTCTTACGTAGGAAACAGCGGATCCCACCTCTACCCTTCCTTGCAAAGACGGCTCGAAAGTGCCCGAAGACACACAGAAGTGTGAAGAAAAGCCTGCAGGTATGCATTTATCTGCGGTTGGCATGATTTATTTAAATGTTGTTGTCATATTCCTTTCCTGAGTAATTATTCTTAATTGTACTCTTAAATATTTCATATTATTTGTACCACATTTACCACAGGATTATGAATCTTGGTGAACATCCTATTATGTTTATATTATATTAATTATTAAGGACTGTCATATTGATATTGTGTCAGTTACTTATTATTACATTAAACATAGATATAGAGATTGAAACATTTTGTTGTGGTGAAGTATCTTTCCTTTGTTTTTGTTTTTACAGTCGCTGGTGGTGATCCTTCTCCAGAGAACAAAACGGAAGCAGTCGAGACCGCTAAGAAGACATTGGAAGAACCTCAAGAGTAAGAAGTTTCTTTCAATTTATTTGACATGTTTTTCCTTGTAACAACAAGAAGCTGAAATAATGCGATATGTGTGTTTTGTATCGCAGCAGAGCAGCTGAGGCGCAGGATGGCAGGACTCCTCTCTCTGATGCTTGTCTGCAAAAAGAAGTCAAGAAACTAAAGGAGGCTGACAAAGATGGCACCCAAACCATTATTGTGAGCATCTGTCTCTTACTAATACAGCGTAATAACCGCAGCAAGTAAACTTTACACTAGAGGTAGGAAATTGCAGTTTGTATGTAGATGCAAGGGAGTAATCTGTTGTTTTCTGTGTCTCTTAGGATGCAGGACAGAAACACTTCGGAGCGGTGGCCTGCAACGTGTGTGGGATGCTCTATTCTGCTGCCAACCCCGAAGATGAATCTCAACATTTACTCTTCCACAACCAGTTCATCAGCGCTGTCAAATATGTGGTGAGACAAAGTTTCCTCAAATTGCACGTCTTATTATTTGTCTTGCCCTCTGTCTCACAATGCGGACTCGTCAGGCCCAATACAAAGATGCGTCCGTGTTTTGTTTTTTCTTGAAATACTCTGAGCGAGCATCGCAGCAAGCGGGTGAGAGGGTAATCGGAACCAATTATTGGAAACTGGAAAGTGAGATTGCAACGTCAATGTTGTCTCTGTAGCACATTTCCTTCCACGTTTGCTCAGACTCTCGGCACCATTCAAGTCAACAGATTTTTCTGTAACTCCCGTTGACTTTAGGGATTTAAAAAAAGAGCCACTTGGTATTCTGATTGTTGATTTTCTTAATGTTAAATACACTTTACAATTGATATAGGTATATAGGTAAAACTCTGAGAAAACAGTTAATGGGCAAACTGAAGAAGACCCATGCAAGACCAACTTGAAACAAAACAGCACAGCCGAAAAGACTGAAGATGATAAGAAGAAACAGATGACAGAAAAACCCAACATAGCTTGTATGGAAAACACCTTTCTTTACCATAAATAAAATAAATCCTAGTATAATGAAGGTAATGCTTACATTTCAAGTAAAACATAAGAAGACAGCATCAGAAATGTGCTTCTTTTAGAATTTGGAAATTGCTAATCGAGCTTTGAGCATCTAAATTTTAATTTCTCTTCATTATTATTATTATTATTTCAAATTGTTTTCTACTTTCCTAGAGACAGAGGGAGAAATGAGACCTCCCTGCTAGTATTTTGGCTTGAATGTAGTTCTCATCATTGGTGAGTCTGGAAACACGGTCACGGCGTCTGGTGCTTCTTTGGTTAAACGAGGGGAAACGTCTCGGTCTGGAGCCAGAAAGTAGCAGCTGTCATCCCTCTCACCGCTCTCTCTCTTGCTGCTGTTCTCTCTAGCGAACTGTCTCTGCACGGTAAACAATCAATCGATTGATTGGCTCATCTGAGTGAAGCTATTACCGTATTAACTGGATTAGTAGTAGCTGTCGGGCAAAAAAAAACGATGCTCCATGGAGATTATAAATTATTCTCATTCATCAGTCATTGGTCATGGAATTACTGTATTTAGCACATAAGGAACTTACATGCCTCCTGAATACAATATAAAGAATGCATAAGAGTTTCTCTTATATAAATTCACTCTTTTTATTTTTCCCCTCATTTCTTTCAGGGATGGAAAAAAGAGAGGATCCTGGCAGAGTATCCTGACGGCAAGATGATTCTTGTCCTGCCAGACGATCCTAAATATGCTCTAAAGAAGGTACAGTATGTTAACAGGGACTACACTTTGCCATTAAAGCTTTAATTAACATTTGCAGGTGTCACTGGAGAGGACAGGCCTGCTACCACAATTTGTTTTATTTTGGAAGTGGAAATGTAAATTACAACAGTAAAATATACCCCAGTCATTGACGTTGTTTCTGATATGCTGTATCTGTTTAGAGCCTTTTTCCGGCACCAACACCAGTATAGGATTTCTTCACCACACAGTAATTGTCTGTTTCTCAGGTGGAGGAGATCAGGGAGATGGTGGACAACGACCTGGGCTTCCAGCAGGTGGAGACCAAGTGTCCCTCCCAGACCAAAACATTCCTCTTCATCTCCAATGACAAGAAAGTGGGTGGATGCCTTATAGCGGAGCACATACAAGAGGTAAGAGGCTGCCGGGGAAATGTGGTATAAGTGCATATTTGATGTGCGTTACTTATGTCAAAAGATGAACGCACTGCATTAGTTGAAGCATGCTGAGCCTTGTGAATGCTCACAGGGATACAGGGTGATTGAGGAGCCAGTACCGGAGGGCTCCGAGGGAGAAAAGGTTATGTTTGAACGCCAGAGAGCCTGGTGCTGCTCCACGACAGCGGAGCCGGCCATCTGCGGCATCAGCCGCATCTGGGTGGTCAACATGATGAGACGCCAGGGCATCGCCTCGCGCATGCTCGAGTGCCTCAGGTCAGTGTGTCCTCCAATCCACCAAGATTCGATTTTATATCACCTCGATAGATATTAACACTTTTTGTCTCCCTCGCACAGGAACAACTTCATATACGGTTCGTACCTGAGGAAAGACGAGATCGCGTTCTCCGACCCCACGCCTGATGGAAAACTCTTTGCCACACATTATTTTGGCACATCTCAGTTTTTGGTTTATAACTTTGTGAGCGGTACGCACTCGTCCAAGCCTAACACTGACGCAGTATGACAGTCTTCAGGAAGGGTAACGATGGGTTTAACTGAGACGCCCACTGACCAACGGGACGACGGGGCATCATTAAATGATGTCCGAGGCAGAATCTGTGTTTAAAAACAAAAAACGTGTAAATAACTCCTTGGAGAGGACAAACATTGGTTTTAAATCTCAGGATGAAAACAACAAGACGTTGTTGAAAAATTTTATGAATTCACCCTTTAATCCTTCCCCCCCGAATAGTATTTTGAAAAAAAGAGTATTTTCTTTATACATTTTTAAGTAATCAATTGGTAATTAGACGTATAGAGTTTACATGCATGACCTGAGAGCAATAGAAAACAAAGAGCCTCTCATTGGGTTTTTTGTTTTAACCCCTGAGAGCCACATAAATAAAAAGGTTATTTTAGAGTTTTGTCCTCATTCTGTTTTAATGTTTTTTACTCACATGATATAGTAAACTGTGTGTACATTGAAGGTTTTATCATGTTCATCTCTTTACGGTCAAAAGTGATGCTGCCTTCGTCTCAAGTTGTGTTTTTTTAAGCAGCAGCGATCATGCTTAACGGTCACAACTGCACGAATTCTACTGAACGATTAAAGTTGTCCTTTTTTTTTTTTTTTTCCACATCAGTCCCCTCTGATTTCACTGTCATGACTTATTGTCACATTTCAAACTTGATCATCCTGACCAGGTGAGACTCAGCTCACCGATCCGGTTGAAGCGATGTGGGTTAGAAATGTAGCTCGGGCATTAAATGTGTGCTCTTTATTTTCTTAGATCACCTTGCCTGAAACGTTTAGATTTCCAAGCTGAGCCATATACTATACACCATATAGCAGGGCATTGTAGCCTAAACTGTATGAGTGATGTCTTTTTAATTTCACCGAGGCTGTCTATTGCTTTGTTTGTGCCTGAATGAATAATATGTGACATAAGGTGTTGATTTGTTTTCTTAGCCATACGTTATGGCTTTTTTTTTTTTATTGAGTTAGTGTAGAGTATCATCCTCCTCTTCCTTAGTAACAACACATTAAAATGTATATCAAATTATCATGTAGAGTTATGCGTACTTTAACAACACTTACAATGGATGAAGCTCTTTCAGGCTCGTGTGCTTAATGGTATCGGAGCGATGGTGAATATTGGCCACGTTTGTCCTCCTTGTGATCGCAAACAGGAGTATTTGCTCATTGATCAACACGAGGGGCGGAGTCGACGCTCCTCTCAACGCAGATGTACATCATCATTGTAATCCATCCCTTATTTTCTTCTTCCTCATTGAAGCAGTTGCTTTTAGAAAGACGTGTCTTGTAAGGAAAATAAATTTGATTTATACGAAGCTGTTATGTAAATATTTATTTAAATAATAAACGATTTAAATCATTTTTTGCCTGCTTGGTTTAGTGGATGTGTGACCTTAGCTTTCACCTTTTGTTGTATTAGTCACCAATGCCACCTGGTGGACATTTATGTTATTTATATCTGTATGTCAATGACAAATTATTTTACTATGCATTGCTTTTGTTGTATAAATATTAATTATCTCCAGAATATAAACAAATGTGATTTGCAGGTATTGATGGATACGTGTTTGAGATCAGTGTCAATTGTGGGAATTGTCTGGCTGTCACGTTTTTCTCTTTGTAGTTGCAGATGTAAACACTCTCCTCTGAGTGCATTCCTCGACACTCCTGTCACAACACAGACCAGCTCGATGGCAACTTCTGAGAAACCAAACAACCTAAGAACAACATGGATACTTCCTCAGGCGCGGAGTGAGAAAACAGCTCCCACTGATCCAGCGGGAGAAAACACCCGAGCTGAGCTTCCTAAGGTATCTTTAACACAACAGTCACCTTGGCCCGCTGACTTTCACTGACACTCGGTGGGGTCGTCTCGATCAGCTGATTCTCCCTTAACTCACAAAGTGCTTAATCCAATCTAGAATCCACGGAGATTTAACTGGATTTAATCTGGACAAAGAACATTGCAACGTGAAAAGAGAAGACCCCACATTTGTAAATACACACTTTTATTGACATCAATTTAAAGAGACAAAAACGTCACAGCTGCCGCATTGAAACCATAAACCCGTCTATCCTAATCATAAAGGTTGTGTTATTGTAACTATACATTTAGCTGTAGTTATTTAGTGAAAATCAACTATTATTTACACTAGACAACCTTTAATCAAACAGATTTACTGGCAATCTCTATGATGTGCACTCAGCCTGTATCACTCGGTTACTTATTTCTAAGAACGATTTTGACCTGAACTTCATCCCAGAGCTGAGCTGCGACCACAAACTGTCACCGTTCCCTCGGCGCAGCGGGATGATTGGCCCTGTCGCATGACATCTGTGGGGACCTGATCTGTTTTAAGAGTTTGAAAACAAGATTACAGTAATGCTCCGGGTACTTGATCTGTTGACAGGTAAGCTATGAGGAGAAAAGAGCTGCTCTGGAGGGCGCATGGCAAATACACAAGGTGTTATGGAAAAAAACACGTTGGTTACTTTTACATTAAACGTACGTGTTGAAATAGGAATGTTGAATAAAAGGTTTGCCGGTTGGCTTGTACCACATTCGGCATATGATGGCGTGTTATGCCAAGGCTATGGCAATATCAAAATGTAGGCACCAAAGACGATATATTATTCTGTAGCCCAGCAATGTACACTCATGTAGACCAAAAAGTCATTAGTTTTGTGACTTTGTTAAAAAGCTGAAATGTCCTTACAGGATGGGACAATTCTGACCACAGAAATTGTAAAGTATGTCCAACACATCGGGCTCCTGAACCCTCATAACCCCCTGACCTTTCCTAGGCTGCACTGCTATGACCTCGCCATCGGGTGGAGGCTCTATCAGCGGGTGCACTTTGTTATCCTTCATCTTAAAGTCAGTAACGCCGGGCAGCATGCCGTTCCTCTCTGCCTTGGCGTCCTCTGAATCCTCCTTTGTGTCTAAGATGCTAAGTGGGCTCGGGTCGTCTTGACACGCGTCCGAGTCGCTCGCGTGGGGTAACGAAAAGTAGGTGCACTTCCTTGAAAATGACGACTTCTTGTCCTCCAGTTCGGACTTTGAGCTGAAAAGGGAATACGGGGCATCCTCCTCAGTGTCATCGCACTTCCCTTCGCCTTCAGGAGTGTTAGTGAAGCTTTTGTTGATGCCAACAGGGTCTGAGACAGACTTTCTGATCAACGTGTTTTCCCCGAGGAGCCATTGTTCATTATCGATGGGGACTCTGTCTACAGGACCCACTTGTGCATTCAAAGCGATGCAACGTGTTGCTGCGCTTAAGGTGTCCAGTGCATTAGTGGAATTGAAGTAAGACAACTCGGACACCGCTTTGGACCGGGCCATGTGGAAGGGAGAGAAAATGCTTGTGTGCTCTTTCTTATTCTGTTTCGGCGCAGACGGCGGCCTTTCACACACTTCCTCTTCAGGTTTAGCGTCTTTCTTGCCGTAAAGTCTTTCAATCGTTCTCCTCACAAAGCCTTTAGTGATTGATTTCCGTGCCGAGTCATCTTCACTGCCAGACAGCTCACTCGAGGTCTGGGACTGGTACCCGCCGCTGACTGAGGTCTCCGTCCTTAACTCGGACCGCTCTGACACGTTCGGGCTGGGGAAGCGTCCGCGTCCGTGCTGGATGTCCGTGGCACTCTTTGCCAGGAACATGTCCCTAATGGATCGGACCCTGTTGCCTTCGGGCTCTGCTATAACTCCACTGGAATCGTAGCTGAATGACAACGACGACTGAGGAGCTGATTGGGTGCCGGGGGCCGACTGAGGCGCGGGCGGATCGGAGGGCAACTCCTCGGCGCCCGACTCCACTGGGTTGTTTCTTTGTGAGAGGCGTCTGAAGGCCGGACTTTCCGTTGTCTTGTGGGCATTGGCGACTTGTTTTTCCAGAAGAATCACTCTCTCTGCAACAGACTGGGATGTCGGTTGTTCAGACTGATGCTTGAGTTTTTCCACAGCCTTTTCGGACTTTGCGTCTGTAGCCTGTGTTGCCAACGCAGGAGCTTCCTGATATGCTCCAATATATCTGTCCAGAGTGGCGTGTTCCTCCTCTGAGCTAGACTCTTTGTCATCGTAGCTTGAGCTGTGGATCCGTTCGACGTCCACGTTCGGTTGCCCGACGTGTTCTTCACAGCTGCTGTGGTCATTCCCACTATCTTCGTCCGCGTTGAATCCACAACTCTTCGTTAAACTCTCTGACTTGATCAAACTATCGTCTGTTGTGGTGTATGAGTCCTGCTTTTCTATCTCATTGCTTAAATCCATGTTCGGACTTGTTGTCTTTTCACAAAACGGTGTTTTATCGACGTGGCGGTCCTCGTCGTCTGAGCTGACCGTGTCCTCCTCTGTCTCTTCCATCAAAGCCACCAACTCTCTACACTTTTTCGTTTGTTCCCTGTGATCCTGAAGATCATTGGGGCATTCTTCCTCCTCTTCTTCATTGCCGGACAAACTCTCCTCAATGATGACCTTTAGTTTCTTACATTCAATATCAGGCTGTTCTTCCTCTGTAGATGGGTTGTCAGCACCTGAGTTACACGTGCTTTCATACATCGAACCTGCGTGACATTCAATCTCTTCCTCTGACGAAGAACTTGTTTGCATATCTGGGCTGCTTTCCTTCCCTCTTACATTTGGTTCTGCTTTGTCATTCGGCTGCTTGTCCTCTTCATCCTCAGAGTGACTTTCAGGGTTGGACGAGTCTTCACTTCCCCTGCTCTCCTCACATTCAACTTCTGCTTCCTCTTCTGAACTGTGAACTGCTCCTGAGCTGGTTGCACAGCTCACCTTCTGCTCTAAATCTTTGGCAGTGCACGACATGTCCTGCCCTTCCTCGTCTGACCCTGACTCATCGTCGTGGGTGAGCTCTTCATCAGGAACGACCTCCTCGCTGTGCATCTGCAGCTGATTGCCTTCCTCGTCCTGCTCCTCTGCCTCAGAGCTATTACTGTCGTGATCTAGACTTTTCTTGCTGCTCATTTGAGTCTTTTCTTCATTCTTGGCTTGTTCGCCGTTATCTTTATCAAACGACATTTGACTGTAAAGCTCCGTTTCTTTAGCTTTCTGTCTATCAACAGGTTCCGCTGGTGGACATGTGCCCACATCATCCTGCCCATACAGACCGTCCTTGTCTTTAGTTATGCTAACAGCGCTGGATTGTTTGGGCTGGTTAATATCTGTGAACTTTTTGATGATGGAACTCACATCGACGTCAGTTTTCTCTTCTTTAGCAACGTCACCTACATTAACGGCATCTCCTGTGGAGAAGTGGGATGTCACGGCATTACTTTTATCTTCGGGTTCCACTTTCTCGATCTGTCCTTCACCACTACTGTCACTTTTAACACACACCGACAGAGAGGTCAGTTCCTCTTTGAGATTCTTCGGTATGTCAAGATTATCCACGATCTCATCGATGACTTTGTCGTCTTTTTCAGGACTGTCCTCCTCGGTCGCCACTTCTTCCTCTAAATCATTTGGCGTTGAGCTGCGACTCTTGCATTTGTCTCCAAGCTCCTGAAAGCCTTTCCAGCTCTGCAGGAGCTGCTTGGAGGCCGACTGCTGTAAGTCGGACAGACTGGTTTTTAACTTGTCGGAATCCTCAATGCTGGCGATTTCTCTGAGGGAGTCGATCATTTTTAAAGCCTCGGCACAGCTGACGTTGTTTGCGTTCAGCTCGTCCATGTTGAAGTCAGTGAGGCCTTTCTTCAGGGTCATGACGGACAGGAAAGCGAGGAGAGCTTTGGATGAGGAGCCGAACGTCGAGGCCACGTGAGAGGAGAAGTCCGGCAGACTGTTGGACTTTTCCAGACACGACCGACGTTTGTTCTGTGTTATTTGTCTAATTGACTTTATCGAGTAGCAAATCTTCTCAAGCACCGGTTTCATGTTTGGCTCGTTTGCGGTGTTTAATGGCCTTGTTTTTGTTGTGGACTTTTCTTGATCTGATGTCACAAGGTCACCTGAGGCCTTACTGTCATCGCTGTGATCAGCGTCCAATGGCGTGAGAGCATCACAGCTTAGTGTTTTGGCCGGTTCTGATGTTGATTTTAGTGACTGTGGTGTATTCTGGCGCTGCCTTTGGGATGATTTTGCCCTTTGTGTCCTATTTGTCGTCTCTGACGCGTTGTCTGATGTGAGATTTCTCAAGAGCAGCCTTGACTTGTGTCCGACAGGTGGTGACACCATGTCCAGAGACTGAGAATATGGAGATAGCCTTTTTTGTGTTTTAGGCCTATGAAGCTTCCTCTTAAAAGAGGGGCTAGCGTTGGGTGTTGCCTGTCTTCGTATTCTAGTATTCGAGGGACTCGTTTTATCTGGTGGGCGGTTATGTAATGTTGATAGTTTCGGAGAGTGATGAGGAAGTTCAGAGGAGAGTTTCTTGGTTTGGGATTTTCTCTCCTGTGTTGGACTGCACGTGAATTTGACATTTTTCCCTGAGGGTGTGGGTGCTTCTTTCTCAGTTAAAAACGTCGTATTGCTCTGTGTCGGAGCCTCACTTGATGAAAGACTGACCGGCGACATCCTCTCCTCAGATGTTAAACTAGCAGGAGACGCAGAAGTACAATGTGATGGGCTGCTTATAAAATCAGAGATGCCGTTCGATTGCGGTGCCTCTTCTGGCAAGTTTTCGGGTGGCCGCCGCGTCCCCGTCGAACAGATGCCGCTTGGCAACACGTTATCACCCGCTGTGTTGACGGGAGTAGATGATGCTCCCGTCTCTGAAATGGCATCGCTACACGAAGCATATTTATCCAGACGAGCCTTTCTGAGAGACATCTTCCTGTCGAGAGATGTATTACTGACCAAAGGGGCCCTTTTAATGGATGGAGTTCTGGGTAATGGTGCTTCCCTCGGCGTGGAAGGAATGTCAGTTGGGATTGATGTTGTCATTTCCAACGTGTGGTCGCTGGGCGATACGGCAGCGTCGGACGTCGGGCTGACAGATAATGTGTGATTATCTGACATGTGGCTGCTCGCTGATGAGAGCCTGTATACGACGCTGCTGGACGAGGACGCACAGATCATGTGATGCTCTGTGTCTGGAAGCTCTGTATTTTCAGCAGGTGGGGGCGAGGGAGGAGGTAGTAGCTCTGTATTTTCAGCAGGTGGGGGTGATGGAGGTGGTAGTAGCTCTGTATTTTCAGCAGGTGGGGGCGATGGAGGTGGTGATGGTAGCTCCATGGAAAGCGTATTGGAAGGTGTTTCCTGTAGAAATGAAATTTTGATTGGACTCGGTTTGTTTTCTACTTCGCTGCCTGATGGCCTTTCCGTTTCTGTGCTCTCATTAATTGCTGGAATGATTTCAGAACAGTTATGATTCGAAGGCTTTCTGTTGTCTTCATTCATCTGAGATACACTGCTGTGGTTTTCTATGTTTGCAGCTTGCTGATTGACCGTGTTTTTTTCCACTGATGGACTTGCTTTGTTTTCAAAAGACATGATTCTTTGTTTGACAGAAGCTCCTGGCTCATTCGGAGGCAACAAGTCCGTTTTGAGAGATTGTTTTCTCTCATCCGCCACGATCATCAAGCCCTTCGTATTTTCGGGCTGCCCACACCTGCCGGTTTCTATTTGTACGAGAGTTTCTGATTCCTTACTCTCCTCGTGTGGGAAGGCTTCGGGGTTCAGATGAACTTTCTCCAGCCAGTTCTCCACATATTCATTAGTAACAGAGCTGGAGGAGTTAAAAGCAGGCAGTGACATGCTTTTGCTGACGTCAAACGGCTCATGTTCGTTCTTTTTCTCCTGATGCATTGATGTCTGCCGTGTCAGTATTCCCCGTGGTTGGCTTACTTCATTGGGAGCAACATTCAGGCCGCTGTTTTCAAAAGAAACCGTCCTGCTCGTAGTTTCTTTCGATGGTGATGGTCCGTTTGGGTCTTTGAGTATACATTTTATCCTGTCATCCTCTGTTGAAACACCCCCATCTCCGTTTTGTGTTTGTCCCTTTTTTAGTTTCATCATGCTTTTTGCCGGTTTCGACTTAGTCCCATAAATTTTCTTAATGAACCCAGCGCTGGAGAAAGTTTTCACTTTCTTACTTTTCTCCGCTGCTCTGTCGGAGTTTTCTTTTCGTCTTTTCCCTGGCGACATAAGCCGATGAACACGTTTGTTGATCACTTTTGGTTTCGAGGACCCCCTCTTATCTTTATTGACCACTCTTTTCTCTTTAGTGGGCTTCAGGATCCGTTGTTGAGCATTTTTTGCTCGACTTGCGCCAGTCCACGCTGAAGGCGAGGTCAAATCAGATGCTGACGTGCTCTCGCCTCTCCAGATGCTAATCGACTCAGAAGCTGTGGATGGTCTCCAGAGCTGGGGTTCAAACTCGTGATTGGAGGAGTTTGCTCCAGTTGCTGAAGTAGCTGGCCTGCAAAAAGAACTCCCAGAATCAGAGATACGCCGTGAACAAAGGTTTGCAAAGAAATTATCCTGGCAGGTCTGCTGTTCGTACACGTGTAAGACAGTTTCAGTGACCTCCTCTCCGCTGGATTCAGTCTGGAGGATCTCATTCAACCCTGCTGATTTGAACGTGGACACATTTCTGCTGCTTATGTTGTTGGCGTCCACAGAGCCAAGTCTTCTGGGTTTGGGCACCGGTCTACTGCTACTCTGTTTGACCATGCAGTAGTGCCCCGTCATGGCTTCGATTTCCATCTGCTCTCTGTAGGAGTAAGAACCAACCATATCTTCCTGAACCCCCTCTGCCGTCACTGACTTTACGCTCTCCACAGACACTTGCTTTTTTCTTATTTGCTTGTGCCCCGGTGTGGGAAGTCTCCTCACGGACGCCACGCCCGTCTGTCCTTTAATATCATCCTCTTCATTACCGCTATCACTGAAAGCTCTGCTGCCCAGCGATGGTGGATCCTCATCATTGTTATCCCGATTTTTGTCCTTGTCGAAGGAGGCGGCAGGACTTTGTAAATCCAGTGAGTTTGACTGTAGAGAGCTGATCTTCTCGGTCTCCGGTAAACAGGTCACATTAAGTTGATTGGCTACACTTGAGCGCGCCAGAGTGGTCGTCCAATGGATGGTTTCCTCCTCCTTTATTGTCAGCCGCACCCTCATCTCCACCGTCATGGTGCCATCTTGGTTCACTCGAAAGGACTTCTCAATGTCGTCATCCGTGGGCAGGAAGCTGTCCTGCTCCCCGGCTCCGACTCCGAGGCAGGACTCGGGTGTTTCCGGTACCGACTCCAGCGCATGACCCGGTTCCAGCTCGACAGAGCGACTCGGTAGGTAGGAACTTTCTGCGATGGAGTTATGGATCCGATTCACGATGTACCTCTCAGACGAGGGGGAGAAACTCCTTGACTTCGAAGTGTGTGATTGTGACTTCTTTTTAGCTTTTCAGCCAAGCAGATACAAAAGAAAGTCCAAAGATGGAAGAGGACAGGCGGCCAGTTTGAAGGGGATACCCAAGAAGCATGAAAGGAGGAAAAAAAGAGGAAAAAGAAAAGTTAGAAAGATAGCACAGCTAATCACATCTCATGAAGAACAATAGCAGACGGCCACGGAGACAGTGTATGTAGGTCATCCACTGTATTACACATGATATCACTGCCTCAGCTCTTTCCCAACCTTCATCCCATGAGAGCAGGTGGATTACTGCAGACACACTTCTCCAATGGGAATACATGTCCAACTCAAGGAAACAAAATACATAGAGATCCACACAAAAACAAATAGTTAGGTAAACTTACATTTTAAAGTGCGTAGTCTTCTGTGACCCATTCGTTTTATAGACGTTATTGGAGGTGTTGATTTCTTTGAATTGTAGTTGGCGGGCCTGAATGGCTCCCTGCCTACAGCCACTACAGTCCCAGAAGTCAATATCAAGCCTGGAAGGCCATCCACCTGCAGTAGACAGAAAATATGTCACTCTAATGGCATCTGATGATGTTAGCAGGTATATCAGGAAGTGTAGGAAAAATCTAGACTCTACATGTTAGGGAGTGATGTAATTACAAATGGCATGCATGTAGATATACGACAAGGCTATATTAAACGTGTTCTTTGTTAAAATGGCACCTTAGGATAACAGCCAGCACTGCATTTAGAATAGATCCTTGACCTAAAGCCTTACAGTGCAGTATCCCAGAATGCCTTTCGAGGCATTAGGGAGTTGTTAAAGAAGATTAACACTTTCTCTGCTCAGGTAACGGTTATTTACAGGCCGGGTTCATGCCAGTCCTTCGCCAGGCGAATAATGACGCTAATAAAACCTAAGTTTATATATTTGCATTGCATTTGACACCCCACACTTTGGCCTTGATGCCCCGTGGGGAAAAAAAATCATCGTACGGTTCCATGTAAAAAAAAAAGGCATGTGCAGCGTAGTGGGCTTGTCTGGAATTACAGCCACCCGAGCGGAGCTGAGCGAGCGGGCAGCGAAAGCACACAGCGGCATTTTTTATTATAAAAATACCAGTCTGGTTCCGCTCCGTTACCGCTGACACCACAAGTCTGAAGCCCAAGCCCGACCCAGAATCCCACTGTGTCCTACACAGGGCCGAACTACCCAGTGTCAGAAGAATATGCAGCAATAATTTTGGCACCCCCTAAGGAAATATAAAATAAGTCATGTATGGGCTTTAAATAATAATAATGATAAAGGTTTATTTTAAATATATCAGCCACTGTAGGCCTACCATAATTATAAATAGTTATATGATATATTTTCTTAGTTGTAGGAGAGGTTTACTGAATAAATTATAAGGATTTAAGTAAGTTGTTGAATCCTATTTTCTTCTTCTTCTAAAAAAAGAAATGTGGGGAGAACACTCACACGTCTGCCATCAGCTGTGTATAGTTTCACCACATGGAACTCCAGCAGCTCTGAAATATATCCCAGGATGGACTCAAAAGAGGGTGTTGTCCTCTTGTGAAGCACCACCGAGTGTTTTACAGCGGGGTCACCATTGCGGTAAACCACGAGGATCTTTGGCGTGCGAACAAGCACCGGCTCCTGCTTGTGGAAAAGCCTGGCCTGCTGCACGGTCCGCCGCCGGGAGCTAACAGGCCTGGCGTGGTACCAGGGTGCCAACTTCTTCCGGGCCAGCGCCAGGTTGATCGGTTTGACCTTGCGACTGTCGGAGCAGATGTAGGATTTCCCATCCTCCAGTTCATCCAAAGTATGGACTGCGTGAATCCCCCGGGGGGTGGTGATGTTCCTCACCCCAAACGGCAGGGGGACCTTTTTAGAGAGACTGTCCAGGAGTGCGTCGAACGTTTTAAAGGTGCGATTGTTGACGACCATGCGTAGGCCGTTGAACTGAGGGTCTCCACTCTTGTAGAAGCAGACCCTCTTTGATAGGATGGGGTCGTTGATGTTTGGGTGGCGCGGGCTGCCAAAGGTGTGTCCACTCCCCAGTGACTGGTCGGGGGGGACCCTCCGAAATCCCGGCTCATTCATCATCGCTGATTAGCTGGAAGGGGAGCAAAATAGAAAGAAGATGATGTTTAGCGGAAACATAAGGTTTCCTGTGTGACCCAGTTGAGGTTCTGTTAGGTGGACGGCACAGTAAATAGTTAAGTAATGATGTTTCTGATTCCTTAAAAGAAAAAAATAATAATAATCTTCAAATAAATTGTTTGGTCCACTTGTACAGATATATAAAGAAACAGGTATTAAATAGCCTAATCACAAGATCATGAGAAGGGTAAAACATTGTCTGGGAAGTTTAAGATACATGTGCGTGTCTACTTCTGCAAGTGGGTCAAGACAGAAACATAACAGACAACCTAGTTTGTGACACGTAAACAAGGTGAATGAGGTCTGGCAAACATATGTTGTTTACTTTGTTGAGCCTGACTTCTGGGGAACGTGGCACGTGACTGGCACGTCAATTAGTTGTTTACTCGGTTTTTAACAACACAATTGAGCATTTAATAAGTGATACGCGAAGGTTTGATTGATTATTCTCTTTAACCAGTATTTATTTTTTCAGAATTTCAGAAATTTCAGTATTATCGTTTTAATACAGAAAATGTATATAAACTAATTCAAAAATGTATGTGATCTATATAAATCAAAACCCTATGTTGTCACAAATTAAATTGATGTCTCAAAACACTTATATATTGAATATTAAATTGCTAAATCATTGTACATTTAACGTGAAAAAGGAGGGAAATATATTATTGATTTATTAGAATTGGTTTAATTACAAAAATAAACAAAAAATTGGGATATTTAATTTTAAAATTGGATACAAGACCTTTAGTTTATCTATTTAGTATTAGTAGTTTGTAGTAGGAGCAGCAGTATTAGTTTTATTTAATAGACCAACATTCAAATTAGTATCTTTTAAATTCAGGGAGAAATATTTGTAGCTGATAGTATCAAAATCAGAACAAAACAAGATTTGTGGTCACGATATTTCTACTGCCGTTATACTGTGGGCTTGTAACACAAGCCCACAGTATAACTGGATGGATTAAACCAGCGAATAAACACACACAACAATTTCAGGATTTCAAAGTAAACTCACCTACGTCGGAATCATGAAATTCCCCACTGTTTTGAAAGGATCCATGACATGTTATTCCGTGCTCTACATCATGATATGCTGTTGCCTGCACGGCAACAGTTTATTTCTGGAGGCACCATCCTGGTTAATTTGCTTAATCTTTGCACAAAGTTAATCTCTCCCCTGCAAGTGCATTGCTTGGAAATCCTCTTCGGAAAGGTGTGTCACACAGATGTACGTAGGGTTGCCATAGCAGGGCAAAGAGGTGGACTAATGACCTGAGACACATTCATTATGTGTTTTGTATGTTGAATAGGCAGGAATAGACTTTTCCCCCTACAAATATAATGATAAACCAAAACAATTTAAAAACATAATCCCCCGAAGCTCACTCTTACAATGAGATACAAATAGAATTAAACTAACAGACATGAGCTATTTAAACCACTTCCATTACAGCATAACATATTGTAATATGTGAATTGTTCCTTTTATTTCTGAAGGCTATAACCCAAAATCAGAGCAGGTTTTCTCCACCAGCAGATGGTAAAATGGTGTCCGGTTGTAATATTCGTACGGTAAGCTCATAGAGGACCTCTTAACATAATAAGGATTAAGGAGCTCTCCACTCGCAGGACCCTTAGAAGAGCGCTTGTTTCCATTGAGAGGAGAGCATTCACCTTATTACATCTTAATAATGAGAAATCCTATTATGTATTATTAAATTTTACCATATGATGTATTTGACCCTGTGATATGAACACATACAGGGCACTTTTAATTTAAACATAGACATTGAAACGTCCACGACACGTGGAGGCTTTTATAGTACAGAAATACACTCAATAGTGGTTATTCTAGAAGTAACCAAGTTAAACCGTATTACTGAGGGCATTTGCTGGTCATGTATATGCTTAACCATGCTGGCTATCATGAGTTGCATAACAGTTACCAAATCTGGACTCAAATGAGTCTATTTCTGTAGTGAACGGGATTAGCCGAAAAGGGGGTGACTTCATTCCACATTAAACCTCGGGCTGAAGTTGAGGAATCAAAGGAATATACAAACGTTATCAGGTTTCCGCTCAGTATAGAAAGATAAAGTGATGACAAACTCGTCATACTGTTTTAGTTTACTGCTGCAAAAATATCTCAGGTGTGTGTACGGAACAGACGGTATGTGCCGTAGGAAAGAATTCCTGCTGAGTGCGACGTTCAGGAATGCCACAGGAGGCTCCCATGTGCCGAGCCCATGACCTGTTCCCAAAACAACAACGAGCACAAAAATGTGAAAAATCCTTCAAAGGAAGCTGGGTTGGGGGTGGGGGTGGGGGGGGAACAATGGAGGAAGCCCTCAGAGTAAACAGGTAGGCCCGAAAAGCCTGCGTGCCCCTCATTCCAGCCCTCCGCTCCAGAGATAAGAGCAAATGTTGAAACCAAGCGGGTTAAAAAATCGGGCTGGTCACACTGACACAGCGGCACGGATCCTGCCAAACATACTCCAATCGGTCCGAAAATAGGCCCGAGCCGAAGCCGTGCACTCGAAGTAGCGTGGCAGGTAATAGCAACAGTCTGCAGCTCCATTTGTCACATAACCCCTCCACGTCACGGAGTTATAACGAACCAGCTGGTGATATGAATACTGTTATTTTTCCTTCACATGATTACACATGAAATCACACGCCGCCACGACAGAGATATCTGTCTCTGCGTTCCGGGTGCACCCCCCCACCCCCTCCCCCCATGCCATGCACTATTTTTAAGCCCTAGCGCCTATACTGCAACTAATTGGCGCCAAGTTAGATTCAAACCTATGCTGTTAATGGGAAAAAATGTGTGATATGTTTTGGCCCATGTCCCCTTTCTATATTTGGCCCGGCGTCCTCTGTGCAGCTGTTCCTCCAGATCTGCCTGCCTGCGTTCCCATCAAACACCTCTCTTCAGTCTGCGCATATTGCCTCAATTCGAGAGTGCTTCAGCTTGAAAGGGCAGAAATACAGTTGGTGGCTACATAGATAAATAACAGCGGTTTGCTCTGATGTCGTGCCATGTTTAGCCCCTGTGTTTTGCATTTGAAATAAAATGCCCAGCTCATTTTGTGGCCCTTGTACGAACTGGTTAAAATTCCAGGCATTGCAGCTGTCAGGAATTCAATTATAAGTGATACAGCTGCACCGTCAAACCAACAAACTTCAATTAAAACTCAGATTATCCTGCAAATATTATGTCCTTAAATTATTAAACCTCAAAATCTTTATCCTTCCAGACTTTTTAGATAAACACAATACAAATTGATAAATTCCATTTTTCCTTTGAGAGTACTTTAATGTGAGCTAAAAAAAACTTGGCAGACGTTGAGCCATACAATGTGCTTACTATTCAAAATTCCATTCAAGTTACATGATGTTATATCTTTTTTCCCCTCTTCACTTCCAGTGGAATTCCCAGATTTTGAATGAATCTGTGCCAAAACAGGACTCACGCTGTAAGGTCACACCACCGCCTGTCCCCTCCCCTCCAAAAGCCCTCACACAGCAGTCAAGAGGTCCCCACCCCATCCATTTTGAGCGCTGCGTATCAGCTGTGCCAAGCTTTTAATCTGCCTGGTGACATCCCAGTGTTTCCTGCATGGGACAGAGGGAAAGATAAGCACGCTCCTCCGTGCGGTAAATCACTCCGCACTCCCACTCGTTTCACTGATATGACCATTATTCAATTAGGCTGCACTCAAACTGACCACAATTCACGGTAATTAGGCTACAGTCAACCGTTTGGTGATTGTTTTCATATCATTTCCCAATATCTTTCACTATACTTTTTATACCTTACATAATTAAATATATTCATCTGCAATCCAACAAACAAGAACATAGAGAAATACAAAGAAAAGAGAATATATGAGCTACATTTTTCTTTTCCCCTACCATCAACGTCCACGTAGTTGATGGTAGGGGAACCTACCACACCACCAGACCCAGCGGAGTGCCGGGTCTGGTGGTGTCATTTTGGGACACTTGTGGATACAGCAAGCATGAATCAAGCTTTACTCTGATAATGTAGCCATAACTTTCTTTACACAACATTTTTAATAATCTTACAAGGGATTATCCAATGAAATAAGGGAGAGTCCACTTAGCATCCAGCTACACTAGCATACCTGTAGCCGGCATAAGCTTCAGCTAATTCAGCAAAGACAACCACGAAAAAATAAGCTGTTATTATCTTGTGAAGTTGTTTTTTTTTACTTTAATATGTGATGCTTGGTGACTCACATTACAGCAAGAGTAACATATTCTGTTGAGTGTTCACAATAGGCTAGTTAGATGGTTAACAATCAATAATTAGCTAGCTCACAGTTAGCTAGTAAGTGACTGACATAGCTAACACGTTAGCGCATCATTCGATTTATGCACATATCTTAAAAAGCTTATACTATCTTATAAATCTATATTTATAGGCTGTTATTTCATAGGTTGTATGTTTTTAAGCAGCAGTAGCCAGATACATCATATTTTAACTTTTGGTAATGTTATAAAAGATAAGCTAGTTTAACAGTATAAGCTAACATTACCATAAACCGTTGATGCTCATTATCAGCCTACATTCTTGAAACAAAATTAAACCTTTTATTAATTTAATACTTGTGAAGCTGTTTCTACATTATTGTGCTAACTACACTACTAAGTGATCCTGTAGGGACTTAGATATGTTCTGTAAACTGTTAGAACGTAAACTATTGACTAGCTAATAGTTAGCGTTAACTGAC
Organism: Eutrigla gurnardus; assembly: GCF_963514095.1. Taxonomy (NCBI): domain Eukaryota; kingdom Metazoa; phylum Chordata; class Actinopteri; order Perciformes; family Triglidae; genus Eutrigla; species Eutrigla gurnardus. The sequence goes on along the minus strand of NC_139929.1, from coordinate 6,077,545 downwards.
ATATTAGAGTACATTTGACTCATTTGACTCTTTTTAATAGGCCTATTTATTTTTATATTTTTCATTTACCTTTACATTTCAGAGGGAAATATATTGGAGCATTCTTTTTGATCCTTTACATCCATTTGACAGCTATATTTGCAAGTAACACCCCCAAAACATTTGATCAGTTTATAAAACACAATGCAGTTTTATAGATAAGGTTGCACAACAGGCGCCTCTATAAAGTAGTTTATAAACAAACAGTAAAAACAGTCATTTTTTATTTTCCTTTAATCTTCTTTCAACCATTATTTCACCAAATAGTCTCTGTGTATTTCTTTTTGGGATTTCTAGCCAAAATGATAGCACAGTTTAAAGACAATAATATAACACACAATAAAATCTCAGTACATTTCAACACCAGGCTACGGGAGTGAGACAAAGCGGACTGACAAAATAATTACATGAAGAAAAAAAGACAAAACACAATGGCAGATTAAAAATGATGTGTCTCTTGTACGTCTGCAGATTGTGAGGATAGAGCGTATCAACGACAAAGCCTCTCTAGAGCAATATAAATACTGATATGCACAGAATGTGGCCTATTATTCTCCAGGGGGGCAGTGGCAGGCAGGGTCCTCCTCACCAAAGCGTTCAATACCACATGGCTGTTAGCTTTGGAGGGTCCGGGCGGAGGGCCAGTCCCCCTGACGGGACAACCTGGCTACGCCGCGACCCAGATAGCAGCCCCGGGTGAGGAGTGATTTATCCGTCTGTGCTCGCATCAGACAACCTTCCTCTGATTAAGGGTCAGTCACTGAGCAACAGAGCTGAGTGGAGTGGACATGGGCGAGACAGGCGGCCTCCCTGTGTGAGACACTGGCATCCTGACCGCCACAGAAATGGACTTTCCAGACGCTGCGAGCGGCACATGCACCGCTCCGTGTGCCTATGAGCGCACACATTCATATACACCAGTGGGCATTTACACAGGAATGTGCACGTAGTCATTATTTCTCCTCTTCCTTTTATTCGTATACACTGGCTGACTAACACACATACACGCACACACACGCACACACACAGACACACACCAGAGCCAAGATAAAGACTTATTGAGCTGGCCTTGACATTAGTCCAACCCGACAACAAAAGGATGTGGTGAATCTGAGTCGCCCACTGTTTGACTCGTCTCTGTGGGCTGTTAAAGACCAGTGTTCCTGCTGTTCAGGGTTCACAAACAGGTTACCGCCCGCATCACTTTCAATGGAGGTGGTGTCTATTGTGTTCATATGTTGTAAGGGAACCATGTAAGGGTGAGATATACCCATGTCATGGTTGCTTTAAAGTGAATTCTCTCTTGATATAATAGATTATTGTGCTTCACTACTACAGTTGTGGCCAAATCAGGAAAATGTTCTTTCAGGACTGAGGAATTAATATATAGATTGCAGATATTGCTTCGTAGTTATCTCACAATTTGAGCCCTATAACACTGTTGAAGTGATACAATCCTCTACATTCTCCAAATTCTGTGTCACGCACCTCCAAAATTGATTGTATGAATTGCTATTTCTTATTGAAAAATGTTCATAATGTGAGGACGTGTTTTTTTTTTTTAAATATGAGAAATCATCACCAATGTTGGGGTCTGAGAGGTGGAGAGGGAGATTTTCATACAATAAGTCGACAGAAATAGTGTCACAGCTGTTAATAAACACGGGAAATGGTGAAGATCATCAGATTAAACATTTTAAAATGTAACAATACAACAATACAATACATGTAACGACATGGATTTTAGGGACATTTAGGAAGACAAAACCTGGAAACTTCATGCTCCATGATGTCAGATATGCAGAATCATAAAATATTCAGAGGGTTTAGCTTTTTTCTACAGCTAAATAAAATAAGTGTGATATATATTATTGTATATGGTTAGAAACACCAATCAAGACTTTTAACAGCACACAGTAATGCCTACTGACATGATCATAGATTGAGGTGTAATTGTCATCAGACTATAATCACACACACACAAACACACGCACACTGTATATTTCAAGTATTACCTTAATGAAGTAGTAATTCTGAGGTTCTCTACAGAAATAAACAAAGAAGAGCACATGGGTTAATATGGGATTTTACCTGCAAATAATGTATTGCACATGTTATATGAGCCTCAGAAGCATTTTCACAACATAATAATATAATAACATTATACTTATGATGTATAAGGTACGTGTAAGGGCTTCTACAAGCATGCTTATGCAAAAGACAGAAAATATTCAGTGTTCAAATTGTCCCGTTTTTAAAATCCTCCATGCTTAGAAGATAATGTAGCTTAAAATAGCTCGAACTAACACTACGTTAACAAACCATTACAGTGACGTGTTTCCCACACAGGTAGCCTGATGGTAATAATGACAGCCGAGCTGGAGCTTGCGTGACCACAGCAGGACTTCTGTCAGGGATTACTGGATCACGCCACCTCACCTGGATCCATATGGGACTCACAGCAGGCTCACATGCTCACCCCTTCCCTCACACGCCTACATTTTCACACGGACTGGATTGTTGTTGTTCTGGAGGTGCAATAAAACCTTATTATTATTAGTAATATCTTATACATTTAGCTATAAATACAACTCAATTAAAAGTTTAATTTGTAAGCAGGTATTTTGTTGAAAAGAGGTTGGACATACTACGACACAATCAATGGTTTTGTAATAAGTAAAAATGTAAAAAATATTTCTGTTAAATTGTCTAAATATAATCAAATGTGTTATCCATCCACCAATCCATTATTGATCAGCGCTTAAACTCAAACTTGTTAGTTTGATCATATTTAATTATCAATCAACAATAACATCAATAACTTCTGCTTTCACACACTTGAAAAATGCTATATTATTTTTCATCAGGGCCATATATTTTTTTTACACCATTGAAAGGCCAAACAATGTAGTGACATAATGTTTTATTTATAGATACACAGAATGTAAAGCGTTTACATATCAACCTAAGCTGGTAAATATTTCAAAAAGTTACCACATTACCTGTCAATTACTACATTATTACTTTTTAATGGAGCCACACCTGGTGAGGGTTTAGTTTCACAGTGAGCTTCATGTAGTCCTGTGCTCAGCTGACCCCTGGTGGCAACAACCGGCAGCACAACTAATCTTTACAGGATCTGGAAAACCTGACCAGCAATCTTTCAAATGAATAAAAGGTTAAATCTGATTTTTTTTAATTTTTGTTTTCAATGAACACCATGACATTGACTGTATAGAGCAGACAGGACAGACCAAACCCACAGAGAGGAGACAGGACCTGCAGAGGGAGGAACATGCTGTCAGCTTTTAGGGAACTGGAAGTGGACTGTTTGCTGTTTCAGTGGAAATGTGTTTGATATTTGTTTGAAGCTCATAATCCAAAAACATGAGCACAAACACACTTCCTGTGTAAGAGACAGCTCTCAGACCGATTGTGTTATTGAAAAAGAAAAAATACCAAACAGCGTCTAGACATTTGTCCCGGGTGTAGGTTCACGCAATTTAAACATTCATCTAAAAATATGACACCATAATATGGTTTTCTTCACGCTTTCTGAGCCAAGTTTTAGGTCACAAAAATAGAAATTAGTGAGTTTAAAATACTGTTTGTGTATTGGATTAGTTTTTACGAACGTCCCATGATCGCTTAGCACACAATGTGGGATCCTCACCCAAAGGTGGAGAAACTATGTACAGCAATAAAGCATTAGAAACAGACGCATCTAAATAACTGCAAACAGTTAACACAGATGTGGTGAAATAACCATGTCCTTATCTACTATAATAAACACATAAACAGCAAGTTTTTTTATTGAATGTAAATATGTCAGCTGCTGACACAAACACATTCACATGCAGACTCATTCATACCCACACACACACACACGCACACACACACACAAATACAATGAGACAACAAAGGGTTGTTGACCCAGGTCATGACACTCTGCCCTCTCCTCCCTAATTTAGACTATATTTTTATGTATTTCTGTTCTTTAGGAAGTCCTACCGGTGATTCCCAAAATGGTGTGAGTGGTGTGAATTTCACAGAGCATGGTTTCCTCTCAGATAAAGGATGTTCCCAGCCAATCTTTCATGGATGGAGCAAACAGAAGTCATCGGAACGAGGAAGTGGAGACAGGTGCTCGTTGGAAGATTCAAAGATCCACCGAAAAGAAAAAAAAAAAACATGAACAGACAATGGTCCACATTTATCTTGTGAAGAGCACCTCAGGAGAGCCTGTGAGTATGTTTTTACTGCTCTTTAATGCATTCAGTTTTCTATGTAGGTCATCCAATCCTTATTCAAATAAATCAATGGTCCCCAACCTTTTTGTTAGACATAGACTACAGTGATTATTTCAGGTCAACCAACCTTTTAGTTCACTGTACTGTTTATCAATCTCTTTTTTCCACCACCCATAGCTATGTATTTTGGGAGTTTGTCTGTGTTCCCTCAGCCCAATGTTCCCTCAACCCCATGTTCCCCCAGTCCTATGTTCGCTCAACCTGTTCCCTTAGCCCTATGTTCCCTCAACCCCATGTTCCCCCAGCCATATGTTCCCTCAACCCGTTCCCTCAGCCCTATGTTCCCTCAACCCCATCTTCCCTCAGCCCTATATGATCCCTTAACCCCATGTTCCCTCAACCCATTCCCTCAGCCCTATGTTCCCTCAACCCCATGTTCCCTCAGCCCTATGTTCCCTCAACCCATTCCCTCAGCCCTATGTTCCCCCAACCCCATGTTCCCTCAGCCCTATGTTCCCTCAGCCCTATATTCCCTCAACCCCATGTTCCCTCAGCCCTATATCCCCTCAACCCCATGTTCCCTCAGCCCTATGTTCCCTTAACCCCATGTCCCCTCAACCTATGTTCCCTCAGCCCTATGTTCCCTCAATCCCATGTTCCCTCAGCCCATTCCCTCAGCCCTATGTTCCCTCAACCCCATGTTCCCTCAGCCCTATATTCCCTCAACCCCATGTTCCCTCAGCCCTATGTTCCCTTAACCCCATGTCCCCTCAACCTATGTTCCCTCAGCCCTATGTTCCCTCAATCCAATGTTCCCTCAGCCCATTCCCTCAGCCCTATGTTCCCTCAACCCCATGTTCCCTCAGCCCATTCCCTCAGCCCTATGTTCCCTCAACCCCATGTTCCCTCAGCCCTATGTTCCCTCAGCCCCATGTTCCCTCAGCCCTATGTTTCCTCAATCCTATGTTCCCTCAGCCTATTCCATCAGCCCTATGTTCCCTCAACCCCATGTTCCCTCAGCCCATTCCCTCAGCCCTATGTTCCCTCAACCCCATGTTCCCTCAGCCCTATGTTCCCTCAGCCCTATGTTCTCTCAGCCCTATGTTGCCTCAACCCGTTCCCTCAGCCCTATGTTCCCTTAACCCTAACCCTGCATAATGTTCCCTAAACGCTATGTTCCCTCAGATTAATAATAAAACAAATAATTTCCTAACCCTAACCTCTAACTAAATTACTTAATTACTTATTACATACACTGCAGTGCCTGTTCAAACAGCAACGTGTTGTGTGTGCATAAGGGAAGGGACATGCACTCTCAGTTGTGTTCAGCTGGCTCAATTAACGTTGTATTTTCGTATTTTGTAAAAATAAAAATGTAATTAGTTGATACTATTCCGAGGTCTTTTCATGTACGCACTGAACTAAATTAACTGTGAAGTCTTTGCTTCACTCAAATTTTTTGAGAATTGCTGTTACTTTCCTAGTTCCTTTTTCCTTGGTACTGGCTATAAAATTAAGTGAGTCATTAATGACGTTTAGTTTGTCACGGTGTTGGTAGGCCTAAGCCACTCAACGGCATTGCTCACTTTCCTTAGCAGATGTTTAATTCCTGCCGAAGGGAAGGTCCGGAGCTAACAGGGGATCCCGTAAATAAAGGACGTAGGACTTGAAGAGAGCACAGTGTGGCTGTACTCTGCCAACACCTTTGTGCCTCCCAAAGAAAAACAGAGGAAACTGACTGCTGATGTAGTCATCTTATACTCACTAACCCGCCTGGACACGAGCTAAAAATTGTCCTGAATGCCACAAGAGGATTCAAACAAAAGAACGGAGAGTGCTGAGCTGATCAGGAGGGGCCTGGAGTTGATTCAGCTCCCTGAGTCAATTCCTGACCGTGAAACAAATGTGCCAGCCAGCTTGAAAAATGTTCTCTGGCACCAGTCCTAGTTTCTCCATGTCGTATTGTGCTGTGTAGCAATTGTTTATCATACGTACATGCAATTCTAGGCTTTTATTCACTCGGAAATCTTGTTTTGTTTTTGTTAAATTAAGTCCTGTATTAAACATGACCTTAATTATTCCCATTTATCACCTGTAAATAGCCTCAGAGAAAGAAATATAGATGTTTAATGCATACTTTGCACTACTAAATGTGTGTCAGTACAAACTTAAATTACATTTTGTCTCATGAGAAACGACTACAGGGGTTTGAGGGTATCGTATGCTGTACAGACTGTAAAGGACCCTCAGGCAAATTTGTGATACTAGGCTATAAATAAAATTGATTGACTTACAATATAAATTCTTATGAAGAAGAATTAACCAAAATATTTCATTGTGTCAGTTACATTTCTTTAGCTAATGGAACAGGTTTAATAGTTTCGCAGATGTAAAAAACATGTGTAGTTTATAATAGACTGTTGATGAAGTCTGTTTTTTGTGTTTTGGGGTCACATTTTAGTGGTGAATTCATCTGGTTATGGTGTTTTGAAGGGAAATCTTTTTTTTTTGTGACATATTTTTGTAAATCAGGCCAGAGAGAAGAAAGTTTTTCATTTTTAATCAACGTCATGTGTAAGATGGCCAATTCTCTACACAATGAGTAAAACAACCAACATACTGCTATGTTGACAGTTTAAATGAATCCGAGAATCAGAAATAAAACAAAAATAATTACTGCTATGTTGACAGTTTAAATGAATCCGAGAATCAGAAATAAAACAAAAATAATTACTGCTATGTTGACAGTTTAAATGAATCCGAGAATCAGAAATAAAACAAAAATAATTACTGCTATGTTGACAGTTTAAATGAATCCGAGAATCAGAAATAAAACAAAAATAATGATGAAACGCTATTAAATCATGTTGCGCCATAAGTTAACAAATCATTGCAGCCGCGCAATAAAAATACTTCCAAAACCATTTGTGAATAATCCCTGTGAGTTTCGTCACAGCAGCTGACATCTTGGCAGAAAAAGTGGGGGGGGGTACTCAATCTATCGACTCACGAGAGACAACTATTTATAACTGTAACGTGTGACAAAAGAGGAGTTGGAATCAGAAGAAAAATAAACTATTGAGTCACAGCGTTGAGTGGAGATTGACTGGATCCACTATATATAGTGGGAGCACAACTGGACGGTGGTGTGACTGGAGAGACCATAAAAGCGATCAGGCCGGAGAGGGACAGCATATGCCCGGGATTACGAGCAACCAGCCCTGCTTTAGGCGAGAGACACACCCTCTCCTGCAGCTGTCTCACATGCTGTATTTGCAATCTACTATCAATGACTTAATCAGTTTGGGCCCTCGCAGCCTCTCTGTGTCTGCCTCTGACACTGGACAAAGGAATCTTCACCTCCACCAGTTCACAGAGGTTTTTTTTAAAAATGTATTTATATGCGTGCATTTGGCTGGCATCTATGGGAACCCATACACAATTCAAACAGATGCAGATAGTAACTTGTCATGAGGCTTTGTTGACATTAATAAAAAGAATGAAGAATAATAGACTTTTGCTATTGATTTGTTATTTGAGATCATTCCATCAATAGGCATCATTCCACTTTTTACAATTCAGGTTCCTTTCAACTTTCAATATTACAAAACCTAGAAAAGCAGCATGTCCTCACACTGGAGAAGAAGGAGATAGCGTTTGGTTTATTGAGAGAGAACATAAAGTTTAATTGGGCACCGCTTTCCAATAAGGCTCTATTTATAAAGGGATTATAAATTGTAAGTCTATTAATGGTTAATAAACTTTACTTAGGGACTATGGGAGCAGCATTTGGGGTTACCAGATTGTGGTAAAATCCCCTTGGCTGGTTTAGTTTTCTTTTTTTGGAAATAATGCCGCTATAAATTTTGGTCAGCCATAAATACATATTTAACACGTTGGGTTTTAGTAGTTTTTTTACAACCCTTTTTCAGAAGGTGAGTGGTCCAAGTAGTCACCTGGCAACCCAAACTGTGCCAGATAACAGATCTCTTTATTAACCATTGATAAAGCCATTAGTTACAATTTATATGAAGGGAGTAGAATTAATGGGTTATCAAAATAGATGTGAATTAAATTTCTTTCAGACGATTAATTGCTTAATCAAGTCATAGTTCCTCCACTATTCCTGTTATGAGCCTGTTTTTGCACAACTCACATCCCCACTGCATCCGAAATTAGAAATGATTCCGTGAAAATGCCTTTTTGGTATAACCAATTAGGTATAAATGCTTTGCACCTCAGCTCATAAAGTAGAGGCATCTGTAGACTCAGTGTTTGCACGTTCAGACACAGCTAACAAAGCCTCCAACTCAACTCCGCCGCGTTCGCAACTCGGCCGGCGAGGCCGATATTGATGGTTTATTGGAGGTTGAGTGGAATAAATTGCAGCTGTGTTTGTGAAAGGCAGCTACATGAGATGAGATTAGGGCAGTGCCCATGATTAAGTGCTGCTGTGTTAATGTAGCCGGCCGTCCTGCTGTAATCTCTGAGTGGCTGCCTGGAGACTGCTGGCAGCGAGGCCCCGGGACACACACACAAACACACACACACCGCGGCAGCAATGGGAAAACCATGAAAGTCCACATTTCCCAGCTTTTAGCAGCTACATAATGCAAATTCAAATAATACAAATAAACCAGACTCAGGTGTTAATTTCTCATCAGTGTGGAATATATGAATACCATATATAATTCCTTCAATTAATTTTTTTTTTAGAAATTGTACATTTTTTATAGATAAAATTGTGTATATTTGCACTCAATCATATATATTAAATTAAATTGTGACGTGCATCTTTATATTTATATTTTTATGTATTCCCTATGTGACAAATAAAACCTTTAAATCCTTGAATGAAATTCTGAAAGTCTCCAGCCTTCCATTTAAATAATAAAATTAACCAGAAAATCAAAACAAAACACATTCATAAGAATTGTTCTCTCACAACAGTCAAACTTTATTGATATTTTACTGTATTTTGTCATCCAACACCTTCCTGTGTCTTCAAGATAAACAGTGAGCTCTTCCTCGTCAATTAGCCTGAGCAGTTAGCGTGAGGAGATAATATCACGGCTGACATGGGGGGTCTGCCTCTCCCTAAGTCGGCGCAGGTGACCCCCACCCAGTCTGCTGATGCCTCGGGGACGGTGGCCTGAGCCTGTTGTTATGCACCCATTAGCCGTAACAACAGTGAGGATAAACCTGCCACTCAGCCGCAGACTGAATTTAAACACATTCACACCAATTACACCGGATTGTTCTGCACAGCCCGAAGGGAAACGAGTCAATTTGTGTGCGAGGGGAAGTTAGAAGACGTAACGACCCCTCACGCGTGTCAGACAAATGTATTTGCAGTAAAAACGACTCAGAAATGAAGGTTGGCGTAAAAAAAAGACAAAACTGTAGCGGTTTGAACCTGAAGACATTTTTCCAACGTTGACTTTAACAAGAGCTGACATCACCATTACGACCGTGGGAAGACCAAGAAATATTTACCTTGAGGTCCAACCTCCACTTCTCCTACATAAGAGAATATTTCAAAACATTCAGCACGAACAAAGCGCATTAATATATACACCTCTGGAACATGTTTCCTCTGAGGTGCTAAAAATGGATCGTGAGGTCAGGGTGATTGACCCCCCCGGAGAAGAACCTCTTCCTTTTAAAATAGGGAAAAATCTCTATTTATAAAACGGGACTCTTTGTCAGCTATAAATACCGTGAACTGTCCTCATGGTTTTGATGTGATCTCTTAAAGATTTTTTTGCCCAATAAAGTTGACATATGATGAAGCAACAGACTGGGCTCAGTGTATAAATATATCGTAGCCTTTCAGAAATAACGCCTGATGTCATCACTGCGTTCGTATGCATAGTGTGTGGACGGTTATTGAATTAAACCTCGTGTTCAGCTCTGGAAACACGCAAATATAAAGTGTCACCATTGTTCGGGGCGGTGAGGTGTAGCGGACCACGGTGAATTTTAATGGCCCCTTCCATTAATCAGAAGAGGCTAAATCATTCACAGACAGGATGTCCGGAGCATAAACTGCGCTCCCATGCTGCGAAAACAAGGCGCCATGTGTAACGCAGACACCGAGATTACCTCCACGCCGTCCGGGCCAGGAAGCCGGGTCGCAGCCCTCCGCTGCCCTGCTTCCAGGTGAGCCACTGGTGCTCCATGTGGAAGTGGGAAAAACCAACAGAGACAGAGCCGATGTAATACAGAGCCGATGTTGTGATGAGTGGAAAAACATCTGGGAAATGAATTTGTTCACAAAGCATTTCCATTTTTCTCTTTAGAAAATAAGTGATCAATCAGAAGAGTCATGCTTTTGATTTAGAGAGTTAAACGTTCTCATATTTGAGAATTAAATATGAAAGAAAGCGTCATTGCAGTGTGAAATTTAAAAGAATGTGAAATAATAAATACAAGAGATGAGTCTATTTGCAAAAATTTATTTTTCAAAAGTGCAAAAAAAGTATAAAAAACACCTTCAGTATATACATAAACTTTAAAATAGTGACTGTCCAATATTTATTATCACAAAATTAATTTCCCTGCAAGAAAGGAAGAAAAAAAAACAGTGTTGGGAATATTCTATGGCTTACAGTACAACAGTCTTCTCCACGGCGGCATTTTAAAGTCTCACGAGCCTAGCAGTGTAGACCGGTGGTGAAAAATTAAAATAAAAAAACATTTTTGTTCAAATTTAGCTACACAGATTTGAGGTCAGATCATGTGTCCTTGCAGCAGGGTGACGGGCCGGGCAGGAGGTTAGGAGTTGTTGTAGCTACAGTAATACACAGCTGTGCTGGCGTCTGACAGCACCGATGATATGAGGCTTTCAGGTCCTTGCATGCCGTCCTCGTGTGGCCCGTACGCCAAGCCTGTCATGTCTGCACGTGCCGAGGAGGAGCTCAAATACTGCTCGAACTCGCTGCGGTCCACCTCGGCCAGCAGCTCGGAGTGGTGCATCTGCTCCACGCTGTCTGCCGAGTGAGGGTGGGAGTCGGGAGGCGGGGAGAGCTGTCCTGCCCCGCCGGGATGCCGCTTGGGGTGGCTGGGACTGCAGTGCTGAGTGTAATACATGGCCAGGGGGTTGGGGCATCCCATGTAGGAAGGGGGAAGGGCGGCAGGCTGAGGGGGCTGCTCGGGGGCCGAGGCTGGGTGTCGGTGCAGGACGGCGTTGCTGTGGTGGTTGGAGTGGGGGTCCTGGGGCTGGTACTCTGCCGCCTGGGAGTGGTAAGTGTAGGCCGGCATCATGTGGCAGTCCTCTTGCGAGTGCGAAGGGAAGAACATGAGGTCGGACTCTACAGCATCCAGGGGAGAGGTGTCGGGCGTAGGGAGGCTGTACGTCTCATAAGAGGGGCCCCCAAGAGCCTGAGCATCCCGGTAGTGGCTGAGCGGCTGCGGAGGGACCTGGAAGCCATGCTCGTGGTAGCCCAGGCCCAGACTCTCCACACACACTCTGCCGTCCCGGGGCATCGGCGGGCCCTGGTGATCGGCCACGCCGTGGACCAGGAAGCCCGAGTCCAGCCTCTTAATCCTCTTCACCTGCTTCCGCCGCCGGGGCCGGTACTTGTAGTTGGGGTGATCCTGCATGTGCTGAACCCGCAGCCGCTCGGCCTCCTCCACAAAGGGCTGCTTTTCTGTGACAGGAAGGGCTTTCCACGATTTCCCTGCAGGTCAAGAGGAGAGCGCGCATCAATGACATGTCAGCAGATACCGTATGCAGTCTGGTGAGGCACACTAAAATAGCTTGTTGCCATTTTAGGGGGCAGGGACGGGTTTTTTGAGGTTACATGTTGCAGCTTAACTCAGAGCAGTCACTTTTAATAACATCACCTGTTGCCTTAAACAATCACTGCACTGATACATAACCATTCATTGTTCAAATTACATGAAATATTAAACTAAAAAAACTATCAGAAACATAAATTAATTATTATCCCTTTATAATAACAAGTACAGATTATACATGAGATCGATGGAATAAAGTATAACACGACTTACCCAACATTTTGCTCAGCTCCGCGTTGTGCAGGTCCGGGTTTTGCTGCGCCAGTCTCTTGCGCTCATCCTTCGCCCAGACCATGAACGCGTTCATGGGCCGTCGGATCCGCGGCTCGGTCTTGCCGCGATTCTGGCTCCCCGAGCCGGAGGCGCACGGCTCGCTCTTTACTTTGGTGTCCGCGAGGGGACTGAGGGGGTCGGCCCACTGGCAGTGTCCCATTCCAGGCATCATGACTGACATCGTACACCTTGCCTGGGTCTGATCGTCGCTGGCGTAACCCGCATCGGGACTACTCATCTCTGTCCAGCTGCGAGGTTTTGGAGGAGCCACCGCGCGGCAACACACGACTAACCGAGAACCGACAGATGGAGAGAAAATGAACTCAACACGGTGGAGAAGCCGGGGAGCAATTAGTCACATCCATAAGCCACTTGCAGGAGTCGCATGGACTGAAGTGTACCGAGTACTCAGCGCTGGATGTGAAGGCTGGCGCGCTATAAACTCACAGGCAGCCAATCACCGTGAGGTGGGAGTGCCCGCACAAAGGTGTAAAAAAGTTGGAGTGTTGCTCCGACCCTTGTTTGAAGCGGAGAGACGCTCTGAGATTCCAAATAGATGCCCAAAGTGCACAAAAGTGATATAAGAACTAATTAAACACAAGCTGCAGAGCAAAGCTTTTAAAAACAAAATGTATCTGCTTTAAAAGAAGTGAAACCACTCTTTAATCCACATTAACGTTTTGTTTTTTTTAATACTCACCCTCGTATTAGACCATGACGCTCAGACATCAATACACGTGGTCGTCCGTCTGTGTATTGGAGGCGGTTAACTGTGTTTAAATCTTGCATATCAGGTTTTACGCGTGGAGTTCTCTCAACTTTTACGCACGATCGTCTCGATGGAGACTTTCTTTGATTGCAGCCTAATGAGAAGCGCCCTGACAAAAGGCGTTAATTGACGATTTAGATTCCCTTAAAGTGAAATCAGCTTAATTAACGTTCATTATGAGGCTTCTGACACAAAAACCTGTAACATGTTGTGATACCGGCGCGCTTTTGTCTCCGCAAAAACGTCAAAACAGCGGTGGATACACTGTCGTCCCCCGGCTAGACGTCGGTCTGGGATGTTAATGAAGCCAAACAGCGGATTGATTGAGATAAGTAAGTCAAACGCTCTTCATGACTTTTAAGGTATCACATTTTTGAAGGCCCAAATGTCTAAATCTTTATATATATTAAAGGGAATTACATAAAACATGGACAGAATGGGAATAATGCCAATTTTGTAATGACTTCAAATATAACAACATATTTTAAAAAATCAGAAAGTATTTTATTATATTTCAACAACTCACACACAGCTTAAAGGAGCATTTCACCTCAAATATCTTGACCATTATGTGTCAATTAAATTAATTTGACCTCATTAGATGCTCATTCACTTCACTGTATACTTGATAACATTTGTTCCGTGAGACGTGACGACATGCAGTTTCACTGAGTTTGAGGTGAAATGTTTGGATTTCTATCAAGTCCATGAAACAAACGTGCACGCTACAGAAATGTGTGAGAACGTGTTTCGTTGTTTTTGGAGCTGCAGGACCAGGATGGCGATATGAAGGGGAGGAGGTTAAAGCAACCTGTTGCTCCTCAAATATCCAGACTTGGACTGTTTATGTAGCAGAGAATGAAGCCCCCTGTTTGTGGTCCGAAACCCAAACATCACCCACGGGCCGATGCCGGTCCTTATCAGAGCCGGCAGACCTCGACCTGTCAGCTCTTCTCGGATCGTTCCCATCTCGTTGTGGTTTACGGTCCCCGTGACGCGGCGCGGAGGGGTTGACAGAAATATGAGAGATGCCTATTCAACCTCTCGGTGCCCCCTCCTGTACAGACACCATGTGGGGCCTCCAGGGCATGCTGGGTGACCCTCTAGGGGTTAGTGGGAGGGTGTTTTGGGTGGAAGGTCCAGCCAAGCAGGGCAGGATCTGGACTATAATACTGTCATCGTCTATTTTACTGCTTATGACCTGATAAGTCCCCCCCCCCCTCTGATCCTAAGAGAGTGGAGAAAGGGAGACTCTGTGTTTGCATGTGTGTCGCCGTGAATGTGCGTGTTGACATGGGCGTTGGTATGAGTGTGCCCTGGCCACCTCTCTCTCTCTCTCTCTCTCTCTCGCTGTGTGGGAGTGTAAAATCCTGGCTTTTGATGGGAGAAGTCATAAAGTCTGGAGTCGTAGCCACATTTCCTCTACAAGGTGAGGCTTAGAGTCAACCCAAAGGAGTGGAGGAGGTTGGGGGGGGGGCACGCCTCATACTCCCCCTCCTCCTTCCTCCATTCCGCCCCCTGTCCCTCCACCAGGTCCCCCACCCCGTGCCTGGGGAGTCTGGGGCTGGGTGGGGGCCAGGGCTCTCGACGCCAGCCTCTGGACTCTGCGCTCAGGGAGAGGTCACTTGGCTTGCTTACACAATGGCATTATCTCAGTTCCAGCCTCGGCTACTGCAGCGGTGAGCACTTCCTGTCCCTCTGCAAGCACTTCCTGTCCTTGGCGTAGCAGCACAAACTGTCCGCCTTCCAAGTGAGCTCTGAAACGCAGTTGAGCTGCTGGTCGCCAGTCTCGCTGTATAAATGTCTGTGGGTGGCTTTCTTGGGAATTGCACAATGCGTTTGCTGGCTCCTTTGTGCCGAGCTGCGAGGCAGTGGTGTTAGTTTAAATCACAGGGACGGAAGGTATATATATGTTAGCACTCCGCAATGATCCCTTGAGCCGCCCGAGCTGCGAAGGCCTGAGCTGGACAAAGCCACAGAAGGGCAGAGTGCTCAGAGTTTAAACAATACTCTGCTAATTAGCTGCAAAAGTGAAGATATTCTGCCTTATTTTAGTTATTTCTGGAAAACCAAATTAACACCATAAGATTTTCTCTGTGTTTTATGGTTATTAACTGATTTGTTTGGTTGGTTAACTGTTATATTTAAGACAAGAAATTTGAGCCCCAGACCAATTTGTGACTATTTTTCAAAAATGTGTGACATTTACCACACTTATCTTCCTGTTTCTAAATATACATTTCAAGTATTGAAAGTACACTAAAATGCTAGATCATTATAAAATGTGCATTAGACTTTAATTTTCCAGGCACTTTGATCCCAATAAAGGCAATATCGCTAACATGTTGGCTTATTCACATATCCGGGAGCCATGAATGTTATTTATTGCAATATTCACTATTTTTAGCTCTGTTTTTGGTCTCCATCAACTGCTGTGGGAAACAGGTAGTGTACAGTGTGTTTATCAGAGTTGTTTTCTTGAAAATAATGCAGATAAGCGGCGGAACTGAAACAAAACAGAAAAGAAAAAACAAACTAATGAGAAAAAAAAGATTGATTACTGCAGATTTAAAGAAATATGGGTACTTTTAAAGCAGTTTGACAATGTATTTCATCCTTTAAAAGGGTCTAACATTTTCCAATTAATAAAAGGGTTTTACATTAAAGGATAACTTGAACAAATCGCTGTATCTATAATAAAATAGTCCGTAGCAGCCCTACATCAAACCTACGTGTCATGTGTATTGTAGGAAAATGAAGCCATACATCAGCGTGTAGACCTTTGCCATTATCAGCTGTGAGATAGTGATTGTTTAGATGATCTGATTAGACTATGACTTCCTCCGACACCTGCTCTGGAGAGCGGGAGGTGTTTCAGGATGGGGGGAAGGGGCTTTGTCAGGAGGAGAGAACGAGGAGGTTCATGAACAGAACAGGTGTGCAGGAGGGAAACGAGGAGAGAAAAGAGAGATTCTGTAAATAGAAATCACACCTTTTCCCAAAGTTGAGTGTCAACGCTATTGATGTCACTAAGGAATTGAAAATGAGCTTAAATTCTGCCGTCAGCTGTCTGTCATACGCCTCAGACAGTCAGTGGTGGGAATAAAGTGTACAGTCTGATGGCTTTTTATTGGTGGTCGAATGTGTAATAACCTGAAAATTATCCCATGAGGAAGATTGCAGATATGAGAGATCATCTGCAGGCTAAAGTGGTTGAATTTTGCTCACAAAAAGGATGTGAGAGTCTACATTTGATCATGTTTTTTCCCCGTGTCTCTCTTTGGTCACAGAAATTGGGGACTTGAAATTCTGACGAAAAGACTGAAACTCGATCACGCTGCCTGAATCTTTGCCTCTCGCTCAAAATGCACACATAGATGTTTTATTGGTGCTTCAGTCTTCCCCTCCTCCCTCAGGGGATTGCTGGGAAAGTCTCCTTGCCCGAGAGCACACAGCCGAACCCTGCTGAAAGGGTCGCGCTGCGGGGATGTTGTCTGCCTCGGACGAGCGGGGACACATAGAGGAAGCCGTCTCCGCTCTCGTCTCATTGTTCTGCAGGCGTTAATCTGTCGGGGATCTGCTTGGGAATCAGGTGGGAATCTACTCGGCCCTGTTTATTGCCCAGTTCACTCCACCTCGATCAACATTGTGATATCTTCGCCCTGTACCCCTCTGCAGCACCATCCGGCCCCCGGCCGCTGCACCGAGATGCTCCGACGATAAAGCTATTTCTTGTTTGTGTTCGCCGCTCAGTTTGGAGATGAGCACATCCGCCCTGTCTTCTCGTCTCGCCCTCATTCCCCGTCTGTTTGACTAAACCGAAGCCCCGGGTCCAAGACAAATTTTAAATATGCCTTTAGTCATGCTAGCATGAGGATGTTTGGAAATCTTTCACGACAAGTTGTGGTGACCTTGGGGTTTGCGCGCTGCCAGGGGTCAGCCAACAATAAAACGGAAGCAACAAGTAAAATAATCAAAGTCTCTTTCCTGAGAACATCCATAGTGCTGTAGTTCCACTCAGGCGACTTGGAGGATACAGTTATACCAAATCAGAACGTCAAGGATGTCGTGCTTTAAGTCAATGTAGCATATGGGAGAAAATTAATACATCAAAAAACTAAAAAATACCCTAAAAACCTATTTGATCATCTTACTGCTTGTCCCATCAGACTTTGTTGTGTCCATTAATCTCAAATAATAAATGAACACGAAGCCAAACTTTTGCAAATACGATCCAAGCTGTAATGAAGCAGAGCCACTAACACTAAGCCACCCTTGCCCTCAGGGTGACTTTCACTCATTTATAACTGTGCTTCTTTCTTCCAACACCACAGGGAGAAAAAAAAAGGTTCTATTAATAGGAAGTCTTGATTGACTGATGAATCACCATTAGCAAGCGGGGGAAAGGGAAAACCCAGGTTTCCTCAGTGCAATGAACAGGGGGGTCAGCCACACGGGAGAGCACACTCTTTCATCTCTTCACTTTTACTGACCCGACCCGAATCCTCCCCAACGCTGGCCGGCACATTGTCCTGACGGGGGCTAATCGAGACCCGTGTTTATCATTATTATGACTTTATCCATGAAGACAGAGGTACGGTTGGCTTCCTGTTCCGTTCCAGGTTCCTTGACGGGGACCGGTCGCGTTATTAGGCTCAACCTCAGCTCCCATCTCGCCACGCCATTGTTCCTACTGGTGCTAAGACCATTCCCAAACTGATAAGACTTGTCTATTTTGGGTCTTTCTTTTCTTTTCGCCCTTGACACGAGTATGAGCCTGAAATAGCACTTTCTCTTAAGGGAGAACAAAACATGCACGCTTGCAAATTTTAGAAAACACGAGAACAATAACTGCAGCTATATATAAAAAAAGTTTTTTACCATCAAAGGGATGAAGTTACACTCCTGAACTTTGCGTGACAAAAAAAATAATTGCGTCATAAATATTGGTGAGAAAACACATGATAGATTATGTCCAACAGGCATTATTGTTTTTCCCTGACAGCCACCAGCCACATAAATTCTACTCTCCGCAACTTGACCCGCCTTTGACCCCTCTGCCCAAGAAGTCCCTCAATCCATCTCGTCTGTTCTGCGGCGACATGATGGTGAACGTTGAAGAGACCAGAACAATATACAGACCTCAAAATCAGCGTTTGATGTCTTTGTGATGATATGAGTTAATTACTGATCAAACTCAAACTAGGATTTTTTTTTTTTTTTGGAAATGAAGGGAAGAGACAGTGAAGCCTTTGTATATGACAATCAGGGTGTGAATTGATTCCTCCGTCGCTCAAACACTCCCGGTCCTTTCATGTGTGGCCTTTGCCTTGCTGAGGCCCTAAGGCGTAAAACAAAAAAAACGCAGATACCTCGAGGGTGCTAACAGGACGCCACGTCGGGCCGAGGGTGACCAATGTCGATCAATAGTAGCATGTGTGATCAGTGGCATCGCACCTAGCAAGAATCTGGATCAATAGAGGTAAGCAAGGGAGCAGAAGAGACAGAAGATAAGAGGAAAAAGATCACAACTCAAAAGTGGCTGAAACAAAATCATAAGACGTGCTTCAATGTGGGACTTTTTATAGTTTTTTTTGTTTTTGTTTTGTCTCACTGTGAAATAATTTCGCAGTCATTTCTGAAGATAACAGAACAAATACTCCAAAACTCGTAGTTGGAACTTCCTCATAGACGCGACAACTTCTCCTTTAATGCGGTTCAAAGCTCCTTAAAACTGTTTTCCCACATTAACTCCGATCTTTACGCGACCTATTTATGACGCAACACTTTTTTTTTGTGTATGCTTTAATGCAAAGTTAATTGCATCAAACAGGAGTCTTTGTTCAACTCGGTCACATCAGAGACAGCAGCGCTCCGCAGACCCCGATGTCCATTATTGTGCTAAAGTGAAAGAAATGGCCGAGGAATGTGTTGTTTTCACACAGCTGTGGTTTTATGGAGGAAATGCACTGTGTGTGTGAGGGCTTCCTCCCTATGTTGTTCCCTTTATACGAACGCTGTATGGAAACGAGCAGCGTTGATGAGAAAAGCCGACCCACTTTCAATCGGATTCACACATATTTTCGTGTCATGTGGTTTATTTCTTTGCTCCCGGCTCACATCAAATTACTGTCCCGTCAAACTGACTGAAATTGCGAGGCAGATGGATCGGTGTCAAATTAACAACACTGTGGGGAGGAATAATAATCAACCTCAGGCGTGAACATTGTACTTTCACCTTTTTTCAAGAAAAAAAATCCAAAGTGAGAGCATTAACATATTCCAAAAACACATCATTAAGAGGAAACATGGCCGTTTTAACTACAATGAGCCACGTCACCGTGACATGCACGACGCGAGAGCATTTTATCTACACATTATCTCACATATCTGGCCTATCTTACGCTTCAAGGAGTTCCTGTGTTTGACTAAACCTGAGTGTCTGAGTTCACCTGATGGAGATTATCTCCTCAGTTCATTTACACACAATGGTCTGGATCATCAATATACTTGCTCCCTACAGTTGCAGGCTACTGCACCAAAAGGCCGCAACCTCAGCTTAAAGGAATACATTTAAGTAAATATGAAGCTACTGTCTAGTTGGTTAGCGTAGCCTAACATTAAGGAGTTAACAACCCAAACCATAACTTGACCTAAAAGGAGAAAACATTGGACTTCATTTATCAGATGGACACAGACACGACTGAATGCTAATGTTGCTCTAACAGACAATAGTTTGCTAACCTATACCATAGCAACCCAATGAGGTGATAACATGTCAATATGCCATGAATTTTGATACTTTTGGACAAAATCAAAGTACCTGTTTTCACCGTTTCAAGTCACACTTAGCTTAGCGTTCTGATAGTTAGCTGATACTTAGCTATCAGTTTATAGGCTATAGCTATAATATGAAACTACCACTTAGCTTAGCGTTCTGATAGTTAGCTGATACTTAGCTATCGGTTTATAGGCTATAACTATAATATGAAACTACCATTTA
Organism: Eutrigla gurnardus; assembly: GCF_963514095.1. Lineage (NCBI taxonomy): Eukaryota > Metazoa > Chordata > Actinopteri > Perciformes > Triglidae > Eutrigla > Eutrigla gurnardus. Next base: position 6,057,408 of record NC_139929.1, on the reverse strand, counting down.
GATTAGTTTACTGCTAGTTAGCTGATACTTAGCTATTGGTTTATAGGCTATAGCTATAATATGAAACTACCACTTAGCTTAGTTTACTGATAGTTAGCTGATATTTAGCTATCGGTTAGGCTATAGCTATAATATGAAACTACCATTTAGCTTAGTTTACTGATAGTTAGCTGATACTTAGCTATCGGTTTATAGCTATAATATGAAACTACCATTTAGCTTAGTTTACTGCTAGTTAGCTGATATTTAGCTTTGCTTCTTGTGCAAACTTAAGGTTTATGCAAACGTTGGTCCTGGTTCTAGCCGTTGGGGCATTTTACAACATTTAGGACCTAGTTATCTAAATAAGGGTAATTCAAGTTGTCATACCGGGAACTTCATTTACCTCAAAAAGAATCATCCGCTGAGTTACGGATTTCTTTCTCCCAATGTAAGTCTATGCGTCCAATGAAATTATGTGACCTTTGGCCACTATGTAAAATTTGCTTCGAAGCCCGGCGCTCTTCTTTTGGGCTTTGCTCTAGCTCCACACTTAGAACACATACATGAGAGTGGCATCAATCTAGTCTGCAGCAAGAAAGTAAATAATGCATTTTTCAAAAAATGCCTAACTCAGTTTGTTGGATTTAGTTGCAGCGGTGAGGTCACAGATTGAAACCAACAAAATAATGGTGGTGCAGCATAGCAGACTCTGTGGAGATGACCTGCTCCCTCTGTAGACACAAACGTTGATTCTAAGGTAACAAAAACACAACAATTCTTGTTTACGAAAGAAAATGTACTTAATATTGGCCTATATCCCCTTTCTGCAAATATTCCATCTAGACCCCTCACATTGGATCTTTAAATTAAATTTAAAGCCTGATGTTTTCCCTTCCAATCACATTTTAGCAATCAATGTCAGCTGATCAGCATCCCCCCCTGTGATTATAACGCCATGATAACATGGGAAAAGCTTATATCAGGAAACTCGGGGGAAAGTCCCTTCTGATATCATCACATACTGCATCCAGACAAAAGCCTGTTACTACCTACACTGACATGCTGCAGTGTGTGAAACAATGGGGACCCAAGAGGACGCTATTCGCAGCTGAAAAATGGCATCCAGATATTCTGATCAATGCCCGTGGTGCAGACTTTGAACTTTGCAGGAATTGTTGCATTCTGGTGCAGCGGCAGGTTCGGTCTTTTTTGGCTCGATACCATCCTAAACATGCGTTATCGCTGCAGGCTGTGGAGCACGGGGCCTTATCAGATGGCCTTGTGGCCTTAGAATAACATGGGCTCTATCATGCCCAAGCAGACCCGTATCTGACAGCGATGTCATAGAACAACAATATATGCAATCTGCAAGTGATGCACATCATGTTACTCAAGATGCACACAAGCATTTATTAAACCTGATGTGGCACATTTACAAAATACTCAAAACTGAATATGATTTTAGGCAAAAGAGTATGATTTTTACTGTATAATGATAACAGATCCTGACACAGAAATGATGGTATTCTTTGAGGACATTCACGAAAAGATATTTTGCACATTTCTACCACAAACCAGACTTCACAGCCTCGGCCTCATGCGATCTGCTCTCGTCGTATTATAAGGCACAGATTTACGGAGTAAATCAAAGCAGACTATTTCCTCAGCTCAGAGGAAAGCCCCTCGGAGGAGAATGAGTTGATAAAGTCCAAATGTGCCTACAGCTTCCTCTCAGATAAATAAATACATAAATAAAAACACGCCGGCCACTTAAGATTTATTGTTCCTCTGTAGGCTGTGAAGTAGAGGCTATATTGTTTATAATAAATACGTCCATTAACAGATTTGGCCCAGGTGGGTGACATGTCCTCTCTGATATCCCCTCACCCCCCCTCCCCCTGCAGGCACCTAGACCCCACCGGGGGCCACAATACTTCCATTTAAGGCAGTGATGGCCAAGAAAAGGGGGGACTACAGAGGTTAGGGTTGGTTTGACTGGGCTGAGACCGTGTCATGTTTTCTGGAGTGATAAGAGCCGGAGCAGGAAGCTGTGAGAGGGCAGGAAGGAAGAGAGCTTAGGTCTGGAAGGAGAGAGGGGAGCCGTGGAGACAGAGGATGAGGGGAAAAAAGAGTGGAGCAGCAAAAACAAGACATTTTTTAAAATAATCAAACATTATCCAAGGAAATGCAATAAATCTTAAACGCATGCAGCAGTATGTGTTAGAGGTATATGCTTTCTGCACTGTGTTTCGTGTATGCAGGGGGGAGGGAGGGAGGGCCGAGCTCTGCTGGGAAACGCAGAGGGAACCTGGGGTCCAGGGGGAAGTGAGTGGATGACTAAATTTGGTCTGAAAGGCCACACTAACTTACACCTGCTTCCCGCAATCAAACAGGCCACACAATGATGACGATATCGAGCATCGGGCTTTTGTCTGTTGACACCGGGCCGAGTTGTACAGCGAGAAGAAAAACTTTCCCTAAAAAACCTGCACAGAACGGTTATATTTCAGAAATGAAAAGGGTAGTTAAAAGCAAGCGGAGCTCAAAACCATTTGTGACTCTGTTCTGTTTTATGTCTGTTTCGTGTTGTGGTTTCATTGATGGTTTTGTGTGTGTGTGTGTGTGTGTGTGTGTGTGTGTGTGTGTGTGTGTGTGTGTGTTTGTGTAAAACCTAAATACAACTGTGCAGATGCAAGAACCCAAAGCAGGTTTTTTGTAGAGATCATCTTGCAATGGGATCATCAGGTGAGGGCCCCTTCCCCACTTACTACCCCCCCCCCCCCCCCCCCCCACTTACTTACTACCCCCCCCCCCCCCCTTACTCTCACCACATCTGGCTTCAAACTTGACCCTCATTTTGTTCTCCACCACACACCTGTATAGTTTTGTGACTGCATCTTGCACAACTGTAGACAAAATCTGCTGCAGTTTTCTCCAGGACCGCATGTTGCCATGGCGACGCACACGCAGACAGATGGTGACAAATTGATACATGGTGACGAATGTCATTTTTAAAAAAACTGACGTAAATACAACTACAGTATGCAGATTCACCAGTTTTCCAAACCAGGTGTGTCAACATTCATGACAAAGAAGGACCTTAAATTAAAATGGACCAACTGTCTGTTTTGAAACAGCTGGTTGAAGTTTGAATTCATCAAAGGTAAACACACTCGCTTCCTAGGTGAGAATATCAGCAGCTCATGTTCCACCACACGCTCATCTTTTTTCCCCTTTTTAATCAATCTGTTCATCTAAAAAGGATTTCTCTATTTTGAGATTTTAATCCAGCGTCTGAGATAATCTGTGAAACTCAGGGATTGGAGGAAGGGATGGACGGGGGCATGAAAGCCACTCAACCTCAGCCCCGGCTCTCACAATTACACCCACAAGGCATCGGGGCGACCGATAAATCACGCTCCCATAATGCCTCTCGGAAAATTAATTTTTTTTCTGAGGCTCGGGACTCGGTCATGTAGGTCAGATAGTCGCCGCTGCTTTGGTCGATTTTCCAGGCATTTCTCAGTCGGATTAAAACATGGAAGGAAACAAGTGTAAATGATGGTCAAGCCTCGGTCAGGTCGTGTTTTAAAAAAACAACAGATCATCTGGATGGAAACTAGGATGTGTTGTGATGTATGGGATGAAGTGTCTATATGTGGGGTTTTAGTTCTGCTTTACTGTGTTTTACAGATGGATTATGAATCAGTACAACAGAGGGAGCCCTCCACTGGAACTCAAAGGCATTACACACAAACCTGAAAGCCTTATTGCTCATTCTCATGGCTCTTTATAACACAATATACAGTAAACAGACATGTGCACTGCATAAATCTGCACACGTGTAGCTCTATCAGTAACACGTAGGACTAATTTTAGTGTTTTGGTGGCGTGGCTGTTGCTGTGTGCTTCCTCTCTCCAGGGCTGCAGACATGATTGGAGTGTAATCAGCGGCATGGAGCACATCTGGGGGAGCACTGTTCTTTAAAGCCTGAGCAGCAGGTGTCTTTTGTCTGCAGATCTCCTCCCATCACACGCTTTGGCGTCATGTGACGAAAATAATCCAAAGAATTACCTTTCAGAAAAGACCAGACTTGTGTACTTGATTTTGACTTTATTTTTTTTTTTGAAGAGAAAAAGGGGAATTTCTTAGGAGGATGATGAGCAACATGACAATATGGATCACACATAAAATACAGAGAAGACAAACACCCTTAGTTACAAGATTAGAGCTGCTCTTTGCTGCTTCATGCTCCTGCATATACAGTATATATACGGTAGCACATATTTCTCCTTTATACATAATAATAATTTAGCTTTAAAAATAAAGTAGGACAAGTGGGAAGAAAGCGACAATCCCAATCAAAATATGAGATATTAGATATAACAGTTCCCAAATATAGACCCTTGGCATTACTAAACTCATGAAATGTGCAACCATCGGAGCGTCGTTCACAATTTGAAGACGACCGGAAGTTCATCTGGTATGACGTCGACAAACATTTGACTTCTGACTCTTTTTGAATGTTTTGAATTTGTTTTAACACTCTTGTGATTTTTGAATTGAATGCACTACTAAGTGAGAGCTAATTGTGTTGTTTTCTGATTTATATTTAGGATATAATGGAGAAAATGTTCTCAACAGATTTCATTGGTTGTGTCTGAAATGGAGCCAGGACAGAGCCAGAGTGTCTGGCCTCTACTTGCCCTCCGAGGGCTTTATTAGAGGTCTATTACTGTAAAGCTGCTATCAGCTATTGGGGGGAGGGGGGAGGGGGGGGGGGGGTCTCCCTGGCTGCCACTAAGCAGTAAATAAATATGAGCCTATTGTATTCTTGTGGCCTCACTGTCCTTGCTCTTCCATGCTGAGTAAACGCTCACATACAATGGGAGGCCGGACTGCCTTGTCATTCCTGATCCCCCCAGATTGCTCCTCCAGGTCCTCTGCCTGGGAAAGTCGCGGCAGAGGAAGGAGGAAGCAATGAACACAGAGTGTGTTACTGTGCTGCATCCCAAATGAGGCTGATCTGATGTGATCACAAATCCTGAAAGAAATCGTGTTGATAGTAATCTGCCATTACAGCGACATCATTTCAACATGTTTTAATAGAAGTCAACAGGTTTCATGAATATTCTTGGACTGAGTTTTTTTCCCCCCACGACTTTAAAGCACCTCTTATTCTGTCTTTGTGGTTTCTATACGACGTTGGTTTAAATAATCTGATCTAATCTAATCTGATTCTTCACCCATTATTGAAAAACAAACAAGTTTTAGTTAGGCGATTAATATTAAGAATAAAACTGATCCCTCAACACACCATAAGCGTGAAGTTCGCGTCCAAAATCTGATGAATTCATTCAAAACTCCTTCATCTCAGACTCACTATAGACGGACCTTGATCCGGCTTCGCTGCCACCATAGAACTGGATGTAGTTTCCCACACTGGGAGCCAACACCACTCTGCTGGAGGCCCTGCTGTATTGCTGGTCCTGCTGCAGTCCGGTCTGGGAGTGTTCTCGCAATTTTAACTCTTTTTATCGTGTTTTCAGTTCATTAAAGTTAATTATAAGATGGGAAGCCAAACTCGAGGCTTCCAAGCCGTAGCCCATAAGCCAATGGGTGACGTCTACTCCTACTTCTTGTATACTAGTTTCAGCTGGTAAAACCAAAGGTCACTGCTAGATATGAAACAGCACTTTTGTCCACTTCTGTCTGGAGGACCTGTTGTTGCCCATTCCTTTTGCTGTTATGAGGGTGAACTGGACGCGTGCCGTGCGAGAAAAGAAGGCTTCACAGGTGCATCGACTGACGTGTCAAAAAGGTTTAATTCTGTGGTCACAGTTCTGTTGTTTGAGTCAAGTGAAAATGGGGTAGTGGTGAAGTAAGGGGGAAATGCACTTTGACGGAACATTAAAGTACAAGCACACTAATTGATTGTTTGTGTTCAGCGGTCTGTCATGTGTCGTGTTTTAACTTCGATAAACGAAAGAAACTGAAAGTTGTGGAGGTTCCTCTCCACCTCGGGCTGCCTGGTGGAGCTTCCTCTCCTGTTCCTCCACAGGAAGAGCGCTGACAGGACTGTGTGGAACTCACGGAGTTCCTTTGCATGGAAGCAGAGGCCTTGAGCGAGGAGGGGTGCGCGCCATCGCTCCCCCCCCGGGACGGCATTATTCAGGCCTGCCGCTGCGCCGCGAGCCCAGGCCGCGAGGCTGCCAACAGCAGGCACAGGCGGGCGCTGCCGTCCTGTAATCACTGATGACATACGTGAAGTAGTTTTCCAGATCGGTTTTCCTGTCCTTCCAGCTGCGAGTGGGGCAAACAGCACAGGAAGAATAACACAAGTCGCGGCCAGGCTCAGAGAATGTGGCCTTAACAAACACAGCACACTCGTATGAAAAAAAAAAAAAAAAAAAAGTTAAAAGGCACGCTGCTCTCCTCCTGAGAGCCTCGGAGCGAGGGAAGTGAGGCTACGTCCTGAGAGAAGGTCCAACCTTCCTCAACACCCACACAGACTCAACAATAACCTGCCAATCACACCAAACACTGTTTATTCTGCTACCTGCCGGGCCCAGAACCTCAAGTCACTTTTCTGACATGTTATACTTTGTATGTATTTTGACTCACATTGATCTTTATCTCTGACGCTTCTTGGTGTTGAATCAGCTTTTTCCTGCCGAGCCTAATATCTGCAAGGAAATCTCAAAGTAAAGAACCTGCAGACTTTGCACAAATGTTTAAGGTTTTTTTTGTGGTGATTTGTGGGTTTTATTGCCAATAAGCTTTTTAAAATAGGCCTACAAGTAATTTAGTTAAGCTGGATTTATGTAGCTTTATGTCTTTGCAGAATTCTGTGTGAGTTTATGAACACAATCAATTCTTGATTTTATATTTGTAAAGTCTTCTTTTCAATCTCATGAGCCCTCAGATAAATCTTGTGACCTTGTGGAGGTCGTCTGACACTGCTGTCACTTCTCTGCTGTAACTTCTATTCTAACCAAAGTGATTTCACAGCTTAGCACACAATGCGTTGCCTTCAGGTGCTACCAGCTCGCTGCTGTATGCACACAGTCCCGCCGCCTGCTGAGCGGCCTGGTGAGCTGTCGGGGATTTTACCTGCTAAGTCAATCAGCGGAGGCGTTAAAGACGCCGCGTCAACACAAACTAACAGGTGCCCACTGACAAGGCAGAGGGGACGGATCCCCTGGAACTCCACCGCGGTGCCACCGGTGTCGTCACTGTATGGAAATGCATTGCAGCTATAAATATTAACATGCTCAGATTACATGTTAATTTGAAATAGTTGCAGACATCATTATGTTCTTGCAGGAATATTCTTATTTCACCTCTTTGACACATGCAAACACTATGATATCATTAGAAACAGTTAATGCAATGATCATTGTTATAAATTACAGTCCTATTTCGAGTAAAACAGAGGATAAAGCAGGGTTTTTCGTCAGGGAGTGGCTACCTTGTGTTTTCATATTAGAACCTGAACTCTTTCAAAGTGTGTTTTCAGTTCAAAGTTAATTGTAATGATTTGGACGCCTAAAAATAAATATTATTTAGTGTTCGGTTGTATTTAGCTCCACCCTCTCGTGTCAATTCTGGTCGCAACATCCAAGAAGGCGATGGCCAAAACGCCACACTTGAGGCTGCAAAGGCTGCTTCTGTCTACTTCTGTCTGGAGGACCTACTTTTTCTCATTTATTTAGGATTTTGAGTAGTGAATCTGCAGCTGTTAGGGTAAACAGGCAACAACTGGAAATGAGCGAGAAGGGAAATATAAAAGTTGACGGCTTTGGTCACAGATCTGTTGTTTGAGTCCAGAGAAAAAAGGGGAGCAGCGGTCAAATAAGGAGGAAATGCACTTTGATTGAACATTAAAGTACAATTCCATCTTGAAATAGCCTTGATAGGTGCGTCTGACCTATGCATCTGGAATGATCATTTAAGCAGCATCCGAAAGCGATTACACTCACTGTCATATTACGCAGACACACACACACACACACACACACACACACACACACACACACACACGGCAGACATACTCACGGACTGAGTCACCAGAGGACACTGAGGAAGAAGATGTGACGTTATTTCCACACAGAATCATCTGGCAGTTATGACTTTGAACAACACGCCACATTTCTTTCCGATGACTTTGATGCTCAAATTCCTCCATTTTTAATTTGTCAAAAATTGTGTAAAAATGGAAATGGACAGTATGTATACAGATACACGTTGTAATATATTTAAACATAAATATATATATGTAAAAAAAAGTTCCCCAGACACAAACACACCCTTCTAGCCAGTGAGAGGATTGTGTTTGTGTTAATGATCCCCTGAGTGTTTGTTGACAGGCGTTAGCGTCTTTGCTGAGAGACTCTGATAGAGTATTGTATCGGCCCAGCAGGTCACAGAGACACACCCAGCGGCTCTATTCTCTCCAGCGTGTCCATGTTACAGTAATCATCTGCCTGTCTGCCGACTCTCCGTCTCTCCGGCTGATTTCATAATACCCACAAACAACTAGTTCTTCCTGCACGCCGGAAGGAGACCGCGTCTTCTTATTTAAGACTTTCATCACTGAAAATGTACTACCTTTATTGAAGGGTTAGTTTAGTTTTCTTACAGTACATAGTGCCACAGTACTGCACTTTTCACCTACATGCACCTTATTTTATGCTTCTTTATGGTTTGACTTCACTACATTTTGGACGTTTTATTCTAAATTTTACGGTAGAAACATTCATTGCTTCTTCCAACAATTCCTTGTAGTTTTATTTGGGTGAAAGCAGAAATGCTAGAGAAAGATATCTCAAAACGAGGCCTAAAACGATCCCCGTAGATGGATACTACATATGGAAAGAGGATATTGTGTTTAAATCTGTTCTGACCCTTCAAAGGTATCCGCTAGCCTGTACATACATCCTATCTGCAGTCACACGCGATGCAAACCTGTGAGACGTTCCAAGTGAAAGGCTGCTGGAACTCCAATGCGTCGGCCTGACAAGGTTATAGTAATCTGATAGGCCCAATTAGTGCGAGGTTGGAGCCGACTGACGTAATGAAGTGATCAGATCGACACGTTTGATTCCATGACGGGCATTTCTTGCAGGTTTGTTGTATGGAGTTGCATTTTCAAGTTGTAAACAATGAAACCTTCTTGTCTCTTCATTGCTCCTTAAGGGTAAGAAAACTGTCGAGTATCTCATTTCCTGTTTGGGTTTCCTCAGACGTCCCTGCAGGGTAATATCGGATGAGCATTATCTGCAGACCTCAGCCCTGAAGTTACCCAGAGGAAACTATTGATGACCTTCACGCAGGAGGCAAGACAAGAAAAACCTAATTTTGGCTCAAAGAATCTAAAAAATCTGAAGAGTTGGCATATTTACATATTTAAGTTAGAATTACGCCATTGTTTGACGTGTTGAGATTCCTCACATTCTTCACTGATGATAAACTCAAACAGGAGCACATTTCTGATATAGGTGTCCATTCATGGAATAAATAACTGCATGAGATATAACTGTGTTGTATTTGTGAAAAGTTGATATTTTTGTTGCATTTGATGACCGGAAAAAAATGAAGCTTAATAACACTGAAATAAAAGATTGTTAAAAGAAGTTTTAACATCAACTTCTTCAATCACAACAACTCAACTTTCCCCCTTAAAGAAGGAAATATTCATATTTCAGATTCACCTCTTCCACATTCGGCTGTTTTTATATGATTTAATAAACCAGAATCCTACTAAAACACAGCCGTGTAAATATTTGACAAAGATAACCGATCTGTCCAGCTGCCATTTCCATCGCTGTTTATTGTTGATGATATTTTCACCTGAAACACTGATATCATCCCGTTGTTTTTCCTTCAGGAAGTTCCTGCAACTGGTCATTAATTGTTGCTGAGGGGCCGACGTTGGAGAAAAACAACAAGTTGAACTAACGGCTTCGAGTTCAAGTTACTCAAAGGAGGGAAAACAACTGGCAGCACATAAACCTGTATTTTTTTTTTTTTTTTTTTTACATTAACATGTTAATATCTTGCATCACAGCTTCTGCATTCCACATGGCAGCCTGTTTTGCACTATTGTCATGGGAGTTGAACTTACGTCAGATTTCTTCCGCTCATTCAGGTGGCGTTGGACTGCAGCAGGTCTTCTTTCCTAATCAGCTCTTCTGCTCTCTCTCCTCCGAGGAAGGTCGTCCTTCCTTCAGCCGTTTCCTCCCAACATCTCCTCTTCTGACTCATTTCCAAACGCCGCCGCCGCCACCGCCGCCGGCTCTCCTCTCTCTACTTGGTGGAGCATGTTTTAGATATCTGGTGAGAAATTAGTTTACTTGCCAGAGCTGCTTCTGGCACTCGGTCGAGTAAGGCCCCAGAAAATCCCCATGATGCACTGCTTTTTTAAGGTGGCTTCCTACCAAGAGGTTGACAGCAGGAAAATAACTCTTTGCAAGGTTCAGTTTTGCTTCTGTTGCAGAGGCTTTAATGAGAATGATGATGTAAGAGCTGATGTAATGGTAACTATTTAAAAAAATGTCTATTAATGGTAAATGTTATACTCAATAAAGCTTAATAAGCTATACACAAACATTATAGCAATTTATAGTTTTTTTTTACCTTTTTTATAATAATAATAAATAATAATATAATATAGTCTTGGCGACTGCTGTTTTTGACGGACATCCGACTGAGTTCGACCTCGAGGCTCTGACACAGAAAACCCACGGCTGGGATGTAAACATTTTCCTAAATGAGTAAACATTTTGGCAGCCAGAGTTTAAATGAGTTTTGGAGATATGTGGATTTTTTTGGTGCATATTTTTAGAGCCTTTGTGAAATGTTTTAAAATGAAACAGGAAGTTGGGAAGTTTATGCCCCTGCAGGCGCCCACCCTGCTCCCCTCGCTCAGCCAAGAAAGACATGAGGATGGAGATAAAACAGCGTGTCAACAGTTTGGCTTCTGCCAAAAAGGGGGTTGGTGGTTGTATAGCTCCAGCATTGTTGGATGTCACAGGTATTTAAAATCTTAATGAGGCACCACCCATGTTACACATTGAGATTAGTGACGTTGTCATGAGCAGAATGGAAATGGAATCAATGTCTTCTGTGGCTCTTTTTGTTTTTTATTCTTTATTCAGATAAATAAAATGTTAAAACATACCATAATCACACCATATCATACCATATCATAATCATACCATACCATACCATACCATATCATAATCATACCATAGGGAATCATGTACCAAAAGTAAATGAATGCCAATATAAATAATGGTGTTCTCAGGGGTTATTTCAGATTTTAATCTTATACAGGAAAGATGACATTAACATGGAGGGTGACTAAAAGTTTTACAATAGGTTGCTTTCAAGTTGCATTATGGGAAGTGCAGTCTGTTTTTGCAGCCATGACTCAAATTATTCTTTAATTTTGACCAGTGTTATAAAAATCTGTATGAAAGTGATTTTTTTTTTAAATCACAAGAGTGGCTTTTTAATATAAAGAGAGAGAAAAACAAGGTCTTAAACATTGTAAGTTGAATTTATTATTTATTGATAGATTATTCCATTGGAAGACAGTACAGTAGTCATTTAAATTGTCAAAAACAACAACAACAACACAATATACACCATCAGCAGTCATTATCAAACGACACGCTGACATAATTTAAATAAATACAGCATGTTTATAGTTCATGAGACTGAGCGGCCCTCTCTGTGGCTGCTCTGCTGCTGGTAGCTGCTCGGGTCCACTGACTCGGGCCTGTGAGGGTTCGGACCCAGGTACTGTTCGAACTCGCTGCGGTCCAGATCGTACAGCATGTCCAGCTGAACCTGTTCCAGGTAGAACTCCAGGGAGGGTCCAGCAGGGCCCAGCAGGCCCCCGTATACCTTGTTGGACTCCCCTTGATCCACATGGGGACCTGCAGCGCCGGGGAAACCGTACTGCATGTGTGCGTGCTGACTGCCAAAATACCCCTGGTGGTCTGCAGGGTACGCAGGAGGAGCTGGGTACACCATGGGCTTATTTGAGAAGACGTCTGCTGCTGCTGCGGTGTCTGCAAAAGCTGGAGTGTTTGAGTAGCTGCTGCGCAAAGAGGTGAAGTTAGCGGGGGAGTTTGTGAAAGCAGTGGCGCTCGGGTAGGACTGCTGCTGGTTCTGGAGCAGGTAGGTGAGGTTGAAAGGCACGGGGAAGCCGGAGCTGCAGAGCGAGGAGGGAGAGAGCTCTACGGCCGGGGGCTTGGAGCTCTTCTTCAGCTGCCTCCTCCTGCGAGGCCGGTACTTGTAGTTGGGATAGTCGATGGTGTGCTGGACTCTCAGGCGCTCTGCTTCCTGCATGTATGGACGCTTCTCCACCAGAGACATGGCCTTCCACGTTTTCCCTGCAGGAACAAAGTGGGGTTAATGATCAGTTTAGAAAGAAAACAGACTTAAACTTGAACTTTAATCAATGTTGATGCTGCTCAGTTCTTATAAAACCAAGATTATGTTGGTTTTCTCCATATGAGACATGTTCAAGGACAAATAACTTAATATTTCTATTACTTAACAAGCAACCACTGGGCATATTAATAACATTTTCAAGCTGATAATCAATTTCTTACCGAGTATTTTGCTCAGATCTGTGTTCTCCAGGTCCGGGTTAAGCTGCGCCAGCCGCCTGCGCTCCTCTTTGGTCCAGATGATGAAGGCGTTCAGGGGCCTCCTGACCCTCTGCTCCGTTGACGCGGACTTGGCCTCGGGGCTGGCGCAGCTGGAGTCCGAGTGCACGGACAGCGGGCTGGAAGGCGCCGAACTCGGGGAGCGCAGCCCGGCCATCGGCTCCGCGTCGACGGAGGCCGAGTCCTCGGCGTTGTTTGCGCGAAGCTGGAAAGCCGCGGGGTCGTGGCTGAAATGCATGTTTACAGATGGGGATGCTGGTCTGGCTCTGCTGCGGCCCGCTGTCATCCCCTCGGTGATGCGCTGTGACGGATATATGCGGGCGCTCCGCCAATGGGAGGCCAGGAGGAGTGGATTTAAGGTGTGAATTCCAGGTGTTTCCTCGGCTCGGTGATAGGCCATCTGACGCCCCAATCAACGACCCCACGAAACTTCAGATGGGTCAGAGAGCGTGTAATAAACCTCGATTTGGGGTTTTATGTAATAAAAGGTCAACGTGTGATGCCCAGGTAGATCTAAAAGGATAAATAAACCAATCAGATGTATCCATTAAGGATAAACCAATGTCACAGAAAAACTCCCCCCTCATTACGAGACACATATATGACAAATAAACAGAAACATTATGAAAGTAAAAGTACTGAGAAGTTAAAAAACCTCCATTTTTATACGTTGGGTTTGTTTTATCCTCCTTTGATCACCAATGATCCGGCTGATGTGTCTCAGTGCTCCTGCATGTGCGTAAATATGGAAAATGTTATAAAATATATACATTCTCCTTGATTCATTTATTAAAACCACATCGGGGGAAATCAGATGAGACGTTTGCCAATCCGAGAGAAATGGAATGTAATCAATAGCCCTGAAAGGCAGCAGGGTATTGATAGGTGAACATCAAAGTGTCCAGGAGGCAGGCCTGGTTACTAATTACATTGTGGCTCTCAGCTCTTATCGGCCATCCACTGTCTCTATCAAAGTGCATTTTACAGGACTGAAACACACATGATCAAGGCGCGTTTATTACGCGATTACCACGCACAAATATTTGCTCGACACAACAACAAAAAAACTGATAGGTGCGCACAAAGGGGCGTGATGAGCTCACATTTAGGACTCCAAAAAGAAAAAAAAAGCTGCATTAACTCTTGTGCGTGTCAATTAAAGTTAAAAGATGGTGAAAATACACTAAAATAGACTGAGGGACGATCAGCTTAAATCAAAGAGGAGAAAGTGTATTGAAATCTCCACCAGAGATTCAGACTCACAGAAACTACAGGATGCCTGCATTTTTCCCTCTTTCAGCCTTAAATTAAATACCTGCAGTATTTTCCCACAACATATACGTGCAATTTAAAATAAGACATTTCAAAAAATAAAAAAACGATGAATAAGAAGAAATAAAAGTAGAATAGGCTCATTCTTGAGTCCCACACTTGTTTGTAGTGATTTAGGAATGTTTTATCCACAAATATAAAAAGAATGCAGTTCATGATAAACACATTGAGCACTAAACACTGTTTTTTTTAATTGTAATGACATAAGACATGAGCATACGCATAATTATAGTAGGTTAAAGTAACATATTTACTGAAAAAACACCGAAAATAATATTATAGGACTATTAAAATAAAAAATAAATAATGATAATGTTGTGTATTCCCCATTAATGAAATCTCCAGAAACTCTTAAGGCGTGTGATCCCGCTTAAATATAATAGGATGCCATTACAGGTGCTCGCTCCCTCTGTGTGATGGCTTCGATGAATATCTTTGACACTGGCGAACAACATCATACACAGACAATAGACGTCGTTATGGTGAAATCTGCAATACACGGAGCCTAATACCTGCACCTGCACCGCTTTGTCCCGGCAGACGAGTCACTTATGCGGCCTCTTTAAATTTTAAATACTGTGTATTATGGTTTAGAGCTGAGTTTAATACACATGTTGCTGCTAGAAACCTGCAGGAGTCTTTAAGAAACATGCACTTTATTATTATTATTAGGCTATTATTATTATTATTATTATTATGGGAGCACTCTCACTAGGAGCGGTTTGGACTTCAGGCCTAATGGAGCTTGATATCTTAATCAAGAGGTCTGATCAATACTGTGACATTGTCACATTCAGTAACAGAGCTGATAGAGGTAACTGTGTTGCTCATCTCCCTTTGACAACTGGACTCAAGCCATTCTGTAACAGTCGAAACTGATAACGTGGTTTTGAGGGGTGGGTGACAGAATCAATATAAACCTGCGCAGATTGAGGTTGTTTACGGTAAATGCAACAGAATTATTATAAGAACCATAGTTGTATGTAGTTTGTTGGTATGTGGTGGAGGTGGAGAGGGAGGGGGGTCGTTTTTTTCACAGCTTGTCGGAATTAAGAGGTTGAATCCACATCCGCGGCGTTGAACGGGACGCACGCGCCAACGCGCTGTGAAAGGCACTAATGGATTTAATCAATTAGCTTGAACGACGCAGCGTGAATACAATAACGTTGGTTTCGGCCGAGCTCCTCCGCGAATCGAGTCGGGGCTCAATATTAGACACCGGTTTGGTTGATAAACATGAATTTAAAAGTTTTTATTTATTAGGAAGTTTATATCATGTTATTTTATTGTGAATATGGGTGGATTTAGGGTGATTGGAACAGTACAACTACACAGGGTTTGTTTTCTCGCCTCATGAGGGAGAATAAAAAAAGTTTCCTCGTCGAGCCCGGCGATCAAAACTGCGTGCCCTCATTGGTGTGACGTCACGTGGGTGGGCGGTGGCCCCCGGCATCAAACAGGAAGTTGACCCTGCCATGCATGAGGTGAGGAACATTAAACGTTAGCTCGTTTTCAAAAGGTCATAAAAGTATCACAGCTAATATAATGCGTAAACCTTTGATGGAAACATGAATGTGATGAACTGCTGCAGCAAAAACCAAAGAAAGTGTTCATTTAATGTGTCTATTTTTGGAATTAGATGCTGCTAAACTGCTTTGCTACTGAAAACAAAACAACAAATGTTATATTGTGTTTGCTCTAATGGTTGCCATCCTAACACTAACCAACTTTAATACACTAACAAAGTCATTAACTACTAAATTTAGCTGTGACCTTTAACCCTTCACCCACTAATTCTGACCCTAAAGAAATGTGGAGGGAGAGAATGAAGGGACGCAGTTTTATTCTGTATGAATTGTGGACAGATTTAAAACCTTTGGTAATAAAGTTTGGTTGCCTAGTAACAGGACGTGTGATTTGTCCTTTATGCTGGTCCTGTTGATGAATCCTAATCTATAAGGTGACAGTAGGGTATCATTGCATTGTCTCGCTGCCAAACAAGCAGAAATGGGCACAATGCTTTCTGAATGGGGATTGTTCTCCGCGGCTTTCTGATCACAATGTGCCATTGTATTGGACAGAACTCATATATGGGACACTCCTCTCCTCCTTCACTTGGATCGGCGATGGCCAAGGCTGGCACAGGTAGAGCTGAAGACCTGCAAGGAGTATACGTGACCACGAAGCAGGACTTACAAAGGGAAGGCCCCTTGTGGATTCTTGGCAACGCTGGACAATGCTTGGCTGGATTTGGAGCACTTATTCTTCGCGGCCCCGATACGATTTGTAAATGAAAAGGATGTTTTGCCGTGCACGTTTTCTCAGCGTGGACCGGAGCTTTTTGTTGTGTTGCTGTCCTGTTGTGGATCTTTTGAGGATTTTTGCTGACCTGAAGACGAAATAGAATAAAACTACACCAGGGGGGGCTTGACCTCTGACAATGAAGCACTGTATTCCAATCTGTCCCCGGCGACTTCAGTGCCATCCCACCGACTTTCCTTACAGTGGCTCATTCATATAGAGCAGCATTGTTTCATAGCTGGAAGGTGTGAAGGGGATAAAACCACCATGATCTTCCCAGCGAGGGACTATATTGCATTGTGTTGCATTGTATGGGCACAGCAGGCCAGCATCAAGATGCACTCTGTCACGACTCAGACACCATTCTATGCAGTTGTGTGTGTGTGTGACCCCCCCGCCCCCACCTCCACCTCCACCTCTACCTCCCCCCTCCTCCATCACGTGTTTGAGCAGATTCAACAGTAGACCCAGAGGGCCGGCGTCCTGAGTGCTAGCCTCCACACTCCCCGTGTAAACATCGCCCTGCCCGGCCTTACGTCAGGCCAGCTGAGAGGATTACATGCCCCCCTGGTGTAGACGGGCTTAATGTGGCCTCATTAGCGGAACACAATGATGCTCCCACCTCGAACAAAGAGAAGAGGCCGGGCTCAGCCAGACTTCAAACGCAGACTCAAACCTACGAGCCCAGGCAGAGGACATGGACACCTGAGTTTTATCCAACTCACGTCATTTAAAGATTCAAATGATGAGTTAATCAACCACTGATCAACATTTACTGTTTTAGATGGTTAATTCATTATATTTGTGCAAGTCTGACTGAGCTCTTATCTTTAAAGTGAACATGACTACAATAAACGATAATTAAATGAGGAAGTAAACTTCATTTCTAAGTACTTTGAATGACCTAACTAATTAATTCAAAGATTAAAGAGAGAATTCATTGCTTTTTTGGACTTTGGCCATTTTATTTTAGAGTAAACAATTAATAAATTAATCTTAAAAGCAATCAACAGACTCGATAATGAAAATAATCATTAGTCGCAGCCCCCCCGACATTTAAAAATCCAATTTGAATAATCATCAACGACGTGCACTTACTCCCTGATACACACATCAGAAGTTTAATTAATTCGAGAAAACATCCGTCAAATCTTCAGTCTGGATCTTGGATTGTCGTCACGCTGCTTTCTAATTGTATTGCATTCGTCTATCATGCAGACTGGCTAATGAGGCAGAGCTCCACTCATGCTGGAAAAACAGCACTATTCTTTGTAAATTAGGAATTGTATTCCACTGATAAGTCTTATCTCAGGAATTGAATGAGTCTTCCCGTCCTTTTATTGTCCAAGACAGCTGAGCTTTAGCGGCTTCTTGCCACAGCGGGGCCATTTTTACATCCATGATTCTGGACTCAAAGCGGGGTAAACCTGAACCTGATCCAACACCTTGCAGGCCCGACACGTCTCCCCTCAGCAGACAGGAGGAAAGATGCGTGCACTTATCTGTAATTAGCCCTAATTATTAACTGGAACTAGACTGAGACCTGTGAGACACCGTGATATCTGTGTCTGTCCTAAACGGCTCATTCAAGGCGGCAGATAACCAAAACAACGTGGCCGCCTCAGCTCCAGCAGCAATGCCCGGATGTTTAATTAGATAGTGTGAACTGGTTAGACTCAGACATTAGATTATTTGGAGCAGAAACCAGAGGGCCACTAAAAACAGACTAACAAATTTAGCCAAAGTGAATGGCTGCCTTTCTTGAAACCACTTGATTTGATTCCTTTGACTCTCTGCAGCCACACAGTCGGAGCTGATGTTTGTGCTCACTCTCTTTCTCTCCCTTGCTCGTCTGAGACCTGATACAAATTCAAAAGGATCTGCTGCTTTGAAGATAAGCGCTGTAGTTCTGCCATAAACAATGATTGTGCTGTTTCTTTCCTGTGGCGTGATTTATTTAAAGTATTATGCTGTAAGGATTTGGGCTGGTTTTTCCTGGCAGGGCCGGCTGTGTACGTATCCACTACTTGTGTAGTTTATTGGATACTTGAGATTCAGGAAAACACTCAGGGAACCAGAAGAAAAGTCATCAAAGTGTGACCTTTGTCTCTTATGGTAACAAATCACAGTGTTCGAATGTTAGAAACCCACCAATAAGCTTCTTTTTTTATTAAATGCAAAAACTCAAATTAATTGGATTTAACTCACAGTTTGCGTTACATTTACTTGTCACTTTTATTTTTATTATAATAATAATTGAAAGCTGCCTACCAGTAAATAACACAGCAGAGGGGACTTTGTATAGAAACACAATGCTTGTGGTCTCGCACACACACACACAAACATATGCTTCCTTTGATAAAGTGTTTTTATACCAGCAGAAATTCTATGGCAGCGTCCCCTAAGACAATATCTGCGTAAAATACCAAGTTATTTATAGCGAGTGTGCCATTTTGACTTCAAAAAATAAACACGAGCGTAATGAAGTTCAAACACCAAGGGTGCCATTATACGGCCAAAAGTTTATACGTTTATAAAAAGTGTTGACTCTAACCTCTCAAAACCTTAATGAGATTCTGCATTCACAAATGTTTTAATCGTTTTAAATATAATAAATAAAATCTGTAAACTCAGTGAAAGTGTGAACTTGAGGAAATAGGGTGATAAATAGGGCGTTGAAATCAGTTATTTCCTCTGATATCAAAGCATAAACATTTTTTTTTTTTCATTTTGAATGCATAACGGGGGCAACGCCGTATGCATGCGTTTGCCTGTGATTGTATTCCAAGAGGATGGAGAGGGATCTTTTGAACGTCCACACCAGGATACAGCTGCATATGACTAATTTCAAACTCCCCTTCTAGGGCCGAGGCAACCCATTTCACAAGTAACACACATCACCAGGCATCTGTTTCCTGTTTTCATTCTTTGAGTTATCTTATTTTCCTTATTTCCCCCTCACCTGTTACAGTTCACGTTCCTTCCATCACGCTGCACGGGAGCTTTTAGCACAAGAGCGTCACAAGTCAGCTACTCGATCGCAAAGAAATGCTCATGAATGTTGTAAAAGTAATGTCACAGTTACACTGTAGAAAATGTATGACATGAAATGTTTTCCTTCTCACGACTACAACATATTTCAAAACATAGTCTTTAAGATAAGGTTCAATAATGCTTCATTCTTAAGCAGATTTGTATTTGTTTTTTTTTTTTTAATATAAAACGGAAACAAGTTTTATACACATTCAACATCCAAAAATCATTATTTCTGTGATTTCTGGCATGAGATACAGTACATACGCATTTATTCTATATCTCCACACACTTATGAGCTGTAATATTTCACAAGTTTCTCATCGGTTGGTTTCAGAATCTTCTTCTCCGGCATGCTAACGACCCAGCCTGGAGCGAGGCCAAAGAAGATCTGTCGAACATCCTTCCTCGCGGCGAGCATGTGATACAGTTCATCCTTTGAAATGTCTGGCAAAATATATCCATATTTCTGGGCCAGGGCGAGCCGGGCCTGCTGGATCTTCTCCGGGTCTGCCAAGTAACCCCGGTTTTCAGCATCCGCGTAATATGGGACCATATCCTCCCCCGGTAACATTCGCTTTGGAATGGGCTGCCCACGCAGGAAGAAAGGGACGGGCTTGGTGAGGATCCCTGCAGAACAGAGAATACATTTTTATTATCGAAAACACATAAGCCGAATGTTATGTAGAAGACTGAACAGTCATTAATTACCGAGACTTATAGGGTCATAGAAACTGGTCGTGATGACCCCTCCGTTCCTCTCAATAGCAGCGACGGCTCCTTCAGTAGCTCTCTGAACCTCGATGTTGATTTTTGCAGCAAAGATGTCGGCACCCTGAAGCAAGAGAAAAGCACATGAAAGGGGGAACTTCTGGCAGAGCAGGGTGGAAAGAAAACAGGGGTCAAAAACAACAACTTGACCTGTGACAGCAGGACAACTTTGTTATGTGGTGCCACCTACTGGCACAAGAGGATCCAAGAGCCTCAGGGTGACCTGTTGGTCTGCATCCTGAATTACTGACGTCAGTATTCGGCTATTAAAACTACCATTTACACCTTACATTGCAATGTTTGTATTTACAAAATTGTAATCCATTGGCTCAGTGAGCAATGGAAACAGTTCTTTTTTCCCTTTCAAATTGATAATTTGTTGTCAGCATTAGGTATTTTCCTTGTAATATTGTAGAAGTGATTTTAAAAACTCTGCTGTTAATATAGAGACAATACTGTATTTTTGCAAACATATTGTTGTATTTTTCTCTAACACTTTATTTACTGCAGCTTTAATTGGTACAGTAGTACGTTTGTCGTAGTTATTTCCTTGAGCTGATCAAATGTGTAAATCCATTTCTCAAGCTTCATCTCATGGAACATGAAGAAATTAATTTCCCCTCCATCCACCTTCTACACCCACTTATCAAGGCCAGGACAAATAAGCATTCCTGCTGAGTTTTGTAGTTAAATATTAAGCCTACAGGACATATTTTGGTCTCATTTAAATACAAGAAATATGAATTTCCTTTGACAAAAATCTAAAAATGTTTCTAACTCGCATGATTGATGCTAAGGGGGAAAAAGTGTATGATCAACAACATGCTTTAGGCATTCAGCAATACCTCATCAACAAGCTGGACCCCATAGTCCCTCTTCAGAGGCTGGATCGTCACGCCTCTGGCATTGACTAGCTGGGTCAGGTCTATCGGCTGGGATGGGTCGACTCGTCCCAGATCAATCAGGTACTGCAGTCGTTTCAACGACAGAGGCTGGTATTGAGGACGGCGACTGAGGGAGGAGCACACACACACATTGTTGTTGAATGGTTCAAATCATTTGTGATCACCAGAATCTGACGCATCAAAAAGGAGAAAATGGGATAGAAAAATAGCCTTAATTTTACAAGCATCCACAACTAGATTAATTTCTCAATATGGATGTAAATTTCAATCGAAATTTGCTTTTAAAATGAAGGCTATTTTAAGTGTAAACAGGAGGAAATGTTAAAAGGTTTGCACTTTAAGGACAACTTGTAGTGTATGATCACTCTACATGCAACTTATGACAACCTAGACTACATCTTAGTTGCCAAACACTCACTGATTGGCCCCAAAGGTGCAGAAGAGAGTGGTTATTTGTTTACCTGTGCCCTTCATTGTAGCCATACTTCGGGATTACGAGATAAAACGGAGTCTGACCCCCTTCAAATCCCAGCCGGGGCCGGTTGCCCCGCTGTCGCTCTCCTTTATGCCCTCGGCCACTTCTGTTGCCACCATGCTGTCCTCTACCCTGCCGGGTCTCCTGCAATAACAGAACATTGAGCAAAAGCTAGCATAGCTAGCATAATGGCTAACTTGTGTTAGCTACAGTGAGTTTACAACTTCAATAGCGATGACACGTTAAAATGTACCGGCTTTCTGGCTCCCGGTTCCGGCCGCAGGTTTGCTAACGTTATCCGGGGCAGAGTCTTCAAAACGTCCAACGCTTTGCCGCCAGGTTTTTTAGGGAAAGACATGATTCTGTTGCTCACATGTCAAGCTTGCCAGACAGCCAAACCAAGGACATACAGGTCACGTGACTGAGGTGAACGGAAGTACTCTTCGTTTAGCTCGGTTTTCAAAATAAAAAGCACGACCGTCAAAATGTGGTTTAAAGTGTTGAAATGTGAAACCTTTTTGGTGAATGTCTTTAAATATTAGCATCATAAGGGGAGTGACGCAAATATAATTGCTTTAAAAAAAAGTGTAATCGGTAAACAGAGCAAATAATAGAAATTTGTTGTGCCCCAAAACCCGTGGCATATGTCACAACACACTATATTACATGTTTAATAAATATATCTAATATTTTTATTCATTTTTATGTAATGATATGTTACATAATCTCATTGTCTATATTTCTGGGGTGTCGAAGCGTGCTTTAGTCCGTTATTAAAGTACCTTTCATTGACATTTCAGAGAACCAATCGGTGCTTTGGATCTGCAAAGAACCTCTGGTGACAGCCAATCACGTAAGGGCAAGGCGGGACTTCAACGCCTGCCCGTTCAGCCTGCGAGTAGTGTGTGTGTGTGATCCGCTGGTGGCTTGTTTTCAGCCAAAATTCAACTTCTATAAAATAAATTCACGACTGCCGGTGGAAATACGGGGCGGCGGTACCTTTGACCTCGATCTTCAGTCGACAAGTGTTCGGTATTCGACAGCCACGGCCGGACAAAGAGCGCGACACAGACTGACAGTTGGGGGATATCGTTATTAGCTTACGGTAGCTAACTTGTCCCTTCATATCGGCGGCCTCAGTGCTGCATGTGCGGCAATAACATGTCAGTGCCTTTACCTGCCATTGTGCCTGCTGCCCGGAAAGCCACCGCAGCGGTAAGTTGACCTTTAGCTAGTCGAAATAAAACCAAAAAGCAACTGTCGTTCCAATAACTAACACCACCTAGCTGTTTTTACCTACAAAACTGCTGCCATATATTAGCTCATTGTTGTTGTTTTTTTACAGGTGATATTTCTCCACGGCCTTGGTGATACGGGGTAAGTAAAGGCGGCTTAATTCGTTTTTCTCCCTCCTTTGTTGCAAAATTTGGCTGCTTTTCAGACACATATAATTTAATGTAAACTTGTTTAATTTTGTCCAGGCATGGCTGGGCAGAAGGTTTCGCAGGCATCAGGTTGCCACATGTGAAGTACATCTGCCCACATGCGTGAGTATTCACATCATAATATATCATAATATGATATATATACATATTTTTTTCCACTTAATTGACATGTTTTGTGCCACATTGTGATGTTGTTATTCTCCATTGATTGCAGGCCCACCATGCCTGTTTCTCTGAACATGAGGATGTCGATGCCTTCTTGGTAAGTGTCCTAGTGTTTGATCCCATTTGAAGAGACTGCGGTCGTGCCATGCACTATGAGCCTTGCCTTTTTCTCTCGTGTGCAGGTTTGATATCTACGGGTTGAGCCCAGATGCAAATGAAGACCAGGCTGGTATTAAAAGGGCGTCAGAGAACAGTAAGTCTTTACATTTAATTTTAACTCGTGTTGGGGTGTGATGCTATATTGTGCCACTTTAGTCCGATTTGATTGCAAGTGTCATTATTTTTCCTTATTTCTCTGCAGTTAAAGCCTTGATAGACCAAGAAGTGAAGAACGGCATTCCTTCACACAGAATCCTCCTGGGGGGATTTTCACAGGCAAGTGTGGCTTGTATGCAGATGTGTTACATAACTGTTTTTACTACAGTTCACCACCAATTTCGTTAATTTCGTTAATTTCTTACGGAGTCTTAAACTATAAAATTTGAAAATCAGGATGCTTGGAAGAAATCAGATTTCAAGAACTTTGTATTTTGGCGTAAATAATCTCAAAACGAAGGAAAGAGGGGACACTTCTCACTCATTAGTTTTATTTTTTACAACTCTCAAGTTATTTAAAGTAAAGCACACGAATCAAACACAATTTAATAAGTAGAAGTACAAGATTTGGTCTGATTGGTTTGTAAGATTCAAGCAAAACATTTGTGGGTAATTTTGGTTGAGTGTGATGAGAAGGAACATATCACTCCCATAGTTAAATATGAAGCTGCAGCCTGTAGCTGGTAAGCTTAGCTTGGAAACGGGAGGAAGCTAGCCCGGCTTTGCCCGAAGGTAACAATATCCAGCCACCAAAGCCCGCCCGCTTAACGCGCCACCTCGGTTGTACAAACAAAAAGTGCAAACATGACAGTTCAACGCTTTATGGCGGATTATGCACAGGACTGTTTTCTTGGCTTGGAGCGGTTGCCAAACAACCAGCAGAGACTCCGGGAAGTTACTGCACTCGTCCCGAGAAAAAGATCTGGAATAAAACCCCTTAATCCTTCCAGCGAAAGTTCACGAGGTCGCTACCAATATTAGAACCTGAGAGATTTGTGATTCAACAAATCAGCTGTCACTATCACTTTGTGCAGGTCCGGCTCTACAGTAACTCACACGCACACAGTGATTTACAGCACTGCACTAGAAGGCATCTGTATCTGAACACGTAATGAAGTCTGTAAATGCACAAATGTCTTATGCTTTTGGTTTTGTCTGTTTTCCCAGGGCGGAGCGTTGTCTCTCTACACGGCTTTGACAACTCAGCAGAAGCTGGCTGGAGTGGTTGCTCTGAGCTGCTGGCTTCCTCTCCGCGACTCCTTCCCTCAGGTTATTTGATTTAAATTCTTCAGCAGTTAGGTAAATACTAAAACAGGATCTTAAAGGAACCTGAAAGTTAAAATTCATCTTCTTTTAATGAAATTTGAGGATCCACAAGTCTAGTAGTTGCTTGGCCTCCCATAGCCAAGTCATAATCTACAACCAGATAATAAGAATAATCTTAATCTCTTCTATTCTTAGGCGTCTGCGAACAGTGCTAACAAGGACATGCATGTCCTACAATGCCACGGGGATGCCGACCCCCTGGTTCCCTTCGTCTTTGGCAGCCAGACAGCGGAGAAGATGAAGAGCCTCATCAATCCCGCCAACGTCACCTTCAAGTCGTATCGGGGTCTACCTCACAGCGCCTGTCCGGAGGTCAGTGGAGGGAAGGTCACGTTTGACTCTGGAGCTCTACTGGCGTTCTGTGTTACATATTGTTTTATTCTGTATCTGTGCAGGAAATGGTGGATGTCAAACGATTCATAGAGAAGCAGCTTCCCCCCATCGGCAATGAATGAGTTTGGGAGGAGCCGCACACCCGCACAGCACCATCGGGGTCCTTTGGTCTTGACTCCACCGGGACTCTGTGGACTCCAGGAACCACTGACTTACTTGACAATAAAAAGAACCACGCTGCTACTCATAAAGCCAGGCGGGACTGGGGCTTCATGTTCACCCGGGAGAGAGATAACGATAAACATTACTGTATCCTGACCTGGACCCAGGCACAACCCTCAGAGTTAGAGTAACATTAGGTGCTTGATTGTAAAGCTATTTGCCATTGAAAGAAGCCATTTCTTGCAGGAAACGTATGTATTGGATTAACTAGGGCTATTCTTTATGGTTTAATACCTACTATCTCACAATAAATGGCCTATTGGTAAATGCCCTTCTTATTTATGCAGCCTATGTGCAGTAGTGCTAAAACCAGCTATTAGTTGATAAAGTAATTTAATTAAGGCAAATATTATCTAGCAGATATAAGAGAAATGTGTTGCTTCCAGCTTCTCAAATTTAACTTATTTTTTCCTCTTTAAAGGACCAGTATGTAAGATTTAGGGGGTTTAATTTGCAGAAATAGGATATAATATATAAAGTGTGTTTTCATGGTGTTTTATCTCCTGAAACTAAGAATCATTTGAATCACCGTAGTCATCCTACAAACATGAGAGAAGTTTCAGTTGGTTGCAATCTGCAACCACTCCACTAGATGCCACTAAATCATACATACTGGACCTTTTTAAATTATTGTAAATATAATATTTTGGGGTTTGAGATTTTTTTTGTTGGACAAAACTTAAAGATGTCTGCTTTCGTGAGATTTGGTTGACATTGTTCAGTGTTTATAACATCTTTATAGACTTAATGAATAAGAAAACTAATGTTAATTCAAATGAAAATAATTAGTTTTGCAGCCCGAATTGGGATTATTCATAATTTTCAAACGAAGAACATATGCAATGAAGTGTAATTTTAAAACAAGTTAATATGCAAACTAGCTACATGGCATTTAACGCTTAGAGCCATATGTTGACGACATACAACAGCAAAAACAACATACGATTGTGCTTTATTTAATTTGTGAGAATTCAAATAGCCGTTTCGCACAAATTTCTTTTTTTTAAATACACAAATATATCAGTGGTCACGGTCATGTATTCAGTTCCCCCGCGTTCTGTTTAAATTAAATATAACACGACTAATATCACAGTATTGAAACACACAGAGGAGATCTATTTCCCGGTATCAGCTCGTTGACATGTAAAAACTTTTATCTTTGAGAAGAGCTGAAAGCACCAACGTATGAAGTCATTGTCGCACCGTCCGTGTTAGACCAAAGGTGCTAGTGTAGAAGATCTTATTCCAAGGCACTTTCCTTTCTTCTTAAGTTACTGTTAAATAAAAACCTATTAGTTTCTACAAGAACTGGATATGCATTAAGGCTCACAATATACCTAAATACAAATGCAGTGCTCACAGATGCATGCTTTCCCTCGTTAAACAAGGTAGAAAAGTGCAATGTCAAGCGCTAGGGATTATACAAAAATATAGATATGTTTTCAGACAACTAGTAACTGGTGCTGGACCTAGCATTTGTTCTCGTTTGCTCCAAGGATTTTGGTAAGCTGATGATGGATGAATAAACAGCAGTTAACAGCTGGATAAAGACCGGTTGTAAGTCGTGTTCATTTTGCTGTTTTGTCTTTGTCTAAATAGCAGGACTCCCGACAGGAACACACAACTCCTGCAGGCGGGACGCATGCGCCAGTTTTTTGAAGAAAAAAAAAACCCTAAGTGTGCGGCAGTAGAGAGTCTTATGGCTCGGCGGGAGGCTCGTCCAGGCTCGTGAGCAGATCCGTGTAGGAGGATGAGTTGATGAAGCGGGGGTAGGAGTCTCTCTGCATCAGCGTGTAGATCTGCTGCTGGGCGTCGTCGAACGTGTGCGAGGTCGGCTCCAGCATGTTGCGGTTTATCACCTCTCGGACACGCGAGTCCAAACTGACCTGGGGAGGATGAGCAAGGTAAAGGACGTCAACACACCATACAGAGCTGAATATGATCAGTTGGATACTTTAAAATGCCCCCATTGTTTAATGCATCAGTCACTTTTAGCAGGCATGGGCATCTCAGGCTCTTTTGCCAACGAGGCATCGGTTAAATTAATTTTTAAAGATGCTGAATATGAAATTCAAACAATTTGTTATATGAAGATGTAGAGGAGGAATCATCCTGAACAGATGATGAAGTCCCTCTCCATCTCTCTGTTGTAATATTAGGTCCACTGTGCTTTGTTTACATAACAGGCCAACCCACACATCTGAGCACGATAACAAAAAAATATATTTTTTTTTGTTTTTTTAAAGCAAAAATGGCTCCTGCTCTTAAGGATTGGTATATTTAATGGTTAAAGCCATAGTTGGCAAATAAGGGTATTTCCCAAAATGCCCAACTATTCCCGTTAAATAAAAAAAAAGAAACATTTTCAGCTGATTAACAAGTGATTCCAGTATGTTTTGTGTTCTAAGGGAAGCTATTTTTTTTCTTATTTCTGATACAGACGGTTTAATCAAAAAAATAACAGCCTTAAATGATTATTTTCATGATCAATTGATTGTTTAGTCTGTAAAACGTTGAATAAAAACAGTAAATAGCTGTTGATAATTCCCTAAAGCCTGAGATCACGTCTTAAAATGAGTTTAATTTGTCCAACCAATAGTCCAAAACCCAAATATGTTAATATATTTAATTTAATTAGTTGATGATAAATCGTTGGTCGACTAACTAAATTATTATAACTAAAAATATAATGTCACCACTATGATAATCATATCACATCGCACAGTGACGCACCTCTTTAGGGGAAAGGATTGAGATGAAGTCCTCGTATATCTGACGGACTTTCTCCTCCACCACGGTCTTGTTGGTCTCCTTTTTGAGCTCCTCGCAGGCGAGCCAGAACATCATGTTCTCCTCGCTGAACTCCGTCCGCAGGAACTGCCTGAAGCAGCCGCGACCCGCTGCACTCTTCATCACCTTCTCAAAGGAAATGGACCAGGAGCGAGCGTCATCCAGAGTAGGCTTCGGGCTTAAAGATAAAAAAAAATGGTGCACGCATCGGTTCACTGGTACTTCACTCTCTCTGGGTAATGACACATGGAAGGGTCGCGGTTTTTTACCTTTCTTCACAATTAGTGGTTCCCTCTGTTCTGCGCTCAAAAGTGGACCTCTGTATCGTCTCGTCCTCACCCCGAACAGTCAGACTAGAAGAAAAAAACACACACAATGAGGCTGTAAATACTTGTCATCCAGTTTTGATGCTGCAGAGCAAAAGTGTTCTCCTGGGTGAAAGTCCTGTGTTTTTTAGACCTATCCATCAGCACTGAGTGGCATTTCTCACTATTAAACCACATAACATATTATATGTGATTATTTTCTGGCTGGGTGTTTCCTCACAGTGAAGTTGCCAGAAAGAAGACTCCAGGAAAATTAGCATAAAGACTCAGTAAGACTCTCTGTGGGCCTTTTTTTTTACCACATTGTATGCTGGTTTGTTCCACATTTGAAATGAAAGATCCAGTAGATTTCAGGATGATCTACCGGGAACGGATGCGTAAATAGTAAAGTGTATCGCCTGTCTGCATCGTCCCCGCGGGGATCACCTGTGCGTAATTAAAACACCCGATGCAGCAGCTGGCCGTGGACTAATGGCTTCAGGTGAGAGTCCACAGTGAGTCAGCCCATTTGGGAATGTGGCCGCCGTAGCCTGCGCGACAGTCGGATAGAATTGATACAGATGTAGGCACTAAATGTATTACTCATCCCCAGTGGAGTGAATTAACACGGCCGCGCTCTGCACACAACAGGTTGGCTGTCCTCGGAGGAAGCACAAGTTAACGGCTGACGATTCCAAAACAGATTAAAAGCCCCCGAGGCCTCCATCCAATGAGATCCAGTGTGGGTCACAGGACCGCTGTGTTCCTGTTTTTTTTCTAACATGATGGTGATGGTGGGCTGTGGTGTCGTTGACTGGGTGGGAGGTCGGAGGCAAAGAAAGGGAGTCATATCTATCTCTGAGTCAAAGAGGGACATCCTCGTTTTATAACTGTTTGCTGCATTATATTTTGAAAGGTCCATCGACCTTTCAAAATAAAACCAGACAGCACCCCACTTCCAAACATCTCCTCCATAAGATTATTTGTTACAAAAGTACAACAGGCCAGAAACATGCACTTTAAAAGCAACAGTGTAGCGTGTATGAACCGTGAAGATGCCCAGCAGATGGATTAATTCAGGTAAAAACAACAGGATGGTCCTTTAAATACAATGTGAATGTAGAAGACAAGAGTATGCCAGGCTTAAAATCAATTAATTTTTATATTATGATGTATATTATGACACCGTAGCACAGCTGACATTATTATGCATAATATGTTATATAGACTCCCATCAGAAATCAAGGATAGGAAGAGAGATTTGTAAGTGTATGTAAAAGAAATGATCAGATATCTTCTTCTCTCGTTGTCAATGTTTAGACAAAATGTGTGGTTGAATGTTCAATCCAGTTTTATACTCGGCTAATGATTATTTTGATTATAAATTCATCAGAAGATTATTTTCCATGATGATTTCAAATGTCTTGTTTTGACCAAAACTCAAAGATATTTAATTTCAGTGATATAAAATTGGAAAAAGTTGCAAATATTCACAGATTTCTTTTAGCCTGTGATCAAATAACAATTAACCAACTATAAAGTTAAAAAATTGTAATGAATCATTGATAAATCAACTGATTGTTTCATCTCATCTCCAGACTTAAATGCCTTTTGCGAAGAAGGAGAGCTATTTGGTGTATGGATGAGTGAATGACAGCAAATATGTCCTGTTTCCTCCCAGCAATTGCTTGCGTGGAGGAAAAAGGCGACGCCTGCAACCACACATCTCCCCCCCTCCAGCCCCGCCGTGGTGGGGAGCAGCAGCGGGGTGTCATTACCAGGAGCAGCTACAGCAGCAGCACCAGCAGAAGCAGCAGGCGTTTGAGGCGTTGGTGGGGGTGTTTCCCATTCTGTGGCGCGCTTGGAGGACACTGGCAGCTGCTTCCTGGTGAACCTGCATCTGTCTCTTACGCATCTCCACCAGCTCCGAGCCCATGTACTGCGAGGAGGAGGAGGAGGAGGAGGAGGAGGAGGAGGAGAAGACCACCACAGTGAGAGCTGGTTTGTACTGTAAGATTATTACCGCATTAAGCTGATGCATCACGCACACAAACATCACAAGACACCAAGACATCACAAGAGATTATGAGCCGGGGACAGGAGGCCGCGGATCGGTCTTTAAACCTGATGAACGTTGATGACTGCATTCGTTTAATTAAACAACGGCGCAGAGGGGGAACGTGTCTTGCGGAATGCACGAAAGCACCCCGTGATCATGACGCGTCGGGGGTCAACTCATGTTGCAAGGCAACCTCGTTACATGTCCACAATGGAGAAACGTGGTGCGTTTAGGTGCAGATATCGCAATGCAAACTGTGTCCTACCGGTCTGTTGGATCGCGTTGGATGCAAAAAAAAAACAACAAATACAAAAAAAAAAACACAACAACAACAATCGATGAGCAAACAGCCGCCCTCCTCCGGTCTCCCCTCTCCCTCGGTCCGCGAGGGATGAGCAGTAATGATAGCGACAAGGCGTTACTCCTGGACCGCAGCGATCGCATCCATCAGTCGCATCCCCGCGCGCGCGCGCGCGCACATGCGCGTGCACGCGCGATGGTCGATTCGAAGCAATCAGCCCGAAAGGAAGCAGTGTGCAACCATTTATAGAAACACGATGGCATTATCTAATCAGAGGCTGGTCGTTTAGTTGTTTTTATCTTTCAAGGCAAAAATAAAAAGAAGAAGCAATCCTGCAGATATTTACATTTGATTGATGAGAAATATAATTTTTAGCGCGGATCACAGTATGCGCGAGTGAAAAATGCATGTTACCACATCCACGTAAAGATGACTCAGCGTTATGCACCAACACGAGGGGTTCTGATTTCAGAAGTCAAACAGAAATGTCTACTCACTGTGTCACCATGGATGCCAGAATACAGGTGATTTGGGGGCTCGATCACATCCGTCTGCCTCGACTTGACACAAACCGGTTGGTGTCCTCTGCGCGCATGCGTTTTCCTGCAAGTGTGAAAAGATTTTTCCTTTTTTTCTCTCTCTTCTTCTTCTTCTTCTTCTTCTTCTTCTGCGCCCTGTGCATTGACGGCCAGAACACGCGTGTGCGCGCTCTGTTGCAGCGATGGCTTCCTCGGGACAGACTGAGGCTGATTACTCATCTGTAATAAACTTCCTGATCATTTCTCGTGAAAGACATGCATTATATTCCCTCTCCTACGAAAACCCCATGATGCACCATCTGTTAAAATGCATGGAAACGTAAGAAAGTAAAATCATCGCAAGGTAAATGATTGACTCCTGGCTGTCCAGCTGTCAGTTTGGAGATGATTTCATGTTAAACTGGCGGATGTGTGTAGATTGAAAGAAGTCATCGACACAGAGGCGCTGAATAATTCAATTAAACATCTGGAAAACCCCAAATTTGCACATCTGCAACTTCTCTTGTGGTGCAACCAGAAAGTGCAGTGCCGCTTAAGTCCACCAGAGGTCAGCAGCGGTCCATTTAAACGCACCGGAGCTTTGCTGGTGTGGAGAGTGAGCGTATATAATATAATTGTATGAGTATTTCCATATTATGCTATTTTGCATTTCTACATTTCAGAGTGAAATTGATTGACTTTGATATTAATATTTGGATTTTTAATATTTATTTTGATTTCAACTTACACTTAACTTGTATATAGATATTTTATTACTTATTTTCTTGTCTTAATTATATAATCCTAGCTTTTCCTTCTACGTCTGCGAACAACAATGTGAACGATGCAGAAAAGCAGAAATTCCTTGTATGTGTGTACGCCTCCTTGGCCAAATAAATGAATTGTTAAGGATTGAAC
Source organism: Eutrigla gurnardus (assembly GCF_963514095.1). Lineage (NCBI taxonomy): Eukaryota > Metazoa > Chordata > Actinopteri > Perciformes > Triglidae > Eutrigla > Eutrigla gurnardus. Next base: position 6,025,387 of record NC_139929.1, on the reverse strand, counting down.
CAGAGGTCCCACATTTCAGATGTCTATGAGTTTTCAGCCAAAAAGACATTTAGCTAATAACACTTCTCTCGTGGCTTCATTTAACTGTTTGAGGCGTGAAGAGGACCGTTCGATGTTGCACAAACAGGCCTGCTGCTTACGTGATGAGGCGCCAGAGACACAGAATGGGCAATTATCTGAACAGAGGCCTACTTGACCATTAAGTAGCCTCATTTCATGTATAAAATCAGCGTTTGGATTCAGTATATCATTCATTACCATCAATATTTCATGTTTTGAGTTCAAACACATTAGTATTTTATTTGTCTTCTTCCTGAAGTGCAAACCGAACCGAAACCACAACCCAAAAACCGCAAGACAAAGAAAAACATGTGCTCTTTGAACCCCATCATTATTTTCTGCACGATTAAGCATCTCATGACCCTTTGGAGGAGCAAGACCCTTAGATACAACAGTAAAATGCTACAATTTAATAATGTAACGTATGAGATCATATGCTGCAGAACCAGTACTTTTATATTCAATACATTAGAATTTTGAATACAGGAAATATAGCCAGTCCTTTAGGCTGTGAAATTCCTGTAAAAGTAAAACTTCTTCTCAGTTCATTAAAACTGAGAAATGAGCTCGGCCCCTACAAGCAGAGTGAATTTAACTCACTGTTTGTTGTATTATTGACAGCAGCCATCCTTGCATGAATGAGCCATTCAGCTGCTGTGGAGCTGGATAATCTGACCAAAACAGAACATATACTGTGTATTCCACTGCAGCGTACGGTCCCATAGGTTACTATCTCCCAGTCACACATAGGAGGAGGGCGACCAATCAAACGTGAGCACATTGTGTGCAGCACGTATTGGCGAATGAGATTATCCAGCTGAAGTTTCAAACATCAAAATTGGAAATATGCTAAAATGGTGATTGCGGCAGAAGACTATCTGTCCCCCTTCCACTTTGTATGTGAGACACGGTTATAAAGCAAAGTCAACGCAGGAGTCTCCCCCTCTAAGCCTCGTCATAAATCATACGGCTCGGGGCCGAGAAGAATTGCTTCTTAAATGGGCCTTGCTCTCTGATGAGATAACTGTTACCCTGATGATCTACAGCTGGAACATGTGAGCACACGTTTTTCATCCCGCCACACGGGCAGTAAGCGCGTATAAGCTGTCAGCACATCTCGGCTCTACTGTATGTGCGTTAACTCTAAATCCAATACGGTCGCAGCCTCGTACGAAATAAGATCCAGCCTTCCACAACACGTTCAGTAAATCAGCCGCGGGCTGCGTTTACAACTAAAAAATGTGCAGTTACAGTCACTCCGGTTATTATGTTCCACATTTTACCCAACCTTGATTCATTATACGTCATTATTCCTGCTTTAGAAGTGAGTAAAAACCTCTTAATGAGGATTCAAGAGGCTCTTCTACTGGTGCTCTGTAGCATAAAGAGGATTTACACAGTGCAGGGTTTATCTCGGAGCCACAGAGGTTTCTGCTGTGACGAGTCCTCCTCGCTGATTAAACACCTTTTCTCTCTCCGCTGAACAACCGCAAGGTGAAGATACATGAATGTGTCCTCAGGTACGATCACATCCACGAGACGCAGTTTCCACTTGATTCAGAGAATTTGCTGCATCCGAACCACTTTTTGATCAATCTGACTCAGCAGAAGAAGACTGGGGGGGACTTTTTTGGAAACTCCATTATTTAATTGTCACGTTTAGCAGTATTTCTTTACGTTGCTTTTGTTTTCATGCTCTCTTTTAGCTCTGATTTTGGTCTCAACCACCTCCGGAGGGGAAATATAGTTCCCTTTAGCACCAGCTAGTCTAACTGCTAACTATATAACTTGTTATCCTTATGACCTTTTGACCCCGCGGCATTTTAAATCTGGCTTCCAGGCAAAATGGTCAAACAAATCTTGTTTTACATTCGTTTGATTGAGCCGAGCCTTATCTAGAATGAGCTCATTACAGCGGTTTATTGATCAGTGGTGGCCATTTTCCCCCCCTTAGTTTAAAATTGGAACACTTTTCAGTGAAAGGCAGTTCCAATTGGACTGAATTGACTGAAGTGAATTTTTCAAACTGGAGGAAATTGGTTTGTCAATTCGCCTGCAGGAGAGAAAACAACAGAAGTCTGCAAACAACTCAACGGAGGGGAGCCATCATTCAGCTTCATTCACTTTCAATTTTTGCGATAAAATGACGACTTCAAAAGGGTCATAATTGGTTTCCCTGTGGGCCCCATAAATGCCTTAAGTGCTGTTACAACTGTCATTTTTAAGGTTGTTGTTTTTTTGCCTTTTGTTGTGGAAAGCGACGCCCAGCATCACCCTCCATGTGATTCTTTGAAGCAGGGAGGCGGGGGTGCTTTTCAGGATTCGCAGGAGAATAAAACTAAACTCATTTCTCATTCAGGACTTAAAAATGCATGACTTCATTCTGTGCGAATGTTCCCGCATGCATAGTGAATAATGCTTTCAAGGTCTACCAGATCCCGGTGCGTGGACTTGTTCTGTATTTCTACAGGCGCACCTTCATTTCCAGAGATATTCACCCTCTGATGACAGCCTCCTCTCTCCCGGGAAGGCTTTCCTCCAGATATCTGATCCTGGCTGCATTATTTTTTTCTCCCATTCAGCCAAAAGAACATCAATGAGGTTCGACCTGAAATATTCCAGTTATCCCAAAGGTGTTGGATGGGGTTGAGGTCAAGACTCGATGCAGGTCGAGATCTTCCATAACAAAAATAATGGTTCCCAACCTGTCACAAGGAGGTTTACATGTCTTTGATTTTTGCTTTATTTTTGTGAAATACTTGTTACTTTTTACTACTTCATCCCTCAAAAACTCCTTCAAATAGACAGGAAATAATGAACACAGCAGGAAGGCAATAACTCGTAATGAGTAGACATTGATTCATTTCAAGGAGGGAGAAGCTAAAGGTTGAAAACATCATTGTATGCTGTAGCATTAAGATTATCCAAACAATGGAAATCAACCCAAAGTCAAAAGCACATGAACTCCAACATTAAACCTTTTCCCCATTAAAATAAACCTATTATATATGTAGGTTTTTAAAATGCGGGGCTAGAGTCTGAACTTTGAGGACAGCACATTTATTGTACCCTTCATATAATACATTATTAGAATCGTCAAAATCCCCATTTCACAGCACTTGGTGTGGCTCAGTGGGGAAGCACTCAGCCCCTTTGGGTTTTTAAAAAAAATCTAAGTCAGGGTTGAACAATAACAGGAACACCTGACACTTCAGCGTAACGTAATACAATAAAACCGCCCTGCAGTCAGTGATTCGTGGTCCCCTGGGGCTGTTAGGAGACGCACAGAGGAGCGGGTAATGGAGTGATGAGGACGGAGCTACTTCATATTCACGCCTCATTCACCAGGAAGCCTGAAGCCAAAGAAAAACTGAAAAGACATCAGAAAAAGAATATAGATTCTTCTTCTGTTTTTTTTTTTCTTTTTGCACCTATACTGAAACCGTTGAGTGGATCAACCTCTGGTTCCTGGTGGAGTCTGACTTATACAACCAGCACAGCCAGTCAGGTGGTTGTCTTCCACGTCTGTCCGTAAGCCTGTTAGGGTTTTAATGTTCCTCCGCGTCCATTTTCTTCTTTCTTGCTCTGTTTCAAGGTTTAATTCGTCTCCTCGTGGGACAACACCTTGGAAAATATGGTGACTAATTAGAGATCTCTGAGGGATAAAGTGAAGGTTGGGGGAAATGAAACAAGCGGCTCCAAAATAATTGGACTGAGATGGGCGATGGCTTGCGGATGTACTACTGCACTGTGGTGGTAAAAAAAAGGAAAAAAGAGGTGTTTTTCCCTCCACATCCTTCATGATAGTTGGTTTCAAATTTAAGGATTTGTCATCCATCATATTCGCTCCCTACAGGGGAGAGATCTGCTATAAAACAGCCCCCTATATTAAGTGTAACATTACTTTCATTCCCCCAGCGGCAATATGGTTAGCTATATAATAAACGGAGAGAGCAGTATATGGACGCAGTAAAATTGAGAAAAAAATCATGAAAAACTTAGACAGCAAACTGTGTAACAGACATAAATAACTAAAATGTGTTCTTCCACCTTTTTGTTTATTTGTTTGTAAAAAAAAACCCTGTATAATGATCACTTACAGCCCATAGTGTATCTGCATCTCTGCCCTTCCCTCCAGACACTTTCGCTGCAATTATCTACCTGTCCACCAGGTGTCCTCAGACGTTTCCACCTGCAGTGACCCCTTTTCCTCATGTAAAAACCAGTAAGTTCATCATGAAGTTGGATGGAAATGATTTATAATTAAATTGAAAGTAATTTAGTTCATTAAAAATGTTTTAGTATGGAGAGTAAGATAACTTATAAACAAGGTAGGGGAACTGAAGAATTACTTTGTAAAAAAAACACATATTGTTCCTTTAGTTTCGTTTGTTTTGCCACGTAGGTCAGGAAGAAGGCCGGAGGGAAGGAAGGCTTGTTCCGGGACATGGAGGACAAATAATAACAGTAAGTTAACACACACTTGTCTGTTATTATATAAGTTAAAGAACCCAAACGGCGGTGTTTGTTTGTGTGAAGCCTGTAGTAGCGAGTAGCTGAAATCACGTACGTTAGCAGCTAAGCTAGCGGCTGCTAGTTAGCTTAGCTACGTTGGTATCGCCCAATCGATGCTGCCTTCACGTGCTAGTCGGAAGATCCGACTTCTCACTTGTGAAATCGGAATTGTTGTCATGTTCAAGTGCTTTGTTGTCGGGAACTGTGGACATGGTTACGTCAGCTAATGAAATAATGGGATTTATTTATTGGTTTGTGATTCTTTAGTGCTTTGTGAAGCTAGTAAATCACCACTTTTATCAGACGTACAGAAAAGAGAATATGCATGGCCACTGTGCACCCTGACACTGTGGATTCTAGCTCTATTTTTGCAGATTCAGGAAACCGTTAATTTCTGTGGCACAAGTATTTGTATCTATTTGGTAAAAGTGAGCCACTTTACTTAACCTTCTCACTGTTTCTTCAAAGGTCACCTTCTCTTGATGTTGGAAGTAAAGATGGTCCTCCCTGCACTCCATCGCCCTGTCATCATGTATTCTGCCGCCTGGAGCGATGCCTCGTTGCATCATCGTGAGCGCCCACAGCACAGTAGGTAACTCACAGCTAACGCCGTTGGCATTTTCCTTTTTTATTTTTCAGCAGTTTGTTTATGACAAAACTAGCAGGAGGACTCAGGGTGGCAGATATGCATTGAGTCATTTAGTCCTCGATGACTCATCAACTACGAAACAACAGCTTCAAACTTCAATGACATAAATTCTGTTTGTATAAATATATATACTAGTTCCCTGTGACTATCAGCTAAAAGTTTTGCCCCTTAAAGAGCATGAATGGATCATTTATTTGTCAACCACAACAAGGAGTCAGTTTGCTGCTGTTGTTTGAATATATTAACCTCCATTAACTTTCCACAAGAGGATTTGAGAGGTTAATTAATTACTAATTAATTATACAGGCAAAGGCTTTGGGTGGAGGTGGTGGAGTGGAAATAGTTGCTGTGCTTCTTGCAGAATGATATGAGGCAGCAATGTGGCTTCCTGGATAACTTCACCGCCGATTGAAAGGCTTTAAATTGTAATTGCAGCAACGGGCCGTTTATTACTTGCGGCACCGTTTGAATCTCTTTCAACGCAGAAGACGTAAATGTCATCCAACGTCTCTGTCGTCGTTTATGGCAAATTGCTGTTTACCTACAGAAGGGACCTGAGGACACATGATGGAAATACAAACATAACAACAAGATAATTCAGTCACACAAAGCCGTCATCCGACCAGTTAAAGCACTCTGAAGTAGGGCTGTTCGATTTTGCCTAAAAATAAAATCTCGATTTTGTTCTCTCAAAATCCGATTTTCGATTACGATTACGATTATTTTGTGAAATGACAAAAGGCAAAGAAATTATTTCAAATATGCTGCTTTTTTATTGAACATTTCCCCCATTGGGCTTTAAATGCAATTTGCTCTTATTAAACAAAAAATGAATGAATAAAGTGCAAAACTCTTTTTGTAAAATAAATAAAGTTTGAAAAAATATAAGAAAAAAATCAGCAAATCAGCACTTGCAAACATACAGTAAGTTATATTTCCAATTAAATAAAACAAGACATTTTCTAATTAAACTAAACTGGGTCTTTGCATGCTAAATAATAATGTAACCCATGAAGGAGGTAGAGGTGTGTGAAAAATCGATTTTACGAGTTTCACGTTTTAACATCGTTCTAAATACATAATCGCGATTACGATTTAAAATCGATTAATCGAACAGCCCTATTCTGAAGTATTACTGACAATAACACGAAGTAGAACTTTGTTGTGAAGGACATTAATTCTTCTGAACAGTCTCAGTTGAATAACCTCCTGTGACCTTTAGCTCAGTCAGTGTTGCTTTAGATATAAAGGCAGACAAATTGGTTCAAGGAGATACTTCAAACTGTGTTTTGGGGGTTTGATGGGAGGTCAAGAGGGTTTTAATGAATATGAAATGTATCATAACCCAATTCTACAAAGTGCATCAATGCAGAAACCCCTGTAGGAGGCTGCTTATCAATTATTTAAGGTGTTAATTACACACAATTTTCCTATTAGACAATATGTTTTTCAAGTTGTGATCATTGATGTAAATGCCAAAGTTCTTTTTACTTCATAGTGCAATAAGATGTTTAATTATCAGGTGTTATACCCTGAAGTAACAAAGGAGATATATTCATTATTAATACATTTTTTAATCTGAAAGTAGCAGGATTTCTGCCCGTTTAAAAGTATTTCCTCGTATTTACGGTATGCACAGTGGGATTGAACCTGATTCATTTTGCCCAATCATCACGTCCAAAAATAATATAATTTGAAAAATATAATTAAGTGTTCCGCGTGATTCCAATTTGGGTCTTTATTTCTCAAGGCAAGGAACCACGTGCCAATCCAGAAACATTATTTTTCTCATCCCATCAGCCTTTTATGGACAAACAAACAGCTTTTTTTTATTGTTGCAATATTTACAATAAGAGCTTCAAACCCATTTATATTCATGAGTGACTGAGGCATGAATATGGTTATTAAGGGAAAGCAAAACATGCAATGCAATGATTTCAATGCATTTGAAAGATGACACTCTTTTCAAAGCTTTGTCTATTTTTCTTACTTCTTTCAAAAGGCCTGAAATACACGAGTGCTGAGAAGAAAGCTTTTCATGCTAAAAACTTTCAACAATGTGTGTTCTACAGTCCACAGAAAACCACATGGGACAGCAGGATAATATCTATTTATTGTGGAACAACCACAATGTCTCAGTCTCAACAGTTGGATAGATTGCCATGAAAGGAATTGCCTGCATTTATGGCGTATTCATTTGCTGATCCCTTAATTTTCCGTCAAAATGTAACATTTAGAGGTAATTAGCAAGTGTTAGCATGCTGGCTATGATGGTGAAAGTTAGTGGGGGAGTCAGTAGTAGGCTCAATGCAAACAAATGGCAACATATAATCAATATTTTAATATATACTTTATTTTTGCTTAGATTTAATCAATGCAGCTTGAGCTGAACAGACCTGCAGGCGTTGTAGGTTTGAATGAATATGTCTCTGCTTGTTGTCACCGTTCCCCATCAACGCAGTAACAAATGTGAACGATGGGCCAAATCCACCCCGTAATAAATTCAGCACACCTGGGGAAAGTCTCAGAAGCTGTCGGAGCAGATCTGATCCGGTGGCTGTCACGGCTGTTTTACCGTACAGCCGTCTGGACCGAGTGCACACTGTGGAATAATGTCGGTAGTTAGAGTTGCACTGTTGGAATTATTGTATCCACTCACTGATTTTTACTGCTCTTGGTTTAGTGTGAGCTATAAAAAAAAGGTAGAGGAGAATTTAATGAGATTCTTACAGCTACTGTATATGGCACCATGCTGGTTTTTATAGGCTACGGCATCCCAGGAGAAACTCTATGGCCATTATTAAATCCGCTTGTGTATGCGTAGTGTCTTGAAACTTGATTGTGAGTGTATGTGTGTGAGAGAGAGTTTTAAAATGAAATCCCCCAAGCGAAAATCATTAATATGCATTTTCCCCCCACTTTTCATAACAATAAATTGGAAAAAATGCAAAAACAACACGACAACTTCATTCACATTAATAAAGTGTCAATCAAGCAGCCTTTTCTTGAGTCTCCGTCAAGATATCCCACAAGAGAACAGCTGAAATAGTATTAGATGAGAAAATACAATATGAAGACATCAATCAACACAAGGTGAAGAGAACACAATGGAAAATATACATAACAGGGAAGTTTAGTTTGTGTCATGTTGAATATAATTCATGTTTTGAAGTTTGTACAATATGTGAAGATGGACTTTTGTGTTCTAGATTTGATAAACTTTCTTCTTTAATTGTTTGGCAAATGACTACAAGAATCTCGTAAAACACTACGCCAAACCAAGAAACATAATCCATAATGTGGCGTATATACATGGTTAAACAAATGAGGTATAATGTGGTAATTAGTCAGCATAACAGGTGCTGGTAGGCAGCTTCTTTGGACACCACCAGGCTAGCCATTTCCCCCTGTTTCCAGTCTTTATGCTAAGCTAAGCTAACACTTGCTTAGCTTTCACTCCATACTGTGTTTAATGGACAGATATGAGAGATGTATCGTCTTCTCATTAGGCTCTCAAGAATAATGTGAATATGAATAATTAACTGAAGAGAAATAGTTTAATCTATTAGGAATATTATACATTTTTTAAATATTTGTTTTGACACGATTTCACAAATTATTTCAGGATTTTCCAGCAGTTCACCTTTTTAACATTTTTTGTCACAACACAGGTTTTCATTAGCATGGAAATATCTCTAATGGCACTCTATTTCCAATCATTGACATCATGAACCTGTAATCAGGGCGTCTTTGATCATCTCTTGTCTTTCTATCGGAGTCCTTTCTGTCGGTTTGATGCGCTTTGCTGCTTTGATGAGCTTTATGAGGCATCGCTCTTGACTGGGATTGGTTGACTTCTGTGCCATGTCATTTCCTTGCAGTGAGTCAAATCAAAATGATCTTTCATTCCCTACCTATGCATGTTTTTTGTTTTAAATCACTCCTCGTCTTTCAATCAGGTCAAACATGCAGACGGGGCCCACCCGTGGCAATTTGCATCAAAACAGAGAAATAATTGCAGCGATGATGGGCTTGCATGTTTGAATGTAATAACAGAGAGGTAAGATGGATGCAGCCCAGCACAGAAAACCACATCACCATTGCTGCATGGCGACGTCGTAGCTCTGTCTGGTAATGGTGATGGTATGTTGTGTAATGTAAAGAGCTTCATTCTTGCAGTGATTGAATTTTAAACGACCCTGGATCGAATTGGTTTAAGCTTAAAAAATGATTTGCTTCGCCGAAGCAACGGAGGAACAGAGTGAGCAAACGTGCTTTGAGAGTGGAGGGGCTTTCTAGTATATTGACCACCCTGAAAAATCCAGTTTATCACCCAATTTATTTAGCCTGTAGTCTTAAATAAAGTTCTGGTGTTCATTCTTTTAGACAACCATTTTTTTTTTCGTGTTTTGTGGAGCAAGTTTCAAATGAATCTGGTGATGTTGGTTCAGCAGTTAGTTATCAACCATCTGGGTTACGCTGATTTATTGAACACCGGATGCGAAATCCAAACTTGCTGGGCCATTAACTCCATGATAGCTTCTCACCCAGCGCTCACCGAAACCATTTCCTCTTTTTGCTTTCCGTTATGGTTGACCTGGAATTTATGGCCATTCAGAGGTTTTCTCCAACTGTTGACACACAAACACACCATAAAAATAGCTTTTATTTAATCATTCTAGGAGTGATTTTACGTTAAAGCTGCACGTATATATATTTGGGTAGAAATATGTCACTTTTAGAGACAAACCCGCAGAAATGATCACGATCTTGTGGTCTGTTTTAAATGAGCCTGTCATGTTTTCCCTTCAAAGGTTGCAGGATTATGAGTAATTGGGTGATCATTATCAAAGCGCCCCTCTCTATGTCAATTAACACCGAAAAAGCTGCTAATTAACCTTTCAACCACTCCTGACGTCTCATGGGAAATAAGGGCTGGACACCTCGGCCTGCTCGCTGATAAGTGCACTTGTCTGATCAGTTAAAAACCTTCCTCTTTCCACCTGCACCGCTTCTCCCCTCCGCTGTGCGAGCGAAAGGGCAATTGGTCCAGAACACCTAGGATGTCGGCTTCAATCACTTCCAAATGAGCTGACGTGACGTAGCCGACAGCAGCTGACTGTGATCCCACGGAGCCCAAGGGGAGGGCAGGGTAGAAATGATGCATTTAATAAACGGGGTGAAAGAGAACGCCACAACATAGATCATTGATCTGTTATACACACACCACCTTCACCGTTTGGGCTTCTTTTACTTTAAGGGTTTATCCAGTTACATTCTGGATGGTTGTACATGTCCCAGAGCACTCTCTGGCCTCCGCGGGGAGCTTTCAACATCTAAAGACATTCTCGTCACAAACCAATAAATAATGCCCTGTTGATTGAGATATTTGTCTGCTGAATCGATTTACAATCAGACCGGCAGTAAGTGAATCAGCCAGGCTTTGAATAATTCAGATTTATGTAAATTTGAATAAATAAGCTTTTCTCATTTTGCACTGGCCGTACTTCAAAGACAGAAAATCCATCTGACATTAATGACTTGATTGGAAGAAGTGTGTGTGTGTGTGTGTGTGTGTGTGTGTGTGTGTGTGTGTGTGTTAATTCTATGTATTTGAGCAGTAATAAGGACTGTTTTTCCACTCCACCAATTTGAAGTAAATGAGAGCTTTTTTGTTAATTAAAACTTATTACAACAAAGTATTTAATAATTTACGAGACACAAATTAAACCATGTTGTTAGACAGAAACGATGCAGTTCATTTAATGAAATGCATAATGAAAGATGATGATTTAGATTATGACTTGCTAAACAAAGAATAATTATTCCCAACTTACAATGTAATTGTTCAAAGGAAATAATAGAAGTACCTGGTAGTTAAATGCAAATGAGTGTGAAAGTCTGGGCCAAGGCCGATGAAACAATAACTGTCTTAAAAGCATTCTGCCCTTCATTCTTATCTTTATTGAATTTATGAAACATGCTTTAACAAACCTTTCACGTGAGACGTAGCTGCTTAAATACCCTTTTAGTCTGCTGTACAACTACCTCGTACTCCACATATCCCCATCTTCTGTATATAAAACACAAGAAGGTATTCTGCATGAAAAATCACAAGCCCTATTTAATTAGTATTTTAATTTAATGACTGCATTGTTTTTTCAATGTTAACATTTACACATAATTACATTTGTTATCTGATATATTTTCGAGGGGATCTTCTCCTGAATATTAATGACACAAGTAAATAGGATCTGAGTTCCCCAGCGGCTTACTTCTGAGAAAGATTATTGTGTTTCTTTACAAAGATTAGGATCTCTGCCTCGTTGCAGCTCAGGCTATTACTCTTCTCATCCCAGACGTGAGACTGTTTGTGCTGCACTGAGCACAGTCGTATTTATGTGCCTTTGGAAAAACAACAGAAAACAGAGGTGATTATTCGTACAGCCTCCTCTTGAGATGTGACTGGAACAAAGTCTTGCAAACTGCATGCCGCTGATCTTTCTCTGTGTAACACTCCCACACGGCCGGTGTTTTCTTTTATTCCTCAGCCAACCACACATGCATGTAACGACACCCTTTGACTTCTTACCGTATCCCATAAATGCACCGTACTTGTTCAGTCGAAGCTCTCCAGGCATTTTGGTAGCTATGATTCAAAATACAACATCAGGAGCAGCTTCAATCAAACGGCTTAAACTGTACACACACACACACACTCACTCCGTCCTTCACACTCACTGATGTTACACTGCACACAGTGGGTACCGACTCTGCAGTTTCGAAGAATAGCCACGAACAAAACGCAGAACAAAAGTTCCCTTTATTTTGTTATTTAAAACCTTTTATTTTGGAGTTGCAAAATGAGGAAATGTTGGGTTTCCATCAGTGGTAGCACGACTCGTCACAGTGCATCAATGCTCCAGACCTGTTCCTTCTCTCTGGAGATACATAGCCACGTAGCTTTCAAACATGGTGATGCTAAAACGGCAATTTTCTGGTAAACAAATGCTAAATGTGGTTGCCGTGTAAATATCTATAGCTATTATTACTATTGCATCAACCAGTTACCCAGACAGGAAGTGCATCTTATTTAAATCCACTGGAATATATACGAATATACAGTGGCTTTGGCTCGACCTGTGTTTAATGAATTGACCTCACGCCTTCCTGAGATCCAGACTCGAGCCCGGCGACCTCTGCATGCGGTCTGGCTGATCGGATCCCAAAGAGAGCAGTATCCGATCTCTGAACACTTTAGAGTTAATGCGTCCGCCATGATTGGATGACGAGTGTTAGCCACGGCCTATTATAGGCGAAGCGATTGTGACATTAGACAGCCGCCTAACAGGATTGCTTTCATTTGTCACATACAATGAAGGAACATAACTGGAGTGATTGACACTGACAACACAAGACTGTATTACCACGCAGGATTGACACTTTAGCTGCAGGCTGGGTGGCAAATGAAGGGGTTTAGAGGAGGATACAAACATGTAAATACCATTTAGCTGCCTCTCAACATCTGAAATTCAGTTTATGTGAATGCCCAAGGGACTAGGGCTGAGTGATTTTATCGATTCTGCGATATAAATCGATATTTTGTTTCCACAGAAAGTATCGATTTTTTAGCCACGAGTATCGATACATTAAGTCCCATTCAAATCCCCCTGGCACTCTGCTCGCTGCGCCGAGAGACGGCCGCGCAGGATCGCGGCGCCGAGAGACGGCTTCGCGTCTGGTCTGAACTGCACTATCGGTTAACAAAGGCGCCGAAAGGAAGCGTGCTTCGTTCGCGGTGCTTCAGCGGCCGCCCGGTTCACGCCGGCATGACGCCAGGTTCACACTAGCTGCTGCAAAGCGTCACGGCCACGGAAATCACACATGATCCGCTGCCCCCCAGTTCAGACCAGACGCGTATTTCTCCGCGACGGTCGACAAGTGCTTCTGCTCAGCTGTTATTCATTCAGAGCTATTTTTTTCATCGTGGGTAAGTAAATAACCTCATGAAATTAATAAGCCATATTACTGTAGACACCCAAATCCCCACCCCCCGCCCCGTAGCCAGCCCATTCCGTTGCTCTGTGTATGTGTGTGTGTGTGTGTGTGTGTGTGTGTGTGTGTGTGTGCTTTGTAAGTTACAGTTTGCACTTCAATAAATGTAACTTATTTTCTCACCACATATTTGATTTATTTTGTCCAGCATTTGCAAGCTGGAGACTCTCTGTCCAGTCAGAGCCATATATTGTGTAATTGATTCTTTCAGTTGATATTAATTCAATCCAAGTAATTGGAACACTCACAAGATGTCACCAAAATCACACTGTACCTTTTAAATCTTTCAGAAAATGATGTAAGTGTATCGAATTATATCGAATCGTATCGTTGACTGAATATCGTGATTTATATCGTATCGTGAGCTGAATATCGTATATCGTATCGTATCGTGAGATTAGTGTATCGCTACAGCCCTACAAGGGACTTAATGCACACGTTACTGTACAATTTATATTCTGGGGTCACTTGTTCTGTTCCCCGCTGGCTTACGGTATTATTTGTGAGCGCAGAGCAGCCGTTGAACCACCATTTACAATAGATGTTGTTCTGGGTGGAGATAAAAACAAATCCTCCTCTGCACTGAAGGCAGTGTAGTAGAGACCAGCATCACCACTGATACAGGCAGAGAAAATCAAAGATAGTCATGTTTTCAGACATGCCACTATGGAAATAAGTACTTTAAGTGTTTTTCTTGGTGGATTAATGTAGAAAAGTGTGTTCTAATGTTTAATGGAAGACCAAACCCCAACTTTTTAAAACATATTGTATCTTTATTGCATCTTTATTAGCCCAAACTGGAAATTAGATTCCTAATTTCAAACATTTTTATTTTATTATTGAAAATCAGGATGTAAATAATAAAACGTAGTGTAACTCAGAGGAGCTGCTTGTCACTTAAAGGAGAATAGTTGGTCCGCCTTAAAGGTCAGCCCACCCGAAGTGAGCCATTGTACCTCGCTTCAGGGCTAAACCCCTTCACTTTAATCAACAGGTAGCAGGCAAGACACGGGGAAGTTGGCTCGGGCCTTGAGGAGTCGTGGCATTTATTCAACATCACACACTCTGTCTCGACCGGTGACATCAGACCGACAGAAACCTTGACAGTATGTCAGGCAGACGAATTGATGCGGCGGAAACTTGACTTACTGCTCAACAGCTGAACTGAGGACTCCGTTTCCTGTTTTGTGCATAAACCCTGCAGCTGGTTGGGGTGCAACGCTGCGTCTGAACATCCAGGGTTTAGGTGTGCCCTGAGGACGAACACTGCTCTCTGATACATCGGCACAATAAAGTTTATTAAAGGAATCACGTCGCTGTCCTGAACCTCCGTACCTTCCTGGCTATTAGATGAAAGATAACGATGACTCACGCTCATCCAAACCCATACCTTCCCTATAATGTGTCCTCCTGAGGCGCTGGCACGTATTTCTGGCTGAGAAATGTTTCCCAGATACTTTGGGATGAAATGATTCAAACGGCCCTATAATTGCCTCGGGCGTGTAGTTGAGAGCATGTAAGGTCATCGGGTATCCGAACCCGGAGTGGAGTGCTCATTAGCAGGCTGGCCGTCAGGTTATTGACCATTAGTGCTGTGGGTACTTGCTGGTTGTCACCTCTATTAGCCTAAAGAGCAGTCTGGGGAGCTTCTGGTCCCAAAAGGTCTTCAGCAATATGAAGGTGGTTGATGCTGAATAATAGCTTTGATGCTCATACATAATTTATAGCTTTATTCACTGCAATGTATAAGAATCTCCATGTGTTTCACCCTGAAAAGGACTTCAAAATGATTGCTAAATAATCAAAAAATCAATCGGTGTTGTGGGGAATGCAATACTCAGCAGCTCCCACTTTTAATCCAGATGAATGCATTTATGGATCCACTTGCTAGAACATGCATGACAAAGGATATTGGCATTTTTCATGCGTTTTTTTTTTTTTTTTTTCTTCACTGACAAGAGACGTTTTGCAAAATGATTGTGATTTTCTGTCAGAAGGTGATCCACATGAATTCCCATAATAACAACTCAATATCGTTCAAAGTGACATCCACGTCAAGCGGTGGGAATTTGATGAGGATGCTCAATATATAAACATGATTTAGATAATATATGCAGTATACAGTATATATGTAGATACTTGTATTTCTCATTTCGTGTGCTCATAAACAGTGTCACCATGTTGATAACAGAAAATAACATATTAAACAACAGGGTGGGCGTCGAGGGACCGCGGGGTATGCTAACGTTAGCTAGCTATCAACTGGTTGCCGTGGTTTTTGATTGACACTTTTCTTGCTGTAAATGATTAATGTCAGTCTGGGTATTGTGAATGATCAATGGTCCTAAGTCGATTATCAGAGAATTTAAACAAATATATCAATCAAGTTGATCAAATAATTTGACAATTTATCAATCTTTTAAATTCACATCCATTTAATTATTTCCATCATTAATTGCTAAGCATTCTTATCACTTCCCTTTTCTTCAAATATGTTTATTTCTCCAGCTCTTCAGGCCATTTAACTTAAATGAAAACATTTTAGCTGTGAATGATGAACGTAAGACGAGGGGAAATTATGAAACAAGGCTGTTTTCATGATGTCACAAATTTTTATCAAATTTTTTAATTTCAAATCCAGTCTTTATTTCAAACCACATGAATTTACTTCACCTCCATTTCATCGTTAACAGATACAACAACTGTTTATTAATGTTCATGTACAACTAGAACAATTATTTATCTTTTTTTTATTTAATTTTGACTGAATCATGTGAAGACGGATCAACTCAACGGCCCTTAACTTGCCATTAAAAAAGAATATCACAGGTGACCTCAGGTGATCATTCACCTTAAAATTGACTTCCTTTCAGCCAGGAGAAAGTTAATTCCTTGACAGACTATTTATTCTTTGCCTGGTGTTCTGATTAACAGCCACTGCCCTGCGTGCTTTAGACATTAGAGGGTTTTGTTATTGGCTGATGGATGCGTGGTGTGTTCCACTTTGACAGGGCTTATTAGTAAGAGTAATGCCTGCTGTCTCCACGCCACCTCTGGCCTCCGACTAATTGTGTGTGTTGCTGTGTGGGATGTGCTGTTTGGGTTTGCTCGTCATAGTTAAGAATAGAGGCAAGTGTGTCACGCTGGCGGGTGGACGCCTGAACACCTCAGCGAGAGATCGGGGGAACATCTGCTGCCACCACTCAGCTGAAATGCATGATACCTTACAGGAAAACAGCTGAAGAAGGGAAAGAATACATCATGAGCAGCACAGGGAGACATAGTAGGCATCGGAGCTTCTTCCTTTAAATGTTAGTGAATACAGTGTCAGTCTTTTATGTATTTATTTAATCTCAGAATCTCATGAATAATTTCTAAAATGACTCCCAACACACTGTTTAGCTTTTGTGCAAAGACACATTCATCAGGTTGATTCTGTAAAGCAAAATTCACTTTAAATCTTAAATATAGAATCATTTTTTGTTTAAATCATCTACGAATTTTAAACATTTTTTCAATAGAAAAACAGACATTTGGTTTTAGCACTTGTGGCTCTTTAGTCATAAACAAGTTCATTAACGAGCCGAAATCAAGTCTGCGGTGTAGTTGATGGTGTTGAAGCGTTCAGGTGTGTGATTATACGTCTCCCTGCTTCCTCGGCTCCTCCACCAGCAAATACACAAAGAGCCTAATTGGCTCGGCCATCATCGTGGGCTGCACCTGGCACTCAATCCCCACTCTCTTTCCCCTCCGAGACGGCAGGAATATATCTGTGAAGCACGTCTGCAATGCAATCTGGTGGTTTTTACAATATTCATAACGTGGCTGTGTGATTGATGTTGATGCAGTATGGCTCTATCTGACTTCGCCTGGATGCATAAATATTGAATATAACTCTCCTCCTGTAGGTTGCAGGTGTGTAACTTTAAGCCCAGTGGAATCCATTCCACATGGAATTAAAGAAACATCCGACTTGAATTTTCCTACTTTTTTAACAAGAATATAATATCTGACGACACATTTTCATGGAGAGCAATAAACAGTTGGAGTATTGGAGGGGAGACATTTGAATTGGTCCAAAAGAAGGAGTTTTTGTTGATTTATTTTGCTATAAATATAAATACATAAAAGTAGATATATACTGTAGAAACAGCAGAAGGCTACAAACCAATAGAAAAGCGGCAGTTAAACCTCAAAAGGTGGAAAACGTGATGAAAATGTGACGTTTATGTTTGTTTCATGTATAAATTTGAGAAATGTTACAATCTCCTCAACGCTCCACACAGATCTGCTGTTTGGTTTGACAACTACGTCACATTGTTCAGGATTTATTCACTATGACAGTTTTTTTTTTAATTCATACACCACTTTTTCCACACAAAAGTTCCATAAAATCCTCTTGAGATTTTTCAACGTTTCCACAATGTGAAATTTGAAAGCCTGCATGAAAACCATATCCAGCTTCTCTGCAGTTGAATCTTGAAACTGATTGAGATGCCACTGACTTGGTGTTCCCTCGCTGCCTTCGACCGCTCATTTTCCAGTGCCTTAATCAGATTATAGTCTTTGCTATCTGGTTTATTTTGGACGGGAATCTATGAAAATCGACGGCGTAAGTAAAGAGTTTCTTTTCATGGCTCTCAGCATGTCGGCTCCTTTTGAAAACAGATTAATGACACCACTGATGCAGCCTTGCTTAATAGGATTTATAGCTTGTTCACACTGATGGATTAACCACATCAAATATCTGGAAGTCTCCTCCTGTTTATGATGTTCACAAACAAATGCAAATGAGCTCTTAAGTTACTACGTGGCAAACCGGAATCAAAAATATCTCAATTTAATGTTTATTTTATGTTTTTTATCGGAATGTAACTACATTATTGGTATCATTTTGGATTATTCTACTGATTATTTCGAGAATAGTGGTGTCAATCATTCTCAAATTGACTAATTGTTTCAGCTCTACTTGTAGAAACTCTTGTTTTTGAGGGTGCAGACCAGGAGACCTTTTCCTGAAACAGGAAATACATATTTAAATGTATTGGTTAAGGCCTCAAAAGGTCTTTTTCAAGAGGACACTTTGACATGTCCCAGTAGGAAGAGCACAGGTGCTGAAATCATTGATTGCTGAATCCCATTAAGCCTCTTTGCCATGTCAGGTCATCTCTATTTGCCACTGCAGCTTTCAGAACAGGCTTTTAATGTCAGAATATGATTCACCTGCAGTGACTGAACACACACTGACACTAAAGCATGTATATAAAGCATGCTTAATGAAATGTAACCAGCCGAGGAGCATGTGGGCTTTAAAAGAGGACCGTATCCTTATCTGCCCCAGCCCATGAAAACAGGCCATCTGTGTGTTGTAAAGACCAGCCAGTTTTCATGATTGTTTCAGGCTTCTCACTATTTACTGGAAGTGTGACACACAACGGCTCTGAAGTGCTTCTCCCTAGAGAGGCTCCACAAGTATGCCAAAGCCTTTTGTCACGACAGGTTGTTGTTTGAGCTGCGTTTAAAATGTTGCACCGTTTTCTGAATCTCGGTGGGATTCGATTTCTATTTTTATCCTCCTTCGCTGTATTCATACATCCATTCAATCTTTCTGTGTCTCAGCGGCACGCCATACTGTCATTATTCTCCCAGAAGCACTCTGGTCACTTAAAGCTCCATGCGAATGAGAGCCAAGGCTACAGGAGCCAAACTGCTCACAGATGCAGCTGATGTGTCGAATCCATGTTTAGAGCTAATTGTCACAGCAGCTGGGTTTTTAGGAAGGAGATGGAAATTAACACTTTACAGCCTCCAAACGAGGTTTTTCTCTGGCACAGAGAGAAATTACCATCCCATCACATTTTTACTCTTTTAAATCCTGTCACAAGCAAAAATAAGAGTCTCACTTGAAAAACCTAGAGGCGACATATAGTGACAGAATGATCAGGGTGGAAAAAGGCCAGGTCTCGCCCTCTCCGTATTATGAGGAAAAATGAAATAAATGGTTGTGTCGGACTCTCCTGTGAGGAAAAGTCCCGGGAGGCTTCACTTCATCCTTTTGTTGTAACTTCAAAGTGTATTTCACAGGCACAATCTTAACCCCCCCACCCCTCCTCAGATCAGTCGGTGGCGTGGTCTGCCGTCTGCTGCTTTTAATGTTCTGGAGAATTCACACCGGATCTCATTCACCAACCAGTGTAAGAACAGAATCTGCACTTAATGCACATTGGTGCTGACATGGGTTTTAGTCCCTTTCTACAGTTATATAATACAGGAGTTTTGGGATTATAATTGGGACAGAATCATTTCTATAATGCTGTTTAAATAGTAATCAAGTAGTCTGATTACTGTGTTCATTTTAGGACTTTTTCATATATGATATCATATGGACCGACAGTTTATTTTCATGCTTGTTAAATATTTAGAAATGTGCTGAAAACAACACCAATCAGCAGCTTAGTTGCCTATTTACACTACTGATGCTACTTACTTTACTTCATTCTTCATAGTGTATTTTGGATTATACACACAGTCAAAACAATTCAGTGAATGGTGAAGCTGTTGGTTTCATTTCTTTATATTCAAAGAGTAAGCTGCAAAAATGTAGAAAAAGCTACCTAATTGGGTTTGATAGTGTGATTTTGTTGCCCACGTTTTAATGTGTAAACCGGTCATTTCTGAGTTGAGCTTCAGAACCAGAAGCAAATTTAAATCCAAAATATTTTGTCATTTTGAAACCCCTGAATTGAGTATGCATGGCAGGTAGATATTAGGTCTCTCCAGTCTGATATTGCCGTCTTTCCTTCCTACTGCGTTCCTTGTTAGTTGGAGCATACGTGCATAGTATGCAGTACGTGGCGTGAATAATTTAACAGGAAATTGCTGTTATTCTTCTTGCTGCAAATATCCTGCCCATCACAATAACCTCACAACCGTCATTATCCCTGAAATCCGTTTCAAATGTTTCTATTCCGTCCAGTACTTCTTGTGTAATCTGCCGCTAATTCAAACGCATCCGTCATCCACCAGCCTGCTCACAGCACACCTTGTTGTTAAACCAGACATCCCATAATGCACCAAGCAGACCAGAGAGAATGCTCAGAATAGAAATGTGCACATAACAGTCAATTAATTTCCGTCGCGCCCTGTTCTCACCCTTAAAGCGCTGCCATTGTTCATTCCTAACCCGGGTCGAGCGGCTCATCTGGCTCAGCCGGAGCGAGAAGTCGCGAGGTCGGGAGAAAGTCACATCGTCGACGTACGTTTCACAATATCTCCGCCTTATTTGTCTCACCCGTGGCCGAAGCGGTTGAGCCGGATTTATCAGTCAGACAGAGATCAGATGGAGGATCATGAGGATGTAGGGTGGTAACAAATGACAGGAATGGGTCTCAAATTGGGTTTTGGTCAGACAGGCCTGCGGGGGCAGAGTCTCAGAGCTTGTACAGCTCCGGTTCAAACCCTGCTGATGGTATCAGAGCCAGCTCCATCCGATGCTGAAGCTAATGAGGAGGGATTCCCCTTCAGGGGTCATTTAAGAGACAAAAACCTCCACGTAGAAACAAGTGTGCTGGTTGATACGGAGATCTAAATACAAGCAGAACACAACATGCTTAAGGAATTGTGCTTTATTAAAGAAGATAAAAATATTTATTTTACTGGTAACGAGTACAAAACCAATTTTTGTTGCTTTTTTGACATATTGTCGAGTTCATTTAATGAGCCTATTGCAGAGCTTTTGGGATCAAAGCATTTGGGTGTTCATCGTCAAACTCCGTGTGACAACTCCACACTGAGCAGGCAGTTTGTATTACACTAGGTACTTCATTAAGCTGTAGCTGGAGGTACATTTTAATTAGTGCAGAGTAAGAGAGCTGTCTCTGACTGTAGACATCTCTGTGTGTTGTTACCAGTTACGTTTTTTCATTCGCGACGCACCATTTAAACCAAATCTATAGCATTTTCTCTTTTCACGTTGCAATCGATGGACTTCAGTCACTCCATCACTCAGCTCTGATTTTAGTGGTTGTCAAGCAGAGTATGAATCAATAACAACATGCCAAGCCTCTGTCGCCCGTCTTTACGCGCTGATAATTCATCCGCCGCTGACGGGACCTAATAGAAATGCACTTCCAGCACCTTTAACTGCTTGATATATGTATTAATATTTGCCTGACCAGTTTCCCCCAGAAGCAGCTGTGTAATGGATGAGAGCAAATGACTGTCACACTTGGAAAATGCCAGTTCCCAGCGATATGCTGCTGGATTCCAAATTTTAATGGTCCATATGGAGAAAAAGATCATTAGGTCGCCCACATCATGTCATTTCTATCATGCCGTATTGATGGTAGCTCAACCAGAGAACATTAACAACATAAGTTTGTGTCTGATGAACATCCTGTAGCTTTATGGTATGCCAGTGGTGGAAAAAAGTTGCATCAAAATAAAGCACTCATTTCCAGAATGGCCCAATTCACAATATATTATCTTATTCAAGTATAATTAATGAAAACTGACTCATAGTAGTACATTTTCTAATCCAAAGTTTGTTTGTACCTATACCACCTTTTTTAAAATTTTCTAAAGCATTTGTAGATCTTTTTTTTTTTTTTGTACTGGTGATTCAATCAGGAGATTCATAGAAGAGAAAATGAATGAGACTTAGAGGCTGTATCCGAAACCGCATACTATACTGCTAGTACGTACTGATTTGGCCAAAATGTAGTATGCAGTATGCAGTATGCAAACAAAACAACAAGCCCTCCAACTCATACGACCACAGTTGTCGTTGGTCCATGCACTCGAATACGACCTCCTGGAGCGTATTGCGGAGATTCTTCCGCAACGATAGTAGTGGTTAAGGTTAGGGTTAGGTCGACGTGTGGGGGGGGTCTCTGCCGATGATGCACGCGCGGGGGGGGGGGGGTTAGCGCGGGGGGCGCGCGGGGGCGCGGGGGGGGGGGGGTAGCGCGGGGGGCGCGCGGGGGCGCGCGGGATGGGGGTTTAGGGGGGGGGGGGTTGCGCGGGGGGGCGCGCGGGGGCGCGCGGGGGGGGGGGGGTGATTGACGGGGGGCGCGCGGGGGGGGGGTAGCGCGGGGGGCGCGCGGGGGCGCGCGGGGGGGGGGGGGGGTGGGGGGTGGGGGTGGGGGGGGGGGTAGGGTGGGGGTGGGGAGGGTGTGGGGGGAAGATGTCGTGGAATCGGGGTAGGTTTAGGTCGACGTGTGGGGGGGGCTAGAGGGCGCGCTATTTTGAAACGTAACATATGGTCGTAATTCGGTGCTTGACACACGACCTATGTGGTCGTTTTCTCGAGGAGGACAGTCTGAAACAAAAGCAAAATCTGCAGTATGCGAAAAGTTCCCGGATGTCGTACTGATTCGGAGAATATTTCCAGTATGCATCCGACCAGTCTACTCTGCCTACTGTTTCCCACAATGCAATGCGCTGGAGCCTGGATAAATCGAGTAATGACGGAGCAAGAGAGCGTTTCCAGGGGAATGCAAACACCGGAGCAGTACGGCGTTTATATTTGTTATATTTGTTTACATAAGTACAGTGCATAGGCTACTTGATTATTGTGACGAAAGCTATATAGGTACAATAGAAATCCAGGCTGTTGTACATATGAAATGAAAAAAGTACTCTGTTAATTCAAACTTTTTTTTTATTAATATTTGGTGATTTCTGTACATGCAGAGCTCCCGAGACAGCGCTATATACTGTATACTGTCCACTACAAACAGCGGTTAAGATAACTGGCTTGCTGTCTCCCCCGGGACGACGACGCATGTTGGCCGGCGGAACACCTCTGGAGACGGGCAGCTGCCTCTGAGACGACCCGCTCCTTCCGGAGCTTCACTTCTCCGAAAACATCGAGGCAAATTACTAAACAGCCGTCATTTGGGTAAACTAACCGCACATTGGGGATCTAAACGGTTACTTTCTCGCATGAAAAAATATAAAAATTTAATAAAGTGACATAATAACAGCGCTACAGCGGGAAATAAAACAGCTTTGCGCCTGTTTTACAACTACCGCTGCCGGTCGCCACAAAATGCATTCTGGGAAACTTGCATACTGCATACCGCGGTGTGAACGGCGTCGGTCTGCTGAAGTAGCATACTGAATCCCACATTCAGTACGCAGTATACAGTATAACGCAGTATGTAGTAGGCAGTACGGTAGTATGCGGTTTCAAATACAGCCATAGACTTATTCTATTGCAGTATTTGAAACTTGGGTCGTTAAAATTGGAGAAACCGGGGGGAGAGAGTCAGTTTTATTTTAAAAATGATCCAAACCGAAGCCCAGTGAAAGTAGCTCGCAGCACAAGCTCCAAAAGCCGCTAAATCTTAAAGGAAAGTCACCAAGTCTGCAAAACTGACAACCTTCAGGCATCCCTCCCCCAAAATGATCATTACGAATGTAAATGTCAAGCAATAAGTGCACGATCAGAGTCCTCACAGGCAGGTAGGCTGTCTAGTCATTTAATTCTGTCCACAGACACGTCTGAACTATCGGATTGCTGTAATAATTCAAAAGTCTAATTGTGGGGAAGTCGGGGGAGCTTTTTTGGGACCATTAAATTAAAGGCTAATCTTATTGGTGTAATCAGATTACACAGCTCGTTCCTGCACACATCTCAGGACAGATATAATTCATGTTCTCCCAGGTAACCGATCTAATGAAATGAGGCCATTAAGCACAATGTCCCACAGTGTTATTAATATGCTTCCGTGTCCCTGATAATGCCCCCCAAAAGCTTTAGTGCATTAGCGGCATGTTGATGAAACCATATTAATAACAGGGCAACACAACAGGTTTTTTCAGGATGGCTGCTTGTTCTTTTAGCCTAATGCACAGCAGCATTAGCCTCAGTGCTTGGATTATAAAACGTAAAGTCCAATCAGTGCCACTCCAGCTATATGTTATTAAGTGCAGAGTGAAAAAAACACAGCCTGCAGCGTCTCAGCTCAGCATCGTGGTGATTTATTACGTTAACTCCTCCGACGGTTGCCGTTCATTTTCTGTTGAACTACAAAACCACCGCCACAAACACACATTGACTCTTAATGTGTAATAGAGCATTCATTATTAAGCAGCCACATTATAAAGCAATAATTATGGCGCAGCCATGCTAATCTTCATTTTCATATTTGGGTTTCTTCCTGATTTATGAGGCTCGTAGAGCTCAGACACGCTGAGTGGATTATTTTATTATTTTCTTCCCCCAGAAAATCTAAATTAAGTAATATTCCAAGCCTTCGTAAAAGGTCATCACTCAATCTGGTCCGACTGCTGACTATGGATGTCATGGAAACGTGCAGACAAGTGATTCACTGCACAGCCAACACGCCGCATCATACCTCCATCTGTGTGGTGTGTGTCGGTGACTGTGTGCACCGATCCGTAGACGAGGGAGGGAGCTGCTCTGATGCACACATGGTTTCTCAAAAATATTAGAATGTGGAACAGAGTCTGACTTATGCATGATGTGTTTTTGAGAAGGCGAGGAGGCGATGGTGGGCAGAAGTGTGGCCTTTCCACCAAACAAGCTCAGCCTCTCTACGAAGTTAAAGATACGTAATCAACCCCTTTATTATTATTTGATACTGCTATTGATACTTTCATTCTGCCCAAACTGAGTGTGATGCAATGTTTTGTACCATATGTTGTCTAGTCTGTGTTTATATAATTATCCAATGAGCGGCACTGATGAACCTGCCCTAACAGAGAAGGGACAGATTGGGAGATTTGAGGGCATTAGTCAGATTTCCATCCAAATTCAGTGCAAATATTAGCAGAAAACCTGCTAAACCCCCAGTGATTTAATGCATGTTTCCATCCGCTGCTGTTGTGAACATAAGGAGTCAAGATTAACAGCTGGTGGCGCTAATTCTCCAGTCTTGTACGGAAGATGAGGGCAGACAAAATTAAACTAAGTGAAGCTATTTTAAGCTGTTTTAAGAAATACATACCTGCACCACATTTCCTTTGATTGTTCGCTAGGTTTTGGATAGAGCCCTGTAGTGTTTTGGTATTATTACATCTGCAGTGTCAGCGTTGGATCTGCTGTGAAGCGACAACAAATACATGTTTGTCCTGTCTTACTCTCGCTATCTCTCTTTTTTTACAAGAGATATCACGATGAAACCCACAGTACTGTTGTTCTGTTCAGGCCGTCAGCTGAGCATCGTTTTTATGTGGAACAACTCAAATCTCAGGGGCACGATCGTGCTTTTTCATTGCAGAGAGTAATAAAATATATCTTAATGAGCTGTTGAGATTGTATCTCGTAGAAATAAAGCAGCTTAATTCCCGATATTAAATTGTGAATAAGACAACCAAGTTTTTTCTTCTATATTTTCATTTTATCTAAGCGTTAATACAATTATTTTTAGATTGGCCCTTTTTTTTTTGTCTCAATGTTTAATATTTATATTGTCAAGTGTTATTGTGTCCCCCCCCCCCCCCCCCCCCCCCCCACCTGCCTTTATGTCTGCATCAGTAAACTGATAATCATAATTATGTTATTACTTTGTCAAAATGATTAACCAATTCATGTAATGAGCGTTAAAGAGGCTGTTATTTCTCTGTAGCGTGGAGGATGTAACTCTACATAAAATAGGTGAATGACGATTGAACCATCTGTTCCCGTCACTGACATCATGATCAGCAGCTACACACCCGATGCCAACGACACCATGTGACGATGTTGCATTGAAGCTATGTTTGTGTGTATTTGGTCCAAACTGTCATTGACAGGAAGAAAAAAATGTTGCTGTCAGGCACTAAATTGCTCCGTAAATCATTTTATTTTTTAAATAAGTTGTGATGTCATGACATTTGCCGTCACCACATCTGGACCTACTGAAAAGAGACTTTTTTTATCCATATTTTTATTGGGAAACATTCCCAGCAGTGAATGTGCAGAAGCGTGCCAATATCACTCATCAGCTGTTGGAATAACATGTTTTAAAATGTTCCTGTATTAGGAACTGATGCGTAGCAAACTTGGCCGTCTAGTTTTTCACTTTCCCGGTGGAATACAGTGAAAAAATGTGACAGATGTTGCATAAAGGCACATGTCACTGATGAAACAGTACAAGTTATAAATATGAATATAGAGGCGCATGCGGTTTGATGAACACTTTATATGTAAAATGGACTTAACCCTTTTAAATATATGTTTTTTGCTAATTTGTGTCGATAACTGTCAAAATGCAAAACAGCATGCTGTCAATCATTTTCTCAGGACTCAAAAAGCATAGTTTAATCCTGCTTCTCCTAGTTACTGTTGCACTTCTTGGACAGACTTTTATTTCTTGAAGCTTGAAAACGACGGCATTTCGTCCAAAATTGTATACTTTGCACTAATTACTCAATGTGTGTACCGTTCATCATACTTTTGTGTGAATAGACAGGAGGATGCATCTGTTTGGACGCCCTGAACTGTAATTATCACGTCACTTCCTGAGCTTAATAGCTGATTGGAAACGCGTAACCATAGTGATATATATAATAAAACCAGTTTAAATGATAGTGCTAGTATGATGAGCATGAAGAGGAACCATAGAAGAGTGTAATTCCATTCTAACATAACTGTTTGGCTGCTTAAGTGTGATATAGGGAACACTCTCCATCTAGCTTCCTGGTGCAAGTGTTGGCACCGAGAGGCGTCATCGTGAACGGAGGACATCAAAAAACTAAAAGCAGGTTGAAGTGCTTCAATCCAATCATCAAAACCCAGAAACTTCTGATGTGCACTGAAGCAACCGTGCGTGCCGGAAACGTTGGATGTGGCGCGCTGGCATGTATTATGAACCACATACGTCCACTGATGTATTCAGTTTGAGCCGTCAAGGCCAAGTGCGGTATGCATATGAATTCATGCGTGCATGTGGGGGGGAAATACGTGTTTCTGTGAAGCGGAGCAGCTGAGAAACACATCAACGTGCCTATTGATCCTATTGACAGCTCTCAGTTCTCATTTATTCGCAGGCATCCATCAAAAAGTCGTGGGTTCTCTTGTTGACGGTCGGTTGAAGATCACACAGAGGAGGTTCAGTGCACCTTGATCGCCACGACAACGGTTGAATAAAGCAGGACTTCATCCGAGTGAATGCATAAAGGTTTGTGATTGTCTGATGCTAAACACATTTTTAAGGCCAAATCAGTCGCTGCGAGACGAGGTCGTTTATTTTTTATAGTGTGATACGAGGACAGTCCAGTTCAACTCCAGCAAACAAACTAAAACATGATTTATTTTTACAGGAATATATATTTTTTATAATAATAATAATGAAGCTGAATTGACCATTCAGGAAAAACACAAAATTTCGCCTGTGTTATGGTGTATAAACGGTATAAAATTGGCTTTGAGTTTTAACAGTCTGCACGGAAATAGTGATGATTTTCAGAAAAATGCTCCCATGAGTTCAGGCTTGTTTATAATACTATTGTTCAGCATTTAATTTACTTTGTAAAATGATATTTAAACATCAACTCTAACATAGTTTATATGAGGACACATTTGATTCTGAGTAATGATTTATCTTCTCCTGTAAAAGTCTCTTGTCCTCACCCGCCTCATCATTTCTGGCCTCTTTCCACAACATTCCATCACCTCCATCGTCTCCAACTTTTTCACCACATCAACCACTAAATTCTCCAACTTTCCCCGTCTCTCTCTCTCTCTCTTTGATGCAGAGGACCGTCTGCGTGCGGTCCAATCCCTCAGCCATTGATTGTAAACGTCCCGCTCGTTCACAGCGCACACTCAGCGTTTTCGGAGATGATCGGCTGCTCCTCTGGGTCATAGATCAGACGCGGTCCGCCCCGCGGGCTCCACACCTCAAGGTGGACGTCATAAACACCTACAGTATGAATGTGCTTTATGGGGGACTTTTGTCGCATTCACATATCTGGATGAGTTTGAGTAGGAAAATATGTTTATCAATTAAACTATGATGTCAAGCCTGTTTTATTTATAAAGCCCAATATCAGAAATTGGCCTCAAAGGGCTTTTTCATCCAAAAACATGTTGCGACTGTAAAACACTTCCTCTGTTTTCTGTCTTGCTCTAAACTTGTGTCTCATTTTAGTGTTATACATATACAATATATAGGATATTTATAACACGTTTGTTTGAGGCCTCATTGATCACACCTGGCTGTGATCTATCATTCACTGTATGTTGCTCAGAGCAGAGGGGCAGCTAGGAAAGATTTCCATTATGGAACAATCTGCTAATTTTCTTGATTGATATTTTTTCTTTTTTATGATATATTAAAAAGTAGCACAAAAGGAGAAAAACAACTTCCTTAAACCTTAAATGTTGTCTTCAAGTAGCTTGTTTTGTCCAAACCCCAACTGGCCAATACGAGTTGTTATTATAAAGCTCCGTTTATAATACCTCCAGGGATTTTCACAACTAAGGCTACCGAATAGCTTGAAGCTTCATTCATATATTGACATTCAAATTATTATTGATAACTTACACAAACATGCAATAGGCCTCCCTCCCTATCTCCCCCCCTCTCTCTCCATTGATCCTTTATAAGCAGAGTGTGTGCATTGATGGTACATGCATAATTATACTGAACTTACTCAGATGATAATGCAGGCAGCAATTTATTTTGCCATAAAAATGGAATTAGGAAAACAATTTAGTAGTATATACATTTAATTTGAAGTCTTGTGTAAGCAAATAATATGAACAGGAAATGAATAAAAAAGTGAGATTAGAATCAGAAAAAAACCCTTCATATTAGGTGAAAAATAACCATGTTATACAATTAGGGGGTCTTTGTTGTCATGGTAACAATCATAACCAGGGGATGATGTCCTGGTAAAATCCAGGGTGACCATCTAGACCCAATTTTTGTGTCCCTTTGGCACACTAAAATAAGTTTGGACTCGCTGTGTTTGGAAATGGAAAGAAAACAAGGTTGGGAGGAACTACTTTTTCCAGTCCAGTCAATAACGGCTCGCTGTGGTCGCAGCCTTCGAACATACAGCTCCAAGAACACACAATTTATAACATCGAGGGTCTCCTCTGTGAGTTTACTCCGGGGATGGTAGAGTATTTTTTTTCCCAATAACACAAAAACGCATTACGACCTACTCCACGTTGAGAGTAGCTCCACAACGGCAGCATAACAACACACTCAATATCCCACATATGATGTGAATCCTGCAGAGAAAACCTCCATCCTGGAACAGCTGCTCTCTCTCCTCTGAAACCTCACATTTTCCATTTCTGCCTTCTCGTTAGCAGGTGAAGCACAATAGGAGGATGCTTACTCATAACACACACACACACACACACACACACACACACAGTGTGATGACCTATGTTACTGTTATCGCAGAGTTGATTGGAAAAAATAAATCAATAAGTAAACAGAATGGGCTGGAAAATGGTCAGAGAAATTGTAAAAAAATAGAAAAAAAAGCCACATGTGATGCATTATATCCACCTTTTCTTTGTTTAATCATTCATTGTTTTTAATTATAAGGAATGTATGGATTATGTGAAGAAAAAAAGGCATGGGGGAGGTTTTAATTAAACAAAAATGAAAAAGTTTGTAAGGGCACAGTCGTGATCAGAGAAATCAATTGAGAGCCTTTTTCCACACTTGCATTCTTCTATTTATTAATTTTTTTGTTGGAAAAAACAAATAATCTGCTTGAATTGGTCTCCCTCAGACGTCCTTAAAGATTAAACCTTGAGTTCCAAAGGCATCGCTCTGCTTGACTGATTTCAAAAACTCAATTTAGATACAGGATTCCTCTTTGACCCACCTCAACGCAAATGTTACGGCTTCCATCCGTCCTTTCATGCTCCACCGGCCTCCTACACATCCACACAAAACCTGAGCAGACTGAACGTCGTCATCAGTGTTGCAGATCCTGTAAATACGCAGCTAGATCGATCACCTGTCAGACCTGGCGTTGGGACTCGCTGGCTGTGATGCCGTTAGGATGGAGATGGTTAATCATCTGAACCGTTTAGAGTTGAAACGTTGTAATATCTTATTTAATTTTTTCTTGGCGCTGTCACCAAAGCACGGAAATGTTTGCAAAAATCCCAGGTTTCTGTTCTCGCTCTCAGAATAGCACAAAGCATGAGTCACAAACACCGCGGAGTAGACACGGACTTTGAAAGTGATCTACTAAATCTGTTTAATCCCTCGCCGTGGATTTATAGCCCACACTTGAAATACTTGCACTGACAGAATTGATTGAAGTATTTTACTCAGGCTGGCGTATTAGTGTATGAGGACAGGATGGGATTTTGTTAGAATATCAATGTGTTGTATTGATTCCCGACCTTGCATCAGTGCAGCGGAGGTCAGAGACGGTTGGAGAGCCGAGGTGCTGGAGGTGGATGTTTGCCGAGCTCGAACCCGATTTGTTTGGATGGTGATTGATTAAAGCAGAGCGCTAGTTCGACAGCAACTAATTGACATTAGAAATATAATATTTGTTGTGAAAGTTTCACCACGTTCCAAAGGAAGGGTTTTAGCAAGCTTGCTGTGACGTTTAGTGCCGATGTGTTTGTTTAGCCCTAATTAGCTCATGTTAGCATTATTCATCTATATGGCATCGGCATTATGAGCATGTTAGCATGCTGATGCTAGCAGTTAGCTCAAAGCCTATAAGTACATTAAGGTTCACAACTTCATACCAACGTAACACGACGTCAAGGTTAAGATTAAATATGATTATGACACCACAAATTAAATCTCTGATGCGTCTGTCATTTTAACGAGACCACTTTCCAACATATCCAGGTATGTTTATAGGACTCCCAGATCGTCTGTCTGCCTGATACACAAGCACAGCCTGTTGTTCAGGTCTCTCCCAGCATGCAACACTCTACTTTGACCAGGTGGTGGGAAAGTTTCTCAGTTTTCTTCAGAGCCCCGAGGCAGTTCGCTCAGTCTCTGTGAACTTGAACCACTGTCACGGAGCGTAGCGGATTTCTGACCAGCAGGGATATAAAATCAGCCAATTAATAAAAGAAAAGTTAAGTAATGACTTCCTGGGGCCAAAAGAAGCTCATTTGAGCCGCCACACCAAAAGTAAGTTGACTAATTAACATTCAGCATATTCATAGATCACATCTCTAGCATTTTTTAGAGTTTTATATCCACTCATGAAAAACCTCAGCATTCAAACACTTTATACAAAAGATAAATGGATTCATATTTAGTTACACAGTTTTGTTATAAGTGAACAATTAGTGTGGGTAGATAAATAAATTAAAATGTCGCCAGATACCATTTCCTTAATTTGAATGACTCCGGATAATTGGCCTGATTGTTTCACAAAGAAATTTCTGACAATCAACAATTTGCAGTGGAAGCAGATCAGAAATGAGCTCATACTCGGATTGAGTCAGCAGAGAATCTGTTTAAATCGCTTTTCTTTCTGCAATCATGACTTTGGACTTTTCGTTGGTTTCTCTCTTTAAATTCACTATAATTACCGACAGAAGCCGACAGATCCTCAAGGAATCAGCAAGAAGTCTTTTACTTCTTCAGAGGGCGACTCGCATTATGATCCGCTGTAAATAATGCTGTGTCGCCCTAATTTATCCAATGTAAACATCTGTACGTTTCTTATTTTTAGTCTTATGGTTACATGCAGCCATAACATTTAATTTAATTAATTTCAGTTTCCTTTAAATACCTTTATCTTCTTCTGATTTCATTAAAACTCAGTGGAAAATACAAAATGATGATGTTTATTTTATATAGATAAAACTACAAATTTCACTTGTATGATTTCTAGTTCTCATAAGTCTCAAGTTGTTTAGCTGTTTATTTTTTCGCTTGTCAGTCGTTTGTAAAGCACTTTGTCTTGAAAGCTGCTAAAGATCAGTTGATTGATGGATTATGAACATTGATGGATTGATTAAATCTAAATAGAAGTACACTATGAGCATTATTTAAGTATGTTAACTCTATGAAAATCTATATTATTGATATATGTATAGAACCTACAGCAAATGTGTGTTACAAGCAGACACCACTTTGTTTTTTGAGCCGTTATAGACACAGCCAGTAAGTCTAGCTGCAGACGGATGCAGCTCATACATTTGTGCGCTCTGCCATCTCACACACTCCACTGCTTTCATAATACCATGTTCAGCCTGCTGCCAGAGATGCAGCACAAAGAAGAGCCGTTTCCTGGCGCCTACACTGATCCTTAAGAAAAGAGCTCAATGCATCAGACTGAGGGGGCTTCAGAGTCGGAAGGACACTGTACGTTAAGAATATTTCTTCACTGCCTCCTTGAGAAGATATATTGCTCTACAGAGCAGCATTCATGAAGATGAGCACATTTTAAAGAGAACTAATCCAATTAACTGTTATTAATTCGAGAGAATGAATAGAAATAATAACAAAGCAGCAATATTGTGAGATCCGAGGCTGATTGTGTCGACTGTATTGCTTTTACAGAGACGTAGAAGGTGCAATGGGGGGTCATCCTGTGTGCTGGTGGGTGCTTTGAAGCCTTGGTTATATATATAATCTCCACCTCTCCTGTCCCTCTGGAATCCGTCCACTCAAACAGAAATGTGCACCGCCAAGCCGGAGCGGTTATGACCTCAGAGGTGAATACTACATTAATTTCTCCCGCGTCTCCTCCCCTCTGCCTCCCCCTCACCTCCCCCAAGTGTCTGCTTTAACAGAGCAAATTCCTCTCAAATTTGCAGCAGAAAAAATAACATTTTTCCTTTTTCTTGTAGAGAAGAGCTGTGATGTGAATTTCACATTCATCACAAAAGGACAAATTATTTATTATTTATATATTTATTATTTAACAGTTTTTACCCAGATTGTCGGACGCTGTGTGCCTGCAGGTTATTGTCATCTCATCTTGGTTAGTGTGTGTGTGCGCGCGCGCACGTGCGTGTGCGTGTGTGTGTGTGAGTCGAGCCCGACCGCGCGCCGCCTCTCCATCAGCGCGTGTGCACGAGAGTCCGCAAAGGCGCCGCTGCTCCTCTCCAGGCGCGCAGTCAGTGCCATCCACAAACTTTGACGAGCCGTAACCTTCACTTCACCGAGGGAACACAACGACCCGGCCGGGCTGAATAATTAAACAACAACAAACTCTTTCACAGGCTGCGTCCGCTGATTGGAGCCGATCAAGGTGAGTAACTTGGAAGCTTCGAGTTGCATGTGTGTTGACGTTTCCCCATCAAATGTCTGCTGTCTGTTTATTGCATGATCTACAAGTGGGTGAAGTTTGTGTGAGGCTGTCACGGTTTTACCATTTTTTTTCATATCCGTTTTTCTGGCTCAGACACTCCGACGTTACCATTTACGCACATAATTAGGTGCAGCATCACTTCATTGCAAGCATTTTGCGTCCTTTTTTTGAACGTGCAGGTGTCAAAATGGAAATCACTCCGGTTGAAATCTTCAAAGAAGACAGTAAGTGCCTCCCCACGCCGCTGGAAGACTGTCCGCTGAATTCTTCCGCCTGGATGTCCGGATACCCCGAGAGCCGCAACGCGAGCCACGATGAGAGCTGGGAGCCGGAGGGCATGTCTCCCATCATCCCCATCATCACCGCCGTCTACTCCGTGGTGTTTGTGGTCGGCTTGTTGGGCAACTGCCTCGTCATGTATGTCATCATCAGGTAAGAACAAAATAAACATGCAATAATTACAGGGAGTGCCAGAAATACACTAAGTTTATGTAGCAATAGAAAAGGAAGGATATAAATGTGTTTTTACCTTTTTTTTGACTGAATAAATGATAGTTAAGAGAAAATAATTAGTCTTTTTGTGCATGCATGGGCAGCCTAATGTTTTTGGAAACGCATTAAAACAACAGAGGCCCATGCAGATGGATGTTCCCCCACTGTACTGTAAATGTTATTACTCGCAGAGAAGGCACTGGCACCAACCCTTGGGCTTTCACAGTGACCTCAAGGCCATCTGGTCCATGTCATAGTTCCTCTCTCCGAGCCTGGATGCTCAATAGAAACAGGTCCCCTGCTCTGGAGCCCACTAACAGCTCATCCAAAGAGCTTAATGCATGTTAAATGGCTGGGACAGCATCGGATTATAAATATATATGAACTTAGTCACAAGAGACAAAACGGGAGTTAAGTTTCGATAAAAGGCTTGAGATGAATCTTTTCATTTCTAATTTCTAACTGTGTAAAGCACGGCGATGTAAGAATCGATCCTGTCTGCAACCCATTTTATGAATCTAATAACCCTCAAGCTCCCAAGATCTAATACAAATATTCTGTAGAATTCTCCCGTGGCGGACATGATATTAATCACACTTGAAACCAGCGGTGCTTTATCAAGCTGATGGCCCGCTCGCACCTCATTGGCCATTATTTATGGCGCGTGAGAGCCAACAAATCTCCTCTGATGTAATGCGAAATGCAGCAGTGACATCCAGAACGCTTCGTCCATAGACCACAATTACCTCAAATCAGATTGATTGGGACGCCTGTCCTAGAAGCCAATTTTATCACGTTGGTAACGGGAAAGACTGTACGTTTTGCTGTTGATTTAGTGTTAACAACGCCTGAAAGGATTCCCATCCAAACACTGAGGTTACCACGGCAACCCCGGACGCACATTAGACGTTGATCTCTAATGCGTTAGTGGAAGTATCTGACAACCTCATGGCTTTAGATGGTTTGTGTTACAGCTCTAGTCAATATTTTTACATCAACAATGGATCAAACATGTAATGTAATCAGATGATTTTCACCCAACTGTAGTTTTCGGCTCAGCTTTACGGGACATTTAGCGTCTTTCAGCTCATTGTTTTGGTTGACAGTTTTGATTCACTCTCACGGCTCTCATCTGGTTTCATTTCCAGATCAAGCTCAGATAAAACCACTTTGTGCAACCTGCTCAACACTAAACAACTGTCTCATTGCATTTTAAAGCTTTTTGCCTTTCTCATTCCCAACTTATCACACAGTTTTAAATGTTTTGTTTCATGAAAATTCAAACAAAACTACTTTAGGTTTCGGAAAATATCCTGCTTTGGGTTAAAATACAGGAGTTTGTTACGTAAACTAGTAGCGATCATATAAATCAACTCCTGGCTTCTGGTTTTGTACCGGGCAATATCAGGGCCCTCCTGGGTGAAAGTCCTGTGTTTGTTTGGCCACCTACCCACCCCGACTCACTCCCTACAGTATGTGGACTTGCTTGCTCTTCATACTACGCCTGACTTCCTACTTGCTTTATTGCAGTGGCATAAAACGACACACAGAAAGGAGAACATTTTTGGCTTCATCCAATGATTTTATCTTTGGAAATGGGAAAAATTTGGGCTTGATTTTGAGTAAATCATTGTTTTTTTTAAGTAAAAACTGCATCACCTCCTGTGAGCCATGGTGATGTTGCCCTGTCACTATAGATAAGAAGAGCCAATCGGATCTTTTATTAATCCCTTTGCATCCTGCAACCACCACAAAAATTAACTTCACAAGACGAATACATACTGCTGTAATAATTTAATGAGTTGGCGGCATATGACCCGCAATCAGCAGCATACTATTCATAGCAATGAAGTGTTAGTCAGAAAAATGTACATTACGGATTCAAGGAAGCATTGTAGGAGTAATGGACGATGTTTAATTCATGATGAGCCAAGAAGGAGTTCTTCTGAAGAGTCAGCCAAGCAGCACACGGTTGCTATGTGGGTCTCTAGGCTCCGACAGAACCATCACAGGACAACCTTGTGTTCTGCATCAACAGGTACACCAAGATGAAGACCGCCACCAACATTTACATCTTCAACCTGGCGCTCGCCGACGCCCTCGTCACCACGACGATGCCCTTCCAGAGCACCGACTACCTGTTGAACACGTGGCCCTTCGGCGAGGTGGTCTGCAAGGTCTTCATCGCCATCGACTACTACAACATGTTCACCAGCATCTTCACCCTCACCATGATGAGCGTGGACCGCTACGTGGCCGTGTGCCACCCCGTGAAGGCCCTGGACTTCCGCACGCCCATCAAAGCCAAGATGATCAACGTGTGCATCTGGATCCTGTCGTCGGCGGCGGGGATACCCGCGTTCGTCCTGGGTGGCACGCAGACGAAGAGCGGTGAGGAAGAGCTTCCACCATCCCGCTGAATAAAGCTGAAAAAGATGGCAGGCGTGCTTAAAGCATAATATTTTAAGGGCAGAAAATGTATTCTATCGTCCGTCGGCACAGTTTTCCATTTGCCTCACATCCGTCCTGAATATAGATGATGTAAGAAAAAAAAGGTTCCACTCTGAGTGCAGATTAGCCGTTCCATTCCTGCTTGATAAATTGATACAGAGTGGAATTTTATTTACAATAAAAGCACAAGTGCACTTCATCACTTAACTTCCATCTCCTCCCTCCCTCTGTCCTTTTGCAGACATAACTGAGTGTGCCTTGCAATTCCCAGAGCCGTACGTCTACTGGGACACGCTGATGAAGATATGCGTGTTCGTCTTCGCCTTCGTCGTGCCCGTGCTCATCATCACCGTGTGCTACTCCCTCATGGTCCTGAGGCTGAAGAGCGTCCGGATGTTGTCCGGCTCGCGGGAAAAAGACCGCAACCTGCGGCGGATCACGCGGCTGGTGGTGGTCGTGGTGGCCGTGTTCGTGGTCTGCTGGACGCCCATTCACATCTTCATCCTGGTCAAGGCGCTCGTGAGCATACCGGAAACCACCGCCATCATGGCCGCCTACTTCTTCTGCGTGGCGCTGGGCTACACAAACAGCAGCCTGAACCCGGTCCTGTACGCCTTCCTGGATGAGAACTTCAAACGCTGCTTCAAAGACTTCTGCCTCTCGGCCAAACTGAAGGGGGAGAAGGTGCCGGGCGGCAAGAAGATGGCCAGCGTGCGGGAGGCCGCCGTTCCCCTGGAGAACCCAGATGGGACTAGAAAGCAGTCGTGACTAGCAGTGGAACTGTCTTCAATTTCCCACATTGGAAAAGAAGACTCGCATGACCTGGGCCTCACCCATGTCACATCATCCATGTAGTTTTGACTCTGTCGCAGAATTGATTTTCATTATCATTTGGGGTTTAACGTGGGCCAACACTCATGTCATTTCATTCCGTTTTTTTCCTCACAGCAGATTTTGTATTTAGATGGAAGCAAACTTGAGAATTTTAATGGAAAAATTGGAACAAACAGATGAAACGTGATTGGCTCTGTGATGCATTATAATTGTTACATCAGTGTTTAATTGTTTTATGCTCATTTCATTGTTTCTATGCCTTTCTCAAATTCTATCTATTCCTATTATTTCCTCCTATAATGCCAAATGTGCCTTTAAAAGTCCAGGATAATACATAGAGGAGATTGATTTGAGTAATGATAACTCAATGGGGTCAAACAGCAGCTTTTTTAATAGTACAGTTAACGTGTCAGTGGTAGCTGCATGGATCACTGACATCAGCTATGTGCCAAAATCCATTTTCACCCCTGAGAAGAGTTTGAATTGTGCCGATTGACCCCAATGTGAGAGAACTGACTCGTGTTGAACTTTAAAGTCACTGAGAGTTAAAAAAGGAAAAAAAAGCTGCTTTAAAGGGAGAAAAGTGAAAAATCCTGGACTTGAATGTGCTTTTAAAATTTGACAGAGGGCTCTGTATCAGCTTTGACTCTGGATTTGTATCCAGTTTGATAAGTTGTTCAATTTATGATCTATATCATTCAATCACATGTGCTTTGTGTGGCTTTTACCATGATACTAATAGTCCTATTGAAACACTCGTGCTATTACTGTAGGGAAATCAGTGCAATTTGAAGACATAAATGGCTGTTTAGAGAAGTCTGTTAAATGCAGTTTATTCTGTCAACTGTATGTAGTATAATAGCGTGTCTTTACATTATTTTGTATAGATAGCAACTTTGCACATAATTGAAATATACTGTATTTGTAGCATGTGAATGATCATTGCTATGATAATATAAAGCAACAGCTTGATGGACAGTGCTGTTATTTTGAATGTACTGCAAAATAGACTCTGTATTATATAACCATAGGATTGCTCATGGTATAAACACATATATCTTATTAGAAGACAGCTGATATTTACATAATTCAGAAATAAAATCCATATAGATGAATATTCTCTTTCACACTCATGTCCCTAAACCAGAGCTTTGTATTTATGGTGAAAGTTTTTTTTTTCATTATTTACAAACCTCTATGTATACTGACATACAAAATAGATAAAGCACAGACGTTTTGTTACCTGACAACAAAATAAGAGACATATTCTAAGAAACTCCACTGTGACCAGTACATCATTGTTTTCTTTTCAGTCTGTGTGCTTCGTGTGTAAATCTCCTGATGCTGTATATTGGCTTTGTCTGCTGTCAACCCAACAGCAGACGTATTGATCAAATCATCCTGTGTGTGTGTGTGAAATGATGATATATTAAAGGAAGTTTAACAAATCCACATTGATTCTCTTCTCTTGCATCGACGAGCTCATCTTGTTGTCAGTTTTGATTTCTAAATTATCTGCAGTGTGACTGTGATACTCTAATTAAATGCTGCCAGAAATATATTTCTGTTTGCACCGCCTCAAATACTTTTAAATATTTGATCTTAAAATAAATCCCTCACAGTTCATTATTTAAATGTCACTTTGATTGATGAATAACAGTTTTAGTTTAAGAGATGAGTGTCAGTCAGGAGTCTTCTTCAGGAGTATTTTACTCATAGAGATTTACTGTATGCCAGCAGCTCCCTCCAGAGGACGAAAAGTGTAATTACTGAAATATGGTTGATCTGGTGAAAAAAACAACACAGGCCTCATATCATGTTTTGTCTCTTAC
Source organism: Eutrigla gurnardus (assembly GCF_963514095.1). Taxonomy (NCBI): domain Eukaryota; kingdom Metazoa; phylum Chordata; class Actinopteri; order Perciformes; family Triglidae; genus Eutrigla; species Eutrigla gurnardus. The sequence continues at coordinate 5,986,276 of NC_139929.1, read as the reverse complement.
TGTTTTGTACAAAAAAAAAAAAATCATAAATCATATTTATATATTGATGTTGTTCAAATGTGTTATTGCAAGGGACATGAATACAAACAACTCATTTGAAACACGAAGAGAGCTGGTTGGAGGGTGCGGCTAAGTGGAGCAATGACCACGTGACTCCTCTGACGTCACCTCACTGTTTCTTCCGGGTGTTTTCCTTCAGTCCGGACGGTGAACAGCGACAGCCAGCTAACGCAGCCTTTTTTTAATAGTTTGAAGCCTTATTTTTCGCCAAAATGAACCGAATATTTGGCAGGGGGACACCCAAAGCTCCACCACCCAACCTAACGGACTGCATAGGAACCGTAAGTATTATCCCGAAATAACTTTTTGAGCGATGTCTCGAACAAAGTAAACAAGCTAGCTAGCTGTTGGGCAAGTGTTAGCTAACTTTTATGAGCAGAAAACAGGCCAACGTTTGTTATAAATAAATGTCATGTTGTCATATTAAAGGAACATATTAGGTATTAGTTGTTGTATTAATTATGGAAGACAGGATTGTCCCATTGTGCGTTTTTATCGAACACAACGTATTGATAGTATCGGTCGATAAACAAGGCATTTAAACAAAGCAATGCGATTCACTGGGCACGTAATGAATCAGCATAATGTAATTTCCACCAGGAATTTGAGCCATTTGATTGGCACACAACAGAAACCACGTCGCTCTCTTAGTGAAATGACTGACACCAACCAGTTAAACAGGTTATTTGTCTAGGAAGAGCTATTATTAGCAAACTAGGGTGGAGGAAGAAACATATGACGTGAGTAATGGTACTCAATAAGCCCCAATTAACGTATGTGTATGTATAGCCAAAGGAAAAGCCCTCTATGCAATTCATCAGTTACTTAGAATTGCCTATATTTATTCTGAAAGACCCATTTTAAGATACTTGATATTGAGCCAAAACGTTGATGTCCTTATCACTGTTTTTTTTTAAATTTTTACTTGAAGGTTGATTCTCGTTCAGAGTCTGTTGACAAGAAGATTGCCAGACTAGATACTGAACTTGTGAAATACAAGGACCAGATGAAAAAGATGAGAGACGGACCCTCAAAGGTGAGATTCGTTGTCCATTGTGCTGTAAAATAACAAAGGGAATAAGCTCTTCTCTTGAAAGCCTTAATGATGCCGCCAGGTCCAAATTAACGTCATATTTCAATATAAAGTGAGAATCCACAAACATTTCAATGTTTTTGATAAAAGAGACACACCCATATGCTGGGAAACGCAGACTCGAACCCTTGGTGTAAGGGGAGTATTTGCTATTAAGGAGAAACACTTAAGAAGTAAATTAATGAGTTCTCATCCTTTACTTCTATGTTGTACAATATGATAGTTTTGCACAACACCAATAAATACAGATATTATAATAACAATATGATATCTTTCAGTATCATGAGATGTGTTTCACAACTTATACCTTTTCAAATTCCTTACAGCAAGAAATGTTAACATATTTTTTGACAAACTCATATTTTTATTTAATAAAAGTTCTCAAATGTTAAATGCAGCTGTATCATAACTTTGCTTCAATAAAATTCTACAAATGTTATTTATTTTATTTAATATATATTTAATTTAATCAGGAACTATTAGAAATGAATCATACTTTTTGTTCAGTTCATGTTGATCACCAGTTAATCCTTTTATGAAGTATTCTCAATAATGTTTTCATTTAACAGAACATGGTCAAGCAAAAGGCTCTGAGAGTTCTGAAGCAGAAGCGAATGTGAGTACTTTTATTTCCTGATGTAAGATTGTTAATGGTATTAAATGTGTCAAATGAACCATAAAAGCTTCACGTTGTCCTTGCCAACCATAGTTATTCATTATGGATAACTTTATTTAATCACTATATCTTCCAGGTATGAAAGCCAGAGAGATAACCTCATGCAGCAGTCGTTCAACATGGAACAAGCAAACTACACAATCCAGACCCTTAAAGACACAAAAACTACAGTAAGAGAGTCAATTATCTATCAAATGCGTTTTCTCTCCCGCAGAGAAAAGTAACTGAAGAAAAATGATCTTTCTGCTAACGTTTGCTGTTTCCTTTTTAGGTTGATGCCATGAAAATCGGCCTCAAAGACATGAAGAAAGCATACAAGCATGTGAAAATTGATCAGATTGAGGTATGTGGGTTATTTTTAGTACAGAATTAACAACCAAGACAATTGGCATCACCAGATAAGATGGTGTCACTGTAAATAATTGAGCATATAATATAATATATAATACAATACACCCTATTCTCCCCCTAATGATGTATTTACATCTTAAAAATATTATTGTAGACTAGAAGTTTTGAGGAAAAAAGGGCACCACATTTTCATGGAATTGAGTTACTGTGGTAGAAAGTTTTGAGCCAGTGAGACTTTCATTAAAATGATCGTTTGGATGTTTTAAAGTTTGATTGTATGGGTATTAATCCGGCATATTTTCACAGCTTTACCTTCTCTTAAGACAGCTTTGGAGGTCTGAGCTGCAACTGAAGCATTATATCAATCTCTGCTCTCTTCAAAGCCACCATTCTCCAATGAAAAATATAGCTATTTTTAGGCATTGTCAGTTTGTTTCTTCTGTGCGGTCACTCCTGTCTGTTTCTCCAAACTGGTGGTGTGCCGACCAACATCTACTGTAGACGATACGCTGAATATAAATAAGTAACCTCAAACAACCCCACCTCAAAACTACATATTTGATTTTATATACGTTTTTGTTACGGTGCCAAAAGATGAAATGCCAACATTTTGACCCTTATTTTCTTTTAATATTCAGGATCTTCAAGATGAGCTCGGGGACATGATGGAGGATGCCAACGACATCCAGGAGGCGCTGGGCAGAAGCTATGGCACGCCCGAACTTGATGACGATGACTTGGAAGCGGGTCAGTAAAACACTTCCAGGAATGCAGGAATTTTCCTATGATATCGTATTAAGTATAATGCTGAAGCCACAGTTGCAACAGCAGCCTGCGTTGTACAGCTTTTAAAGAGGTGATGTTCCCCACTAAAGGCCGTTTCTCCAGGGCTTCTAGTGCTCATTAAAGACCCAGCATATATCGTTTGTATTTTACTTTGACCGTAATTTACCAGTAATAAAAAAATGCTCATTGATTTTTACGTTGAGGGGCGATAGAGCTACTGATTGCTGTTACATTGAAGCGATTATGTGTCCACAGAGCTGGATGCTTTGGGAGACGAGCTCCTGATGGATGACGACAGCTCCTACCTGGATGAGGCTGCAACAGCTCCCTCCATCCCAGAGGGCGTACCCGGCGACAAGTCCATGAACAGGGTACGTCACCGTTCGCAGCATATTTCCATTAGTTATGAGTTTTCTCATTAGTGTACAGAACCTTTTCATTCATTTGCATTTTTCTGACTGCGTTTCAGGATGGTGTCCTGGTGGACGAGTTTGGCCTTCCTCAAATTCCTGCTACATAAAGGAACAATCAGAACGCCTGTGCTAGTTTTACATGTATCATAGCCTTTTTTGTATTTATCCAACTGACACTCCCAACCTTATAGTGCAGCACAGAACGCCAAAGTATCTTCTGTCAGACGATTGATGAACATTAAATCAGGTATCTTTAATTAAACTTTGATTATTATTCTGTGCTTGAGCTCATATGTATCCGAGGTGATTGTTTGAATTGGGATTCTCTTAACTTTGTACAGTTTCAGCAGCATGAGTTGCCAAGAAAAAAATAAATTATATTTTTCAAACAATACATCGAAGTCACACAACAGTCATTATTTATACAAAAATCACTTTATTGTCAAGTATGAGTAACTGCATAATCAATAACTTAAAACAGTTTTTTTTCTTTACATTTGTTTGAAAAAATAAATAAAGATTTCTTGAAGAAAGAAACGAATCATCACCAGCTCAGCCTGTAAGTGTGAGGGAAGATTCTTTGGTGCAGATACTCCACCACGCTGGTCTTGTTTCGCAGTTTTTCAAATTCATAGTAAGGGATCTAGAAAAAATAGAAATCCTTATTCAGTCATTTCATAACAATGTTTTTAGGTACCATTTTGGCAGATGGACATCTGGCAGAAAATTCTAAAAGAACACAAATTGCTGACTCCCTAAAGCAAACAACAAAAGTTGGGGGGCTAACCTGAACAACTTCATATCCCAGAAGCCTCAGGTGTCGCTGCTTGATGGCCTCTTTTCCAAGAAGCTGCCTCGAGTTTGTAGTGAACCTCTTCTGACCATCAATACAAAGAGCTATCCTGAAACACACAACAACAGTACGATGTGTTTAAATCAGGTCTCAAACATGAACTTCAGAGGGATTTTACAACTTTGTATAATACATAAAAACATTTACCTTGTGTATACATCATCAATGTGACTGGCAGGCAGCACATATCCGTCTTCATCAAGTTTGATCTCCACGTCTACAAGAACAAAAACAAACGTTGAGGTCGAGCCCTTTTCGGCGTCTACGGGAAACATTTAGGAGATTGGCAGCTGCTCCGTTACCGAGTGTGTAGCAGTACGGCGTCAGAACTTTGGATCCAAAGTATGAACGAGCCCCGAGCAAATCCACCAGTCCATTTTTCACAGAGTTGTACAGATGTGCGTCCACCGGGGTCTCCAGAGAGCGTCCAGACATGAGGAAAGACTTGACGCGGTACTTCGGAAGGAGCTTGGGACCCTGAGGGGACGACAGAAGGTGGGAAGGAACGCAAACACTTAAAGTCTTTCCAACTAAATCCACCCTACAACATCATTTTTGGTTGGAAGTCATTTTTTCTGATTTCTATTGAGCAACTGACCTAAACATCCAAAATATTTAGAGGAAAGCGACATGTAAAATATGTTTTGGTCTAAGCCTTCAGAATAAAAGCACAAGGTCACCCATACTAAACCATAACGGATGCTTCAATACGTGGTGACATTTAATTATTTCAACTGGGAAATGTTCTGTATCCATTTACAAAACTGAGCAACAGAACCCGACAGGTTCACATCTGTTTTGTGTCGGTCTTCAGTCATTATGTGAAAAGTAGAACGTCACCAGTACAGGTTTTATCACAGATAACTGGAATGCACTGGACCTCGCACACTGATCACGTCAAGTAGGAGGGTGTGTATTCAGGTTTGTGGCTGTGCATTGTTCCCTTGTCATTCTGTTCTGCTTTTCTCGTCCTTGACATATCCAATATTTTTACCTCATAGAAAGGACATTCCAACTTCAGAGTCATGTAGAGCTGGGTCAGCTGTGCCAGGACGATCCGGTCCATTCCTGTGCCCTGCTCTGGAGACAAAAAAATGCAGCCGGGTATTCTTTTTAATCACGCCTTCATGAAAAGGTTGGACATATTGCTGGTGTATGACCGGGTGTTTTACCTTGCAGTTGCTGGAGGAAGTAACTGCTGAAAACTTTGGAGACAAAGTTCACAGGGAACCTCTCCACCAGTGTGCAGGCGTGAAGGAGGTTGAGCAGCGTCCGGGGCTGGAAGTGTGAGAAGCGCGTACGTAGGATGGTTTCAACTTTCCCGAACACCTCGCCAGCGTTGGGAGGAAGGTAGCCGAGCTTTCCGAAGGCCATGATCTGCCTCGCCACCTGGCTGGTGCTGTAGTCGTCTGCTCGGTACACGAAGCTCTCTGCAACGGCGTCAAACACAGTCTGGGACAGGATGTTCCTCCGGCCAAAGAACTGGATCACCTTGGTTACCGTCTCTGGGTGCGAGGTGAAGGACATGGTGGGAACGTACCTCTCCATCGCCTCCACGAAGTAATGATCGCTGTGACCGAAGTGCATTAGGGCCCCGAGCACAACGGTGAGCTCCTCATCGGTGAAGCGAGGTACATGCCGCACAGCCTGCTTACACAGATTTATCACAAGAGGCACGGCCTGCGTCTGGTTCAGGGTCACGAGAGCACTGAGCAGCCCGCTGACCGCAGGAGGATCCATGCGGGAGGTGACCGTCATGGCGTGGGTGTGCATGGCGTTCAGAAGGTCCCGGTGTTTTCCATCTTGGACCACGCCACCTTGCAGGAATCTATAGACAGCGATGAGATCTGCCAGGCTCCACTGGGCAGGCTTCTGCTTCTGGATTTGCTCCATCACCTGCACCAGCATCACACAGTTGGGACCCTCTATAGCCAGCATCGCCTGGCCCAGGGTGCACAGCTGCCCCACACTCATCTGCCCTCGGTCCAACCTCTCCTGGCTCTCAGACACCAGCCGCACCATCAACGTGCTCCAAGGGTCCAAGAAGAGGCGAGTGCAAGCCAGGAGAGCTGAAACCAGACCAGCATCTGTCAGCCGCCCAGAGTCCTGCTCCAGCTGGAAGCACAGAGATGTGATGGTGGCCTTCTCCAGCACTGCGGGGTCCTTCAGACAGTCGCCCTCCTGCTCCAGGTCGGCCACACGGTGAAGTGCTGCTGCAGCCATGGTGTCGGACATGATCCCCACGGAGCGCAGCAGTGTGAAGACCTGCCGAGACGAGGAGCAGCTCCCCAGCCGCTGCTGGAAAGCCTGCTCCTCTGCAGCCGTGGGTCGGTGCAGCTGGGTCAGTCGGAACAGGGGTCCCGAGTCTCTGTGGAGTCCCACAGAGCTGCAGGCGACGAAGGACGGCTCCTTAGCTATGGTGGTCAGGTTTCTTATCCCCAAGTCCAACTGGAGCTTCTTGCAGCCCCGTCTGCGGATGCAGCTGCCCGCTGAGGTGCACAGGCAGGCGACACATGAGGGCTGACCTTCACTGCTGGCTCTCGGGAGCCTGGTGGTGCAGACAGGTCCGATGGAGGGGTAACGCTGAATCCCAAACTGCCTGAAGAGTGGAGCTCTCTGGATCAGCTTCAGAGCCATGACCCCGCACCAGGACTGTTCTTCAGACCCAGCTGCAACAACAACAAGACAAACTTTAAAAAAAAAACACAAAAAAGTAAACTCAAACATTCCCACTATGAAACCAAATCAGATAACAACAAGACTAACTCACTCAGCTCCTCCCATCAACTCACTCTTCTGTTAACCAACCTTGAGGTTGCTGTTAGCTAATGTTAGCTACTTAGCTGCTTAGCTTTGCGGCTAGCCTAGAAGAGTTGCGCTGCTCAGATTAGCGTGTTTAAAAGCTGACACTTCGGCTCACAGTGACGAATAAACAGCAAATGGCTAAATTAAACAGGATAAGTTCATACCTGGACATTCCGACGGCAGCACACAGGCTCACAGACGGAACCGGCGACAGCGAAGATGCTGTCCTAGCGTGGTTCCGTAAGGCTCGAGAGGCGTTCAGGGCACCTCGTAAATTTCAGAATTAACTCAAGCATGCACACATGGGGTCAACCCAGGGCCTTAACCTCTCCCGTAATCTTTTCATATTATGTATCCCAATGAACTGGGATTACTTCCTGATGGCAGCACACCACCGTACAAAGTCATGTTATTAACCTCTATGATCTACACGTGTAGTTGTTATATTTACCGATAGCGTGTGAAGGTAGCACCATACAGCTTGCATTTTTCATTTAGACAATAGAGGGCGACATAACACATTTGATAAAACTTTCATAATCCAACTCAAAAGGTTTCCCTTAGTTCCAATGTCATAAAAATATTCTATTGTGGCATGTAGTATATGATAATATGACAGAGCTTTTATAGGACATTTTCATGACACACAATAGTATGACTATTTAGATATTATAAGAACTTTAGTATGACTTTTTATATTTTGTGTAATTTACTACGTGAAATTTGTAATGACATTTTTTTGCCAATCAATATTTATAACATTTAATTGGCATGTTATGTCAACATGCTGTATGTTTTTTTTGTTACATTGTATGTTTTGTTATGTTTGTTGTGTGTGTATACACGTTCTGCAGCTCAAATTGTTCACTGGGGAGAATTAATAAATTGAATTTTTTGAACGAGTTTTTCATTGCATGTCGAAAAAAAGTAATTAAAAAAAAAGTCATAGTTTAGGATGTCGAAAAAATTAGAAGAAAAGTCCTACTATATCAAATTGAAGTGTGACGAAAAAAGTAATAAAAAGTCATAGTATAGCGTGTTGAAAAAAGTCTGCATAGTATGTCGAAGAAAGTAAAAAAAAAATGTTTTTAGCAAGTCCAAAAAATTGACAAAAGTAGGAATATAAGTCATAGTATCTATGTCGAAAAAACTAATAGTATAGCATATCAAATAAGACATAAAAAGCATAGTATAATATAGTATGTAAAAAAAAAGTAATGGCGAAAAAAAAAAAAAAAAGTCAAGTATGGCATGTCAAAAAAGTACAAAAAAGCAATGTATGTGTCGAAATCAGTTTAGTATGTCGAGAAAAGTTAAAAAAAAAAGTCATAGTATATGTTGTAAAGTCATAATTTAAGTTATAGTATAGCATGTTGAAAAAGTCATAGTATAGCATGTCAAAAGGTTTAAAAAAGTCATAGTAAAGTATGTCGAAAAAAGTTTTTAAAAAAGTTACAAAAAAGTCAGTACAGTATGTCCATCCATCCATCCATTTTCTACCGCTTATCCTGTATTTAGGGTCACGGGGGGGCTGGAGCCGATCCCAGCTGTCATTGGGCGAAGGCAGGGTACACCCTGGACAGGACGCCAGTCTATCACAGGGAGACATGTAGAGACAAACAACCATTCACGCTCACATTCACACCTACGGGCAATTTAGAGTCACCAATGAACCTATCCCCATCCTGCATGTCTTTGGACTGTGGAGAACCCACGCTTACACGGGGAGAACATGCAAACTCCACACAGAAGGAACCCGGGCCGACCCGGGAATCGAACCCAGGACCCTCTTGCTGTGAGGCGAGAGTGCTACCCACTACACCACCGTGCAGCCCTCCAGTACAGTATGTCAAAAAAGTAAAAAAAAGTCATTAAAGTATATTAAAAAAAATCAGAAAAGTATGTCAAAAAAAGAAAAAAAAAAAAGAAAGAAAAAAAGGCCATAGTACAGTATGTCTAAAAAAAGTAAAAAAATAAAAAAAGAGGCCATAGTACAGTATGTCGAAAAATAGTAAAAGTAAAAAAAAAAAAAAGCCAGTAGAATGTCGGAAAAAAATCATAATTTAAGTCATAGTACACAAAACAAGTCATAGTGTAGCATGTTGAAAAAAGTCATAGTGTAGCATGTTGAAAAAGGTTTTTCACACCGATGAGATCTCATTACTTGCAGCGCCTTCAAAAGTTGAGACACATTCTCTTCTGTAAAGGATACAAATTTTGGCATTTGCTATGTAAATTATGAGCTCATGTAGCTACTGCTGCTAAAAAGATTGTAAGCCGACAGTCATAGGTGGCATCAACCGTATCACGCTAGTCTGATAACATTACATATGGAAACTAAAAAGTAATAAAAAATGATTGCATAGCATGGTGAAAAAAAAAAAAAAAGTCAAGAGTATGGCATGTCAAAAAAGTACAAAAAAGTAATGTATATGTCGAAATCAGTTTAGTATGTCGAGAAAAGTTTGAAAAAAAAGTCATAGTATATGTTGAAAAGTCATAATTTAAGTTATAGTATAGCACGTTGAAAAAGTCATAGTATAGCATGTCAAAAGGTTTAAAAAAGTCATAGTAAAGTATGTTGAAAAAAGTTACAAAAAAGTTACAAAAAAGTCAGTACAGTATGTCAAAAAAGTAAAAAGTCATTAAAGTATGTCAAAAAAGTAAAAAAAAAGTCATAGTAAAGTATGTCGAAAAAAGTAAAAAAAAGTCATAGTAATGTCGAAAAAAGTAAAAAAAAAAGTTACAAAAAAGTCAGTACAGTATGTCAAAAAAGTAATTAAAGTATATAAAAAAAAATCCGAAAAGTATGTCGAAAAAAGTAAAAAAAAAAAGAAAGAAAAAAAGGCCATAGTACAGTATGTCTAAAAAAAGTAAAAAAAAAAAAAAAAAAGCCAGTAGAATGTCGGAAAAAAGTCATAATTTGTCATAGTACACAAAACAAGTCATAGTATAGCATGTTGAAAAAGTCATAGTATAGCATGTCAAAAGGTTTAAAAAAGTCATAGTAAAGTATGTCGATAAAAGTAACAAAAAAGTCAGTACAGTATGTCAAAAAAGTAGTCATTAAAGTATGTCAAAAAAAGTCATAGTAAAGTATGTCGAAAAAAGTAAAAAAAAGTCATAGTAAAGTATGTCGAAAAAAAGTAAAAGTAAAAAAAAAAGCCAGTAGAATGTCGGAAAAAAGTCATAATTTGTCATAGTACACAAAACAAGTCATAGTATAGCATGTTGAAAAAGTCCTAGTATAGCATGTCAAAAGGTTTAAAAAAGTCATAGTAAAGTATGTCGATAAAAGTAACAAAAAAGTCAGTACAGTATGTCAAAAAAGTAGTCATTAAAGTATGTCAAAAAAAGTCATAGTAAAGTATGTCGAAAAAAGTAAAATAAAAGTCATAGTAAAGTATGTCGAAAAAAGTAAAAAAAAAAAAGTTACAAAAAAGTCAGTACAGTATGTCAAAAAAGTAAAAAAAAGTCATTAAAGTATATAAAAAAAAAATCAGAAAAGTATGTTGAAAAAAGTAAAAAAGAAAGAAAAAAAGGCCATAGTACAGTATGTTGAAAAAAAGTCAAAGTAAAAAAAAAAAAAAAAGCCAGTAGAATGTCAGAAAAAAGTCATAATTTGTCATAGTACACAAAACAAGTCATAGTATAGCATGTTGAAAAAGTCATAGTATAGCATGTCAAAAGGTTTAAAAAAGTCATAGTAAAGTATGTCGATAAAAGTAAAGTTACAAAAAAGTCAGTACAGTATGTCAAAAAAGTAAAGTCATAGTAAAGTATGTTGAAAAAAGTAAAAAAAAAAGTCATAGTAAAGTATGTCGAAAAAAGTAAAAAAAAAAGTTACAAAAAAGTCAGTACAATATGTCAAAAAAGAAAAAAAGTCATTAAAGTATATAATAAAAAATCAGAAAAGTATGTGAAAAAAGTAAAAAAAAAAGGAAGAAAAAAAGGCCATAGTACAGTATGTCGAAAAAAAGTAAAAAAAAAAAGCCAGTAGAATGTCAGAAAAGTCATAATTTAAGTCATAGTACACAAAACAAGTCATAGTGTAGCATGTTGAAAAAGGTTTTTCACACCGATGAGATCTCATTACTTGCAACCCCTTCAAAAGTTGACACATTCGCTTCTGTAAAGGATACAAATTTTGGCATTTGCTATGTAAATTATGAGCTCATGTAGCTACTGCTGCTAAAAAGATTGTAAGCCGACAGTCAGGTGGCATCAACCGTATCACGCTCGTCTGATAACATTACATATGGAAATTAAAACCCAACGCCGTTGGTTTCAGTAGAGATTGTTTTCATTTGCCCTCACAGAAAGAATTCAGCTAGTGCTCGTCGGTACACGCTGAATGAATTCAGTGAGGAGGGAGTCGACTTGTCAGGTCTCGACAAGCAACCAAAGAAAGAAAAGTTGTGTGTGAGCATTTCACCTATGCTACAGGCAAAATAAAGAGAATAATGCAACCTTATTTCAGTTGTCATTTATGGAAGGGAAACAGTCAGCAAAATACAACTTGATAGAATGCTTTATTTAAAAAGTTCATATTATAAAATGTAAAAATTCCGCTAAACCTGATCACATGAATTGCAAAGACGTATCCCTTCGAGCTTCCAAGGTGCTGCCACATTCACATCTTTGACATGACAGGAAAAACATTTTACAACTGACTTGAATATTTTTCTTCTCATTAAGAGATGTGTACATTTGCAAAACTTGAAGTTCACAACACACAATAGTGGATAGTTATTGCTTTGGTTTGTTTAAAAGGGGGCTTGTACTGGAGAGTCGAGACATGCGGCGCGGCGATCTGGCTGACGGGAGAGGCCAAGAGTGTGGAAAGAATTCTGCTGGTAGGGCCCTTTAATCGTCCTTATCCTTGGCACCGTGCTTGAGGATGCGTGTGAACTCCACGTAGTTGAAGTTGCTTTTCTTGTCGATGGGGGCCTCTCTGAAGAGCTCGTCCACCTCCTCATCTGTAAACCGGTCACCCATTGTTGTGAGCAGATCTCTGAGGTAATCTTCCTGGATGAAACCTGAGGAGAAGACAGTCAAATTAGATAAGGCCAAGACGGCCTGAATCATCTCCCGGAGAATTCCCCTTCTGCTTGCAATGATTGCATTACCATATTTAAGAGTTTGTCTTTACAAAGCTAGATTAGTTTAGGGAAGGAAACTATTTGTAAAAACACCTTTCAGACAGTCTCAATGTCATGTGCTTTACATTAAACGGGTGAAGGTAAGAATTGAAAAAAAAACAAAAACAAAAAAAAACATGAAACCGAATAATCTTATTTTATGGCTCTTTTAAAGCTAATGCAAAACTGATCTTTGTGTCAACAAAAGCACCATAGATTATTTTGTAACAACTCAGAATTTACCTGTCCCCTCCTCATCAAAGCAGGCAAATGCATTTCTGATCACATCTTCAGGGTCTGTGCCATTGAGCTTCTCCCCAAACATGGTCAGGAACATGGTGAAATTAATGGGTCCAGGGGCTTCCATCATCATGGCCTCCAGGTATTCATCAGTTGGGTTTTTTCCTATAAAAATGACACCAGTACGGTCCACTTAGTCTGATGCGTTTCAACTACAGAAGTGGTTTAAGGTGACACTGTCAGCTGACGATTAAAATATGCTTGCTTGTATAACGAGTTTTCCAACAGTAAGCAGTGGATGTGCACACCCACATGTATAAAGTGCAGAACTGATTACAGCAAGTGACTCAGAGGCTCTCCTACTCACCCAGTGAAGCCAGCATATCGTGAAGGTCCTCTTTGTCCACAAACCCATCACGGTTCTGGTCGATCATGTTGAAAGCCTCCTTGAACTCCTGGATCTGAGACTGGTCAAACATGGCGAAGACATTGGAAGTTGCGCGCTGAGGGCGCTTCTTCGTGGTCTTTCCCTTTGCTTTTTTGCTAGACATTTTGACTCTTTATTTGTTTTTACCTGTGGAAAGGAATGAAATGTATACATGTTAGATCATACATCCTGCAGCCAAGAGCTTTCTCCTTAAGGAAACAACTTATCAAATAAATAGACAAGAAAGGAAAAAGACAAAATATATAATAGGTGGAAATTAGACAGACAAAAAAGATCACACAAAAGGGAGTCAATCTGAAGTCAACATGGATCATGCTGTTGCTCAAAATTAGATCACGTCGTTTGTGCCCACAACTCTGTGGGAGGGTATTTTAATTCTCTGGCAGTGATTCCCCAGTGTGATGTCCCACACTGGGCTATAAATGGAAATGTTCCTCATCTTTCTAGGTTGATCAGCTCACTGCCTTCACCGAGCAGCGCAGGAGAATTAGCGATGTGAGGACAGATGCCCTTATGAGGCAATGCTTTGAAAGGAACACTTAGGAGTGTTTTACAGCCACAGCTGAATGTTGACATTTGCTGATGTATTTTCCATTGGCTGTTGATGGAAAAATCGTCTCAATCAGCTTGGACAGCAACAGCTGCTTTGCATCTATTGGGAGACTAATGTGGTGTTATGGCTAGATATTATCTAGGAGAGTTATTATAAAAGGTTTCAAGAACATTCAGATATAGTTAGGAGTGCAACTGTTAACCGTTTTAATTATCAAATGTTTTAATACAACGTATAAACCGCCTATCATACTTTTTCAAAGCAACGCATTCAAATTGCTCCAAAACTCAACGAACTCATCCTCATGCTAATTTGTTTCAGGATATGATCTGATGTCAACGTCTTGCGCATTATTAAGTACGCATACCGTTTGCGGCCTAGCTTGAGCCGCATTCAATTTGCCTGCGTTAGCCCAGTGCAAACGCCGAGCTGTCGCGGGAGTAAACCGGATTCACGGGTAGAGGTTTGCTTATTAATTAGCTAATAATTCACGTAACAAATTACCTATGTATTAATGTATCATCCGCTGCGGACACATTAGCACAGCAGCTAACCGTTAGCCATGTTTTCAGTGCAATCTACTGAACACGCAGAATGGTTAAAACAGCGTATATTCACATTAACGGGCCGCTTGTCACCATTTGTGTGGCATCTCGATAGCAAAACATTTACAGTGTAGTAATGTAAGGTTAGTATACAGAAACAAATCAAATTAAAGGAGACAGTCTTACCTGACAACGACCCGTCTGCTAGCCCGACACTGCTCTTTTCTCAACCACGGTCACCGCCCTTCACTTCCTGATAATCATGTTGTTGGGTTCCGTACAGAACATTCAGGACAAACCAACTAAGGAAGATACGGGGGGTGGCTCATTATGGAAGAAACTATTATCATTCTCTTGAAAAGCAATCTATTGGTTATTTCGGTCTTAATTCAACATTAATGTTACAACTAATTAAATATATTCGAAAACATACTATATTGTTTCATTATTCGTGGTAATAAAATACAGAATATGCCCTCACTACCCCGCAGGAGTAAATGTAACTTCCACCAACACTCCCTTGCCTGCGTTGACATTCCTGGATATGCCCTTTTAAGGAAAGAAAGCCACATCGTCCTTGGCGCAATTAAGGCAAGAGAAAACTTAAATGATCCCCGTGGGGGGGAATGCCCGGTATTATCAATGAGGCAAACATGAACAATGAAAACTTTGTATTTATTTAGTTTTTGTCATTTGATCAATTGTGCCAATCAGATGCACAAACAAATCATTAGAAAATAATATGTATTTTATATATATATATATATTTATAATAAAGAAAACATTAAAAAGTAAGTTACATACATAAACCAAAACATTAAAGGGAACAATGTTGGTGGGATGGATAATAATAGATACTGATGGGAGTGTGAGTCAAACAACAGTTGGTACCCCCAGTCACTGCAGTACAGGGAGCCTTAGTGCTGCAGGGCTTCAAAAGCAAGATGTTCAACTGTTGACTCACGGGTTAAAACAAGCCGGGCTGTCGTTTTTTTCCCCAGTTGTCATATCACTTTTAAAGGGGATAACCAAATGGTTGAACACATGCCACGAGCCACTTCTAGTTATGATATGTTTTCATCAAAACAGCCACCACTATTCCTAAAACAATCTTAACTAGTGTTAATGATGATTACATGGGAGTTGATGGTTAAAAAAAATGAAGTAACTACAGATTTCACTTATGATTGTCTGGTCTTTCAAATGAGCAGGCACAAACACACAGTGTTTATTATTATTATGTTGTATTGTTAAGGTAAAAACACAGAAGCTGATTTGAATCAGCGAGGAAAAGGATGTTTTTATCACTGGGATTACAAATGGAGGTCTATCATCCGGAGCAGCTAGTATGTATCTAGACATTACACATTTAATTTATCTGTCTGTCTGTTTAATTTAATTTCAAACTTTTCAAGTAGATGCAAGTGCATTTTGTCACCTTTTCCAGTAGATCTCTCTGTATTTATTTAAGGAAGGCCCTGCTGAAGCATATACTGTAATGTCACCTTGAACCACTAGAGCGTGCTAGCTTCACATAAAAAGGTGCATTTTCTCAGCGATATTCTAGACAGTTTCTTGTGGTCATTAATAGTTTCTCTCAGCATGTTACCAATGTGTGAGAGCTCATTTAATATGTTTATCTCTAGAACTGTTACCTCAAACATTCAAGTGGCTTCAATGTGTGGGAGTCATACCAAGCAGGGTCTCCTTTTTCGGAAGATGGCAAATGACTCTGCTGTCCTGACGTTGGTCGGGAGTTCGTTCCACCACTGAGGCACCAGAACAGAGAAGAGTCTGGACTTTGCTGAGCGACATATGTTTGATTTCAGCGATGGTGGGACCAGCCGGCCAGCTGAAGTAGAGGAGCGAAGTGCTTGCGTCGGGGCATGAGGTTTGACCAGTGTTTGAAGGTAGATGGGTGCCGTTCCATTGATGGCCCTGAAGGCCAGATTCATCGTCTTGAATTGGATGCGGGCTGCAACAGGGAGCCAGTGGAGGTCACGGAGGAGGGGGGTCACGTTGGTAAATTTGGATAGATTGAAGACAAGGCGTGCTGCAGCGTTCTGGATACGCTGCGATGGTTTAGTCGCTGAGGCCGGGAGTCCAGCCAGGAAAGAGTTGCAGTAGTCAAGGCGGGAGATGACCAGACTGGGAGGAGCCTCATGGTTGGACTCTGCAGGGCCCCCCGGATAATTGAGCTATGCCACTGCCCAAGAAGATCCCATGAGACACAGTTGGAATTTCCTGCACAGCTGAACGCAAAGACATGGCGTTAACATGAACATGATTCATTCCACCCATGTTCACTTGGACAATCAAACAAGGAGGAACGGACAAATAATCAGAAACACCTTTCTTTACAATGCCATATTATACAACTCCACTAAGCTAAGGGAGGACAGCTAGCCTGATTTTGTCCAAACTAAAGGCTACAACATTTTCAAAAAATGATATGATGTGAACTGGGCATACAGTAGATTTGTTTGTCCATTACTTATGCTAAGCTATAAGCTAACTAGCTGCCACCTGTAGCTTCATGGTATCAATCTTTCGTCTAACTTCAGGTAAGAAAGTACTAAGAAAGCACTACAGGCGGAAGAGTACACTGGACACAGAACTGATTTTAACAAGCCGTTTGCATCATTCTGCTTTTCTCAGGGTTAAATGTCATGCCTCTCAGTATAAAGCAGTCGATCATATTATTTAGTTGCTTGTGACATATCACACTTGGAGAATACATCCCATATTCATTAGACAGCATTTAGTGGTATGACCCTGCTTACTGCATTGTATTGTTCTCCCCAGTGTTGATCTCATTTAATTGGTTTAGACTTCAGATTGCTGCCATAACATGCCAGGTATGCTGCTGACTACTGTGTCATCATGAGGGACAATGGTGGGCGAGGGCCAAACAGGATGACAATACAACACAAATGCCTCGGAGGTGTTGTCTGACATGGTCTTTTTTTGCCATGAAAACTCATCAGGTGTTTGAGTTGCAGTCAATTCCCAGAAAATATCAGTGTCAACATGAACCTGCCTGATAAATGGCCTCACTTAAACTTTACTTAACAGGAAAACATTTTTATTTTTATAGGATAACTTAAAGCACCAGGAGTGTCTTCACCCTCAGCTTCGGAGTCTTTCATTTATTTAACCTTTTCTTTTAGTAGGTGTTTATGAGCAGAGGTGACAAAAGGGGACATTTGTATACTTCCACATATAAGCGTGAGACAGAAAGAGAGAGTGATAAAGAGACATTAACAGTGGCCTTTGTTGCGTGTGAAGCAACAATAGCAAAGCTAAAGTTAGCCGCAGTCCCAAATGAGAGCACTGCGGTAGAAGTGAAGACAAAAGCTGAGAGATTAACCAACGATGCAATGACGTGGGCTAAAAGCCAGCAAGGTCGTCATGCTAGTGTGATGGACGTAAAAAAAAGAGAGACATATTGAATTCAATATAAGCCACTTGGAAATCTGGGGATCTCAGGAAAAGCTGAATTGGTGCTTCTTGTACTGCGACATTGATTTAAATATGTAAGCTTTGTCATATTAATAACAGGTCAACTCTTGTTGAACAGAAAAAGATATACATGTATAAGCGAGACAAATGTGACAAAAAGTCTTACATAAAAAATGAGAATATGGACACAAAACTACAAAAGTAAACAGCCTGTGTTTACCTGCATATCAGCCAGTAATGCTCACCGGCAGAGCCCGGCACCCATAAAATGTGTTGCCCTACAGGGGTTGACTTGCCCCCCACACTCTGCTCTCTGCTATATTTATCTCCACCCTCACCATAAAAGGCCGCGACTGCTGCTTGGACACTCTGGCGAGGGCCAATATTATTTTGGTTGTGTAGAAACCGCAGCCCTGTACGCACCTATCTGCAGGTTTGCTGGGATATTGAGCTTCGAGTGTGGAGTTGGGGCATCTTTCCTCTTTAAAGCGTAGGGTTTGAGGCTTTTTGTCCGGGGTAAGTGGCAACGGTTGTGCGATGTGATTGTTGTTGCATTATGTCTGTCTAAGCGTGCTGAGAAAGTGCCTGAATCTTACATCATGTCTTGTCAGCTGATGTTGCAGGTTTGCAATTTGATGATGGTTAAATGTCTTTTCCCTGTTATTTTTCTTTTTGATCAACACAATATTATGCAGATTTTGTCTTTTTTTATATGCTTATATTGGCATCATGGGGATTGTGTCCAGTTAACGATCCATGTTCAGCTATAAAGAACATGTTGAAGTAAAGCACGGCCAGGCGTTTGAAATGAAGTGAAAGTCATAATGAACCTGCAGGTTATTATAACAGCCAATCCACCTGCTCTTGAACACTAACTAACCACGCAGACAATCAGATAGGCAGCGAGAAACTCAGAAAGTTCGGGGCTCGTACCAGGAGCGGCCTGCAGCATGCCTGGATCCATACCGTTCTACCAGAAGGACCACCACCACTACGACCGCGGCTACCGCAGCAAGGAGACGCAGTCCAAACTGAGCCAGTACCAGACCAGCAGCAGATATGCCGCTGGCGCCAGCAGCTCCGCCATCAGCAGCAGGAGCAGGGGGTAAGGAGGAGGAATTCATCAATCCACCTCTTTGTCACAGGGAAGCCCTCCCCTTTAACACCATCTCCCAACCCAACTGATCAAGTTCACCTCCAGCAACCTTGTTGGATCACTTCCCCGTCACAGCCTCGGGAATCTCTCCTGCTTTGCTGCCAAATTGACACCCAAGTAACCATCCTTCCCTCCTCCGAGTCCTCTTTGATCATCCCACACACACACACCTGAGGATGTTTGCTCCTCATACTGGTTATAAACAGCTTTGAATCCTGCATGAACTTGCATGTCGACTGACAGCTGCCCTGTTTGCTTTTCTGCATGCTGACAAACTCCTACCTGTAACTCACCTATTCCTAAATAACTCAAACTATTATTGGGATTTTTGAGTTTTTGTTTAGTTTTTGCTCCTTTCAGGGCAAAACCCTTTGCTTGATAAGCTGTAAGGAAATGCACTGTTATGTTCTGGCACAGATTGGAATAGAATCTTGACCTGTGCATACGAGTCTATTTTTAAAAACTGATATAATTTTGCATGTATTGTTATGTTTTGGGAACTTATGTATTTGTTTCCCTTTGTTTCCAGTGGACTCAAGGAGAGAGTTGTTTACTGGTTATTTTTGTTGCCCATATTTGTGCGTCCCCTGTTGAATATAGGGTTTTTAATGGAGAAGGTCAAATAAGGGTTTTCTTAGTGTATCTGTCTGTTGTTAAATTTGCTTTTAGTGCTGGCAGTGTCCAGTAGTTTGGTTTTATAGCTCATTGCTGTGGATTCTTTGGAAGGAAGAGAGATGCTCTTCTTTTGTGTTTTAGGGATAACAAACCACCCAGTTTATTGGGGATCTTATCTTTTACGGTGCCTGGCAGATATTTAAATCCAGTGATCTGGAGAGTGTGAACAGGTCAGGGGGCTTAGGTTTTCTAACACCATCTGATCTTTGCCTTTACGCTCATGTGGCCGGACAGCCAAGCAGTCACCAAATCTGTTGTTGAGGAGCGGAGGATTATGAAGTGATGACTATTTAACAGTCAGTGTGGTTGAGTTAATGTTGTCGTGGCAAAAACACTGGATTTGTAACCTTTTAATGGAATTCAGGAATGAAACCAAACCCTTTAATGTTATAATCCACTTTAGCAGGAGTTGTTCAGATCCTGGAAAGAGAGTGTAAATGGTCAGAGCTAAAGGGACAGAGACCCAAATAGATACAGGAAAAACTAGGACACTTTCCCTGTCACCCTTCTTGCCCCCGCCTCCTTATCAGGTTCTTGTTATCTCATACCCGGGCTCCTAGCCGCCAGCTCTCAGGGAGCTGCAGATAGTGTTGCCACAGACAAACTCAAGAAAACCCACAGGAGTGTGATAATTGATAATTAGGCTCTTAATTGCATCGGTGGTGCTCATATTGTTTCCCCTATCAGATTTGTTGATGTAATTATTGCGAAAACTAAACCACCTTCACTACTACACTCCCCACTGAACCTTCATCTGCAACCCATCCACCCTGATCATCCCCACATGTTGATGTTATGTTCCTAGTCTGGCTGGGTGCCAGGCTCACGGTATTCTGTATGTCCCAGACTGGAAGTGTCGTCACATTCTGGGCTGGAGGCGAGCAGACTGAGCCCGGTACCCAAGAGAGCCAAGCCAACTTACTTGGCCGTGGACAAAGAGAACCAAATCATCGGCTACGTAGTGCCTATCTTCAGGGGCAGGTAATGAACCCGTCGCCTTATGAAAGTGAATCTGTGCTCCATCTTAAAAGTGATTTCAACCTGCCTTACTCCATCCCCGGCTCTAATCTGCAAACTCCTATAGTGAAGAGTTTGCTGCAGGACTTTCGGATACACGCGCAACAAGGGTGAGGGACACTGCTTCATACATGGCCCGCAGGGATTTGTTCACCAGCGGCGTGGAGATGGAGAGGTCAGAGCAGATCTCCAGGAGGGAGGCCACCCGCGAGACGGCCGAACGCATCTCTCTTAACAGAAGGGTCAGTGGTGGAATTTTACATGCTACTCTGTTGAGGTCACGCAGGAAGCCAAACGCCTTTTACAACCACACGGATAACTGCTTATCATTTTTACATCACAGGACATCGGTGACGTGATTGTGACATATCAGTGTCCAGTTTAGAATTCTTCCCCTTCATGACATCACTCACAACCATGACGTCATTGTAGATACTTCACAGACTCGCTTTGTTTACGTGTGGTATCGCAGCAGATAATCCCAGCCATGACATCACAAACTGGCTTCCCCTACTTGTGACATCACTTCTCTTTCAGATTGTTTTTTTGTTACTTGTGACATCACAGCTCACCCGCTGCTTCATCCCGTTACAAAAATGGCTTTTTGAATCTTGTGATACGCGATAGTGGACTATCTTGCTTTATGGCTTTTACTGCTTGCAAAATCATAATAGACCATTTTGTTTCACGATATCATGAAGTAGCCTTTGGTACGTGTGACATCACAGTAGACCGTTCTGTTTCATGACATAATAGAATATATTTTGTTATGTGTGACATCACACTAGACCGTTCTGTTTAATGGAATTGCAAAATACAGTTTTGTTTCTTTCATCACACTGCAGTTGGTTTCTGCTACTTGTGACATCATAGTGGACCAGCTTATTCCTTGAGATAACACATCATCGTCACTACCGCATTGCATTGGGGGATATTCATGCTGCCGGCGTAGTGTCCAGTGATTTGTATGGATTCATACAAAGCATGCTCGTATGGTATTTCAGACACAACCAGATTGTCTTTTCTTACTTGTGACATCAGCAGACGATATTGGTCACAACATTACAGATTGGTTTCTCCAACTTGTGACATCACAGTCGACCATTCTGCTTCATAGCGTACCGGATGTCACAATCTACACTATTTTGAATGTTGGATCACAGATGGTTACTTCTGACATCATCACAGTCTTTTCTCAGTTATAACTTCACAGTAGATCTTAATTGCAGTACTGCTTAGGAACACCAAGTGCCTGTTAAGTGTTTGTTACTACTATGCCACACACAAGGAAGTTATTAATGTCAGGGTGATTATGTGAATCCCCCCCCCACTGTATTTATCTGTCTTCACTCTGCCAGTCAGCCTTACTACTGGGCGACACATTCCTCAGGAGATCGTGTTTCTTGAGACACAGGGAGGCAGTGTCCCAATGGTGTTGTCGTATGATGTGTTGAGTTACTGGATGCACAACGAGACGGGGCCTCATCACCCCTCGCTATTCATAGGACATCGTGAACAACACACTCGAACCTCGTAGCACGCGTCTCGACTTTAGAGTACATATTCTTGCATGTTTAAAACAAATGTTGGGGATTTTGCTGATTGTAAAAGCTTTGCGTTTGCTTCGACTTTGCATTGTGAATTCCTGGTGATGGAGATGTTACATGTTTTTTTTTTAAAAGGTACAATTGACCCGAGTGATTAAATGCTTCAGTGCTCTCCTGTTTTGTAGATCCATGAACACGGTGAACACTTTAAGCGCATGAACGAAGACAGCCTGATGCACGCCCCGGAGTTTGTGATTAAACCGCGTTCCCACACCGTGTGGGAGAAGCAGTGTGTGCGGCTGCATTGCACTGTGAGCGGCTGGCCCGACCCTCGGGTCGTCTGGTAAGTCACGGACATACACACCTGCAACCTCAGAGCTGTCATTTCTGTCCCCTCAACATCCTGCTTATTCTGTTATCCATCTAGTTTCCACAGCTTTATGAATTCTGTTTCCTACTTTTCAAGTTCTTTTCTGTTTCCTCTCTTTTCCATTATTCCCACTAAAAGGTACAAAAACAATGTGGCAATTGACGCTTTTGCCGGTGCTGGCAAATATAAACTTGAGAGCAGATACAACGTGCACTCACTGGAGATTAACAGGTAGGTGTAGCTCCTCCCATCCACAGTCTTCAAAATACAAAAAAACATTTTGTTCTATAGTTTAATATCTATAACATGTCACCATTGTAAAGTCCTGAAATATGCATACAACTTAGCTTGTGTAGACTTATTTTTCTTACATTAGCTTGACGTATCACCTCGGTATTAGCTCTTCTCTGCATTTTTCAGCCAGTAAGATTATTTCCCTTAATAACTGTAGCCTACTTGCCAAATCCTACGCACTGGACCTTTAAAAAAAATTTAAAATTGTTTTTAAATAAAACAAAATACTCAAAATGCTTGGGTTTCTTTTCACATTCACTAGAAATCAATAAATGAATGATACATTCAAGAACACATAACTTGTGTGCACTTGTAAGTAGGCACAGAGTCAACAGCAAGAGGCAAATATATTTTTTTATCACGTTTGAATTACATTTTTTCCCCACTCATACTTATTTTTTTATCAAATTAGCTTTATCCAGTCATGATGGTAAACAGTGGGAAGAACCAAAGCTCCAGTGTTTCTTTATGCCAGGATAATGTTGATAAAAGCCTTTGTCCCTGACTAACTTGCCCAAACAGACCGACACTGTTACACTGAGAGCCAGAGAAGAGCCACACCGTTTCCCAGGCTGCCCGAGATAACACAAAAAGCATGCCTAAACATAGCCAACGCCATTCGAGCCAAAACCTACAATGAGATTATCTTCATCACATTTTAGTGGAATATGTTGGCCGTGGATAATCTCATGTACAGAGAGACCCACGCCACCTGGTGCACATGACATCACCGGTGGTGTCTATTCCTGGCCAGGGGTTATGGAACGCTTCAAATGCTTGGTATTATATACATGGCTGGGAGGGCTGAGGTGTGGGGGAAGGGCACCGTACACACGGATCCTCAAGCGAGGGAATGTGCCTGTCATGGACGTCGATCACCTGATGCTCTCCTCTTTCAGATGTGATTTTGATGACACGGCGCAGTATCACGTCTCTGCCATGAACTCAAAGGGAGAGCTGTCTGCGTTTGCCTCCATCGTTGTGAAGAGTAGGTGTCACCTCAGAACCATCACCCAAACTGTTTTATAGCTGACCATAAATCACTATCATCAGTGTATTGATTCCAAATGCAAAAGTCATTTTTGTGAATACTTTCTCATCAACTGTAATAGGTCTAAAATTAATAATAATTGAAAGTGTCATTAGAGACCCACTATGTGAAACGTGGCACCTTTAATTTAAATTGTATGTAATTTCTCATATGATATAATGATGTTCACACTGTGGCTGTTTGTATTACTATCTAACTGCTGCTATTCTCCATAGGGTTCAAAGGTGAAATGGATGAATTCCTGCCATCACCCAGACGTAAGTGTGAATTTATTGTACATTTTTTTATTGTATATTGTGTTGTGGAATTAAAGTTGCTTATATGAATCTGTTTGGCCACCAAGGGGCAGAAGAACAGGGTGAAACGTGTTAGCAAAAAGTTGCTTATTTACACACCAACATGTGGTATTTATTTGGATTTCTGTGTATAGCAACCCGACGAATATCTTTGAATGCTACTTATGTTATAGTTAGCTCCGTTTTGGTCTCCACCAACAAAAATGTATGTTTTCAGCTGCAAGATGTTCCATTCCCTTCACCAGCTATAGTTTCTAAATGTGTCTGTGTTCTGTTTGGTGCTTTGTATTTATCGTACAGCTGCTTTAAAAACCGATTTTACAGAAATACATGAACTCTTAACAAGCATTTAATAATGTTGGCGTGTAATATGTACAGACACAATGCCAATGGAAAGTCAATTCTCCTGTAGTGGTGGAAACATGAACTCCCCACTTCAACAAAAATAGGTTTGGATAAATCCAGCATTGTGAGGAGGCCTGGGTGGATGGATGGGTCAAACACGGGACTTTCTCTCAGGAGACCCATGTCGAGTTATATCAAATAATGTATGCTACATAAGAACAAGATGCAAGAAGTTGCAACAAACATAGTTATTTTAATCGCAATTATGATCATCCCTATTCAAAACAAGGATAGTTTTGTAGCCTAAACCTAATGTTAAATTGTTTCCATGGTAACCATGTAACGCACTGTTAATAGGTTGTGGTCATTTCACGTATTTCTGTGAGATCACATTGCTTATGAAGGATTTTTTTTTGCTGAAAACGTCCACCCTCTGCTGCTGGAAGCAAAGTTGATGTGAGTAATGACACTGAATAGCAATTTTTGTGGCTGTAAAAACAAAACAATAAGCTAAACACAATGCTTAACGGCTGATCTGTGATCAGTAATATTAAAAATGATGGATTATGTGACAGATTTCACATAGTCTTTTGATTTAATGTTAAAATAAAATAATAATCTTATAATTATGCATTTAATGAGCATTAAAAAAAATCTATATTATTTCCTGAAGGTGGGTTATTGCTACATGACTGACTGCAGTGATGGGGGGAGGGAGGGGGTGAAGACGGGTCGGTGCTACTGCACTAACAACTTTTCTGTTTCCTTGATGCTGCGGCGACAATGCAGGGACCAGTACCGAAGGTAACAGGGTCACCGGAGTCTGGTTTGAGAACGTTTTGGTGAACTTGATGTTTCCACCGTGTTCATGCATGACCACTCTTTGTCTGTGTAGATATTTAGAGTTCCCGGTATTCTCCTTAAGTAGGTGATACGGAAAAATCTACAGATTTTTCAGCGTTTCTGGGTTGAAAACAATGTTGCCAGTATGCAACCTTGAAATCTTATATGTTCTCTCGAGGTGGGAATGTACTGCTGGGAGAAAATTTTGTTGCCATAAATCAATAGAGCTGTGTAATGTATTGATAAAGGAACAAAATTTGTTACAAAGTACTTCTTTTCATAATAGAGATCATTATTTAATCCATGTACTTCCATATTTTAAATGGTTTAAATGTTTAATTGATAACATAAAGATGCTAATTCAACTAATTCCACAACTGAAATCACTGAATATTACAGGTTTTTTTGTTTCCACCAGGATTTTTAATGTCTGTTGTGATTCACTGTTTCTGCATGATGATCAATTATTTTTTGTGAGCACTCCACTGTTGTTTCAGAGTCACTCTTTTGGTCTGTATTTGTTTTTTGTCCTATTCTTATTCTTATTGTCCTCTTGTTCTCTTTCCACCTTCTTCTGTTTGACTGATCCAGCATATTGTTTTTTTTTCTGTGGATATGATTATTGACGTGATAATGTTGTGTCACTTTTACCGTGCGGTGCAGTTGGTTTGAACACAGTCTAGTCTTTCCACTTGTGTGCAAGGTGTTTGTTCTAATAATGCTAGTCCGAGCTCTGACTCCGCTGCTCTGTCTCTAGATGGCCCGGTGTCTGAGTACGGAATCAACTTCCAGACTCACATCGTTGATAAATTTGGCGTGTCGTTTGGACGAGAGGGCGAGACCATGAGTCTGGGCTGTACGGTCATCATCTATCCTGCCCTGAACCGCTACCAGCCGGAGGTCCAGTGGTACAGAGACGGTACGAACATGTGGATTATTATATGAATATCACACCATTTCTTTCTTTTAACAAATATACAAAGGATAACATGTTAAATTGGATTATAATTATTGATGCATTAATTAGTGGATTTATTTAATTTTGCAGCTACCAAAGGTGGGGTGAATTCTAATTACTATACTGTAGCTTAGCTTGTGAATTTCCCCCTGTGGATCAATAAAGCTTTATCCATAATACATCATAATGTATCTGGTTGATTACATTTTATATTATTAGTCTGCAAAGTAACCAAATGAATGTAGGGAAGTGAAAAGCACACTATTTCCCTCTGAATTGAAGTAAAGTAGACTTAAATTAATGCCTCATAATAGTATGCATATCTAAAAAGTCTAAAATAAATTGTTATTTTGTATAAATACAGATTTTCTGTGCATGTCTCTGCTTGGTATTGTTGTAGTAGTTGTTGAGGTTGTATTTATATTATCTCCCCCCCAGATGTTCTACTGTCTCCTTCTAAGTGGAACCACATGCACTGGAGCGGAGACCGGGCCACGCTGACTCTCACACACCTCAACAAGGAGGACGAGGGACTCTACACCCTGCGTGTCACCACCAAGTCTGCATATGAAACCTACTCAGCCTACGTCTTTGTCCGAGGTGAGCACGTCTCCTCTGACTCCACGTCCCCCTGCCATCCTTGACAACACAAGCTAAATGCAACCGGATTCATCCGGCTTTGTTTTGGTCATTAGACCAAGGTCGAAGTCACGACAGCGCGTCCTCTGGCACCTCATGACAACGCCACGTCTAATAGTCAAAGTGTTGTGTGAGCGACTGGATTTAAATAGGATGAAGTCCCTGGCGTCCGTTTCAATACAGTGGAAAAAGGTGGTCGGTGGAGTTTATATTTGCTGCCTTCAGGGACAATCTGACCTTTAAACCCCAGCTTCTGGAAAATAGAGCTTGGGGTCGCCTACATAACATAACAGAGCGTGAGGGCATTCAACCGATTTGGGTACAACCCCAAAAAGTTCCAAATATGCTGATCTACTTCACATCTACATTTAGAGACAATAAGAGAAAGTGTTTTTATTTCATTTTATGGTGAAAGGTGCAGTCAGAGTTTTTAGTCTGTGATGAAGAGGCCCATTAAAGAAGAGGAAAGGTACAGTCACCATAACGAAACGCTGCATGAGCCGGGCCGGTCTATTCTCAGAGAGCTATGGAATGAGTCTGGCTGTGATACAGATAGATACTGTGAATATCTGCTTCAAGCAGAAACAATAGGCTGCCCAGTTTCCTGACTGCTCTTTGTGGCTCCCTTTGTAAGCAAATACACTCTGGTTATAACTATCACGTCTTGTTCCTTCTCCTCTTATAACTCTTAGTATGGCGTTATAATAGATCACTGGTGAGGTGACATTTTTGTCTATTTTGCTTCCATAACATATCTTCTTTCATACTAAAGGACAGAAAAGATCCAAAAAACACATTTAGGTCTTTATTTTACGAAACCGTGTCTATTTACGTTTTGTAGCTTTCTCCTAAATTCCCCTAAAGTAAGTTTTTAAACAGAATTTCAAAAAAGTAAACAAAGTTTCATATATTTGTTGTACTTGATACATTTTTAAAAGTTTCATTTTGTTTATGGTTGTATAGTACAGGCTGCATATCACACATGCACCCAGTAAATAACTGCTCATAGTTTATCATTCAACTGGGGCTTTACCCCTTAATGTGTCTTTAAGTCACCTCTCTTATCCCCTTTCACTCCGAGGGCGGGCTGCAGCTAATTCTGTCCTCCCGCTGCTGATTGCTCTCGGCTTGAGTTGAGGACTAGAAACATTCCTGGCATCAAGTCATGCAGCCACACAATTCAGTGCAAAGGCAGAGCTCGCTATAAAACCACCAGCTACAGTAGAACCTGTTCATTATAGACACATCTCTCCGGCTCAAAGGGAAATAAATGTTAGAAAAGTGTAGTGCCGATCTCCACCAGGTGTGTCGCCAAAGACCACTGCTGTGATGTTTGAGTGAATTAAGAGAAACAACAGGACGTGTTTTTTACACAGCAGATATGAAGATATAAAGAAAGGAACAATTTGTAATCTGTAGCAGAAACAAAAACAAGAGTCCAAATTGAAGCAGTTGTTGACCAATTGCGCCCCCTACTGGCCGGGGTAAGAGTAGCGTGGAGTCATCAGTCAATAATGGCGTAAAACAGTAATTAAAATATGTTTTCAAAAAGTGTGAATCACTGCAACCATGACAGGTCCTTGAACATACAGTCATAAAGTAATATAAACAATATTAGGCTGTGATAAGCTGTGGACAGACAGAGAGATGCACACACGCAGCCCGATTACATGTTCTCCTGAGACAAAGGGAGTATGCATACCATCAATCCTGAAGATGCTGCTGCTGTTTGTGTTAGATGCTGATGCAGAGGTTGAAAGAGCTCCTGGCGCCCCTCTGGATGTGCGCTGCCTGGACGTCAACAAGGATTACATCATTGTCACCTGGAAGCAGCCAGCTGTCGACGGGGGCGACTCCATCCTGGGCTACTTTGTGGACAGGTCAGTCATCTCAGTGGTCGTCTGGGTAAAACCCCTCAAAGGGTTAAAGGAATGAGAGAATCACAGTTTTAATGTAATGGTCTGAGACATTTTGCTTTTTTTAAAATATCCCGCACCACACATGAAGCAAAACAAACTGAATAGTTACACAGAAAAGACTACAGAGGGGAAAAAGACAGTACAGAATGATATAAAGAATTCTTTAAAAAGTCAGGTGCGAATATAACAATAATATTAATGAATGCAAGGATAATCATCATTGTCATACATGCACAGGTGTGAGGTTGGAACCACCCACTGGATCCAGTGCAACGACACTCCCATTAAGTTCGCCCGTTTCCCCGTCACCGGCCTGGTGGAGGGCCGCTCCTACATGTTCCGCGTGCGAGCCGTCAACAAGACTGGCATGAGCCGCCCGTCCCGAGTCTCTGAGCCGGTGGCCGCCATGGACCCAGCTGACCGCGCCCGCAGAGGTACTGCAGCCGCCACTGTGTGTCTGGACAAACAGCTTGAAACCACTCCCATCCATATTTTAAAATATGTTTTTTTTAAATTGGTCAAGAATGTTATTTAGAAGTATTATTCTTCTGAATATGCATGGTTGGTAATGATATTTTTTTACCTCCACTACCTTGGATCAAATTCTAAAAATTGTGAATTTTGTCACAGAAAAAAGAAAAAATGTATAATGAATTACTAAATTACAGGTACTTCTGCTCCGTGGACCGGCCAAATCATTGTCACAGAGGAGGAGCCTGCAGGTAGGAAATCTAGGTTCTATTTAATAATGACATCTGTGACACCTGGTGATGTGTTCAGGGACCTAATTCTTTCTCCTTGTCTCATCAGAGGGCATCGTTCCTGGCCGACCTCTGGGGCTGCAGGTGACAGAAGCAACCAAGAACTACGTGGTGCTGAGCTGGAATCCACCAGGAGAGAAAGGCCTTGAGGGGGTCATGTACTATGTGGAGAAGGTGAATCACTTCACAACATTTTAAACGTGCTTGCTAAAGGATAAATCCCCACTAACTCCGTGTATCCTCGTTTGCCAGTGTGTCTCTGGCACAGACAGCTGGCAGAGGGTGAACACAGAGATCCCGGTCAAGTCTCCTCGCTTTGCGCTGTTCGACCTCGCCGAGGGGAAATCCTACAGCTTCCGCGTACGCTGCTGCAACTCTGCCGGCGTCGGCGAGCCATCCGACCCGACCGAGGCCACCACCGTCGGAGACAAGCTCGGTCAGAAATTCGTGCATCACGTTAGCAAGGATGTCACATTCACAGTTAATGACCCCAAACGTGACTCTGGTCCACAGATATCCCATCTCCACCAGGCAGAGTTGTCCCGACTAGGAACACGGACACGTCGGTCGTCGTGAGTTGGGAGGCGTCCAGAGAGGCCAAAGAGTTGGTGGGATACTACATCGAGGGAAGCATTGTGGGTAGCAATGTGTTTGAGCCTTGCAACAACAAGCCTGTGAACACCACCAGGTAAAATGACACTTTCTCCTCAACTAAGGTTTAAATAATCATACAAATGTTTTTAATAAAAATGGCCACTACCATACTTGCAGGTTCATCTGCCACGGTCTGATGACGGGGGAGCATTACGTGTTCAGGGTGAGGGCAGTGAATGCAGCAGGGATCAGCCAGTTCTCCCAGGAGTCTGAGGCTGTGGAGGTGAAGGCTGCTATTGGTGAGTAAAACTGAGGATTCACATCCCAGTAGAAGAAACTGATGCAAGAATGATATGTTATGGTGTTGTTTGTTTATTCAGATGTGTGGTTTAAAGGAAAAATCCACCACAAAGAAATTCCCTTTAATAATGTTTAAAAATCATCTGCTGTTGTTGCGTTTCTGAATTATTTTTGCTGTTAGTAAGAGTATATTTTTGTAAATTTCATGGATAAACACAGCCAGTTATGGTAGAATATATTATGTAAAGACATTTCTATGACATTTCATTTCAGAAGAAATATTAAAAATATCTGTGCAAAAGTCATTTTAGTGATAAATTTAGTGTGAAAAACATTGCAGATTGTAACAGATGCTACTCACTACATACAGAATACAATGCAGCCAACACAAATGTGATTTCTTTGATAATATAAAATTTTTTAGAAAAAGCTACATTTGAAAACTATAATCTCTTTTAACATGTAAAAAAATAGAGTAGAGGTAGATGACCTCGCAAAATGACTCCTGAAATGCCCTGAACACCACAGAAGGATTGGTTTGAATATTGGCCCAAATGGTGGGATTGTCCTTTAAATTATGTAGATAAAAAAAAAAAAAAACACCTTAAAGAAATGCTAGAATTGTCATTTTATCATGATGTTGTCTTCAGTTGTTTTTTATATCATCGGCATCTACACTCCCACACTTTCTCCACCATGGTTCCACCCTTTGTCACCCTGTCACATTATTCAGCACTGTTATGAGCCCCACCACCTCCACCACCACCACCCTGTCACATCCACCCTCCCCCCTCCTCCTCCTCCTCCTCCTCCCTGCACAGCCTGAGGCAGGGTCAGGACTTGTAGACTTCCTCTAATTTGGGTCGGTTTGATCCAATTCAGTGGTTGCTACAAACCAGCCCAATGTCACACACCACCACCACCACCACCACCCCATTTCCCTCACCTTTCCTGGGAAAAAAAAGTTGTGTCGGCAACCCCCACACGGTGCTAAAGGTAGCGACACACACCTCCCCCCTCCCAAACCGGTACCCTTAAACTGCACTGAGTGTCTCGTTCTTAACCTCTCTCCTAGCAGCTAACCCAGCAGTGGAAGTGTTGGATAGTTTAGCAATGATTCATGACATCATCGGCGACAGGGACACAATAAATATGTTTCTACTGTAGATCTGAGTCTTTGGTTTCAGTCATATCTGGCAACACTTCCATTCATGATTTATATGACAGTAGGGCAATTTGTTCCAGCTTTATACCAGAAAACACCCTTTACACATATAAAACTTGATCTGTAATGACTTATTAATATCTGAAAATCATAGCATCGTTAATACAATTAAAGCAATAAGTTAATATCTTCACATAAATGATAATATTGAACATATTGTGACACACACACCAATCCTGCTGCTGTGATAATCGTCAGAGCTGTCTTTCTGATTTCCTGCATGTGTTCTCTCTGCATAACGTCCAGCCTTTGGATGTCACTCATTCACTGGCCAGCTTTGTTCTTCTTCTCTGTTTCTTCCTGATGGAACCACACTCACTTCCTGCACTGTTAGTAAACATGCCAGTGTATTTCTGTATGTTGTCAGGGAACACAATGACTTCCACTTTCTGAAATTACAAATAAATGAACATTTCATATAAGAAATAACATTCTTATCCCTGAGGAGAAAATGTAAACGGATAAAAACAATGACTTCATGTGAATTAGATCACCAGTTATTTCATCTTTCGCGTGGAAATGTAAGCGGTGATGTAATCCACTGGCATGCTTACTGAAGTACGGTCATTGCCTGTTCCGTACTGTTCCTGTTCTACTTCACACGCCTGCATGCTCTCATAAAAACCCTAAAAAAGACGATACTCACCTCCTCACACGGATGTCACTTGTTGGTCATCTTGTCTTCATTTTTCACTCCCTGTCAGATGAAGACATTTTACTGTATTTGATGGACTGATGTACTGTTTCTGCTCATCTTCTCTTTGCTCTCTGGATGTTGTGTGATTGAGCTGAAAACTGATCTTCTTGCCTGTTTTTTTTTTTCTTTTCGTTTTTTTGTCTTATGCTTTTCTCTGCTAACTCCTATAGGGGGCGGCATCCCTCATGGTGTGTTGCCGGAGATGGGTCCGGGGGGTAACGCGGGCCAACTAACCGAGCACAGGCCACGCTGGACGGGCACGCATGAAACTGTCCAGTCCCCCCCTGACACTATGCAAAAGCCCAATAAAGCTCAGGCTGACACTGAAGCCAGGCGGGGGGCCGGGGCCGCTAGCTTGGCCCTCGTGCAGCCGCCCAACCCCGCGGAGGGTAAATGCAAGGGGGGCAAGAGAGGCAGTGTGTCCTGGGCCCCCGACCTGGCAAAAGACCTGGTCTCAGAGTCTGTGTCAGTTTCTGACCCACTAACTGACTTAGCTGCACACTTAGACCCAGTCAGTGCGGAGGTTCAGGATCAGGCTGTACTGACAGCCGATGAGCCTGAGACCCAGCAGGCATGTAAGTTCTCTGTAGACCCTTCTGCTAAACGGGAGACAGCGAGGCCCCGGAGAGAGTCGGCAGGTGAGCACCAGTCGCAGATGGGAACCTTTTCGTCAACTCCAAAATAAATGATCATCCATGACAATATTGGACCCTGACATTACCAATAAAATAAAGATTTCCCTTGTAAAATCAGTTCTGCAAGGTTTTACTTTTACATTCACACCCTTTTGACATTATAATAATCAATAAACAGCTGGTGAAGTTCTCTTCTGGTTGTCTTCTCTTTGAGGTAAGTCACTGTGAAACACCACCGAACTTTAACCCGACACAGTCACGCTTGTTAGTAGTTTCCCTGGCCACGACTTTCCCACAATCCCCTCTCACAGGGTGGCTCGACATCAGTCACCTGGCACCTCAGGACCTGCCATCACATTCAGTACAGATCACTTAAATACTCTCTCACACACTCTGTCTCTCTTTCTTACACACACACACACACACACACACGGCAGGAGCCAGCTAATCACACCCTGTACTTTAAAAGTGGGTCATCCAGTCAACACAAGAGCAGGACACTTGTGACCTGAGACCTTTTTGGTAGTGCACTGTGTACTCCTTCAGATGTCCACCTCTCCGACACTTTGGCCAAATTCCCGCCCCTAAAAAGGGGAGCGTATCAAGTTCACGTGACTATTTGTGTACGAAAGGCCGATTTGTTATCACCATGTCACATGATCTTTGGAGAGACCTTTTAGTCACAGTTGCTCCATCATCCAAGTCCCAGCAATCACCATGTCCTTTGTTGTGTAATTTCTGACCACAAATGATGATGGAATATATATATATATAACTATGTTATAAATAATGTTATCAATGAATAGATTGACATTTTGGGAATTTTGTCTGAGGTGTAAAAATGAATAGTTTTATGGGTGCGTATGTGTGGGACGTCAATGCAGAGGTGCCTTTAACTTGCATTATTTCTATTAGCCAGCAGGGGGTGACTGCTGGTTGCAAAAAGAAGTCTCATTGTGTAGAAGTCTGTGAAAATGACACCACTTATTGTCTCAGTAAATGGTCCCCATTTATCAGTAAACACAAGTTTATGGTCTCAATTGATAGTTTCAAGTCCTCTTCAATACAGCAAGGTGTTAATTTAGTGAATTATGCTCCATTTAGAGTCAAATAGACCATAAAGCAGGAGATGCTTTAGGGCGGGGCTCCCTTGTGATTGACAGGCTCTACAGTCTTGTCCGACTTAGCTACTTAGCTCCAAGCTCTCATATCACCTCTTGTTGCAAAAAAACAAGATGGCGATGGCCAAAAAGCCAGAGCTCAAGGCTTCAAAACTAACGGGTGACACCATGGTGATTACATCCACTTTTTATATACCTCCTATGGTTAATTAGTGAGTTTTAGGGACTTCTGGACAGAGTCAGGCTAAATATTTCCCCATTTTCAGTCTTTATGCTAAGCTAGCTAACAATCTTCTGGTTGTAGCTTCATATTTAGCATGTAGACAGTGGTACCGATCTTAAAGCAAATAATTGTATTTCCCAAAATTTCAAACCGTTCCTTTAAGTGTATGATATTAAAAAAGCCAGCTAAAGGTGCAATTGCATTGTGCCGTTGAGGATATTCTGTTACAGCAGGTATTCACCTATTATTGTTTAAACTTCAACATAATCCAGTCGGGACTTCAGTCATGTTTTGATCATGGAAGAGAGGGGATTATAATGTAGCCAATACCTGCTGTAACTGGAAAGGTTTTCAGTCATGGGATGCTGAAGCACAACAAAGCTACAATAACATTTTTCCAATTATTATAAATAAATGAGAGCACCTGGCCCGAAGTGTAAAAATACGTTTGGAAGTGATAAGAATCACCTCATTGTAGTGCTTCCGTATCCCATTACATCACCCATTTCCCCCATCTGAGGCATTCAGGTGTTAATTTGTGTTTCCTGTCATCTCAGCCTCCCCCACTCCGCCCTATGGCATCACCGTCCTGGAGTGTGAGCGTGACTCCATGGTGCTGGCCTGGAAACAGCCAACCTCAGTCGGCGGCGCTGACATCACCGGCTACTTTGTGGATTACCGCGAAGTCATCGATGGCGTGCCGGGGAAGTGGCACGAGGGCAACGTCAGGGCGATCTGCGAGAGGGCGTACAGGGTGAGTCGATGAGTTCGGCACCCCAAATACAGTTTTACACTGTATTTTAAAGCACACTTCCGTAAGGTTTTGTCTTCATGTCTCTTTGTCTCCAGGTGTGTGACCTGAAGGAAAACAGGAAGTACCAGTTCCAGGTGCGGGCAGCCAACATGGCGGGTGTCGGCATCCCTTCGCTGCCCAGTAACACCTTCCTGTGCGAGGAGTGGACCATCGCCGTGCCGGGTTGGTTAGACCTTTGAAAACATACAAACTCATGTTTAATTGATGGACATTGTTTCCCCTTTTCTGGGTTCCAGGTTGCTAATTGACCTCTTTTTTTTACGTCCAATGTTTTGTTTCTGTTTTGGACCACAGGTCCTCCTCACGACCTGCAGATAAGAGAGGTGCGGGGCGACTCTCTGGTGTTGCTATGGAAACCACCTGTGTACCAGGGCCGTGATCCGGTCAACGGTTTCTACGTGGACATCAAGGAAGCGGATGCACCGGAGGAGGCGTGGAGAGGAGTCAACAACAAGGCCACGGAGAAGAAGTACTTGAAGGTTTGCCGATGGTCCTCCTCCTCCTCCTCCTTCTCCTTCTTCTTCTTCTCCTTCTTCTTCACATGTGTGACGGCAGATCTGATGTTAGTCTTCCTTCATTCTGCAGATCAAGAACCTGAAGGAAGGGGAGACGTTTGTGTTCCGTGTGCGAGCTCAGAACAAAGCCGGCGTTGGACAAACGTCAGAGGTGACCGAGCCGGTTCCAGCCGTCACCAAACCAGGTAAGGAGAAACGTTTGATTGATGGCAACCAGCTCGTTATTTCAATACCTTCTCTGGGTTTCAGGCACCAAGGAGATCGTCGTGGACGTCGACGACGACGGCGTCATCTCCATGAACTTCGAGTGCTGTGACATGACCCCCGACTCCAAATTTGTGTGGTCCAAGAACTACGAGGAAATCACAGAAGCAACCCGCCTGACAACAGAAACCAAGGGAACCAAGTGAGACGATGAGTTGAGGCTCATTTCACCCACACACCATCAGCCTGTAGTCTCACTCATGTGAACCCTTTCTCCTGCAGATCCAAAGCTATTTTCAACACTCCCGGGGAAGAGGATGTTGGTATTTACTCGTGCCTCGTCACCCACACTGATGGAGCTTCATCCAGCTACACCCTCTCTGAGGAAGGTGGGTTGTAAATCCAAGAATTAAATGAAGTAAAATGACTTCACTCGATTCATGAACGTCTTTCTCATGTTTTTCCAGAGTTGAAGAGGCTGCTGGAGGTCAGTCACGACCACAAATTCCCCAGTGAGTGCATCAGCATGTAATCACAATTATCTATTAAAGTCATGACACGGACTGTTTCTTTGACTTGGCTCTCCCTCTTTCTTCAAACTAGTTATTCCCCTGAAGTCGGAATTGGCCGTGGAGCTGCTGGAGAAAGGCAAGGTTCGCTTTTGGCTGCAGGCGGACAAGATGACAGTCAACGGCAAAGTCGATTACGTCTTCAACGACAACGCTCTCTCTCACGGGGAGGTCGGTAAACAACTGGTCTTCATAATATATGAGTGATTTTTGTATGTAGGTGTTTAAAGTTTAAAAAGGGCCGTTTTTTTGTTTTGTAGAAATACAAGATGAACTTCGACAAGAACACCGGTGTGATTGAGATGATTATGGACTCGCTGACTCCGGCGGATGAGGGCACCTTCACCTTCCAGCTGCAGGACGGGAAAGCTACCAACCAGTCCAGCTTGGTTCTGATCGGAGACGGTATGTTCAGCCAATAAAGTCCTGATGAGGATCCTGATCACAAATTATATTAAGATGGAATTCAGTGAGAGTTGTGTTTAAAATATACTCTAAAATATGCAAAAACACCTTCCCTGAATGCAAGTCAAAAATTGGGCTACTTTTATGATGATTGGGTCGGTTCCAGGTTCTAGTTATTTTTCAGTACCATCTGTTTCTGTTATCACATAATTAAACAGCAACCAAGACTAAGTGTAGTTTTGAGCTGAGATGGTAATATATTCAACTCCTTTTGCTTTCAGTGTTCAAGGAGCTGCAGAAGGAATCAGAGTTCCAGATGAAAGAATGGGTCAGAAAGCAAGGTACTGTACTGTTTCTGATGAAAGCATCATCACTGCAGCCCCATATAAGACTTATACCACAAATACTAATAAATGTGTTTATTGTTGCATTCTCATGTACTTAAAGCTGCACATAATGTTTATCATTATCGATTAATTAAGTTTCGTTGTCTA
The DNA here is from genome assembly GCF_963514095.1 of Eutrigla gurnardus. Classification (NCBI taxonomy): domain Eukaryota; kingdom Metazoa; phylum Chordata; class Actinopteri; order Perciformes; family Triglidae; genus Eutrigla; species Eutrigla gurnardus. The sequence continues at coordinate 5,949,183 of NC_139929.1, read as the reverse complement.
CAACATGTCAGAAAACCATCCAGAGTCCGTGGACAGACACTGAGGTTCACATTCACTCACTCACAGATGCACAGATGATCCTCCAGCAGAGTCTACTGTCGATCTACGTTTGCGTTACGTTACGATTTGTATTTTTAGAACTGCCATGTTTGTTCCAGGTCCTCACTTTATCGAGTATTTGGGTTACGAGGTGACACCGGAGTGCTGCGTGATACTGAAATGCAAGGTGAGGTGCAGGTTTCTCTTACTGAACTCTTTAAAATAAATAAGAACAAATAAAATAATAAAATAAAAGAAGAGTTTGAATTAGAACTTAAACACATCCTTCCTTTTGCAGGTTGGCAACATGAAGAAGGAGACGTCGGCGCTGTGGTACAAAGACGGACATCAGATCAAGGCAGACGAGCATCTGGGCTTCACCGAAGGAGTTCTGAAACTGGAAATCGCTCAGGTACGAATATGAGAACGGAAGCCTCTGTGAACTGTGAATTAATGTATATGTTTATATATAGATACTCCAAATCTTTCACTTCAGTGTTGGTCTACAAGAATCAGGTCTTTGATAAGTTGGAATAGATATTTGAATTTTTTTTTTTTTATTATTATTATTAAATACTCTAAAACAGTTTGTTATAAATAAACAGCCTTATTTAACATATCATGTTTTAACAATGCTATTAAATGAATGTAAACTTTTAGATGCCAGTTTCACTTCATGTCTCTTTCTGGGAACAGTAAGATTTGTGGTCATGGGCCGACAGCCACTTCTGTTTTTGCCTGAGAATTATTTATTGAGTTTTCCGTTTGTTTGTTGGCTTTTTTGCTTTTACTTCATATTTGTGTTTTCTGCTGATCCCATAGATTGCAGAAGGGAAAAGCTTGTCTTTTCAGATGAATACAAATCAAATTCCTCATTTTTTGACGTTGCTGCTCTCTCTGGCAGATTTCCAAGAAGGACTCTGGCGTGTACGAGGTCATCCTGAAGGACGACAGAGGAAAAGACACTTCCAAATTGAACCTGACAGATCAAGGTATCCTCTGAGAGTCACAAACGCAGTCAACCAATCACGACTGCAGCAAATATTTCACTCAGGATGATCAAACTGTGTTCCCTTCCAGGTTTCAAAGACTTGATGAATGAAGTTTTCAGTTTTATTGGTAAGAAGATACATTCCATCCCATATATTAAACATTTTGGTGCCACATAACAAAATTCTAAATATTTAAATCATATTTGAATTGCAGCCAATTCCTCGACTCCACTGAAGGTCACAAGCACGGACCAGGGCATCCGGATCTACACCTTTGTCAGCTACTTTAACGATTTGCTCCAAGTGACGTGGCAATATAAGTACGTTGTGTGTCTGCTTTGCTGTTTTTGCAAGCATGTGCACATTTATTATTAGATTTATTAATATTTATTTCTGTGTTTCTGACCGACAGGGACTCGGCCATCTCCTTCTCTGACCGCATTAAGAGCGGCGTGGTGGGAGATCAGCTGTGGCTGCAGATCAAGGAGCCCACAGAGAAAGACATGGGCAAATACGCCATTGAGTTCAACGATGGAAAAGGTGGTCTGAAGAGGACCCTGGAGCTGTCTGGTCAAGGTGAGACCACCAGCAGGTTTGAAACTGAGCCACATTCATTGTATTGTGCTGCGTTTGAATGTTTCAGACACTTCTAATGGACTTCTTGCATTTCTTCTTATAATAAGATTTACTATTTTGCATTTAGCGTATCCCATACTAGCATTCATAACCTATTTCTGTTTGTTTTGCAGCATTTGATGATGCGTTTGCCGAATTCAAGAGACTCCAGTAAGTTTCTAATTCCTTGATAACTATCATATTATATTATTAGGAAGTACAAGTAGAAATATGCATGAAAAGTAAGCCTTAGCTTCCACTTCTGATCATTCTTGTGTTCCCTCTTTGTTTTTACCTCATCAGAGCTGCTGCTATTGCAGAGAGAAGTAAGTGCATCATGTTTAAAGTGTCCTAAAATTGTTTAGAATACTTTATAATGGAGTTTCAAATGCTGCAACTTGGATTTTAAAACTAAAAGACAGATCATATAACTCATTCTTTGGTCCTTATCTTTAAAGCAACTACATATTTGTATTAATATTCAGGTATACTAAATGGTTGTTAACTTATATAAATGATAACATTGTTTCTTTCAGGTCGTGCCCGAGTAGCAGGAGGTCTGCCTGATGTGGTCACTATCCAGGAGGGCAAGGTAAACCCTCAGACCATCATAGACTTGATATGCCTGAACATAATCATTATAACTTTATCATTTTGTGTATTTTGTTCATGTCATCCTCTCACCAGGCCCTCAACCTCACCTGCAACATCTCGGGCGACCCCGAGCCAGAGGTCACCTGGCTGAAGAACGACCGGGAGATCACGTCCGACGAACACTGCATCCTCAAGTTCGCGTCGGGCAAGTTCGCCAGCTTCACCATCACGGCCGTGAACACGTCGGACACCGGCAAGTACAGCATCCACGTGAAGAACAAGTACGGCACCGAGAGCGGGGACTTCACCGTAAGTGTCTTCATCGAAGGGGAGGGCGGCAAGAAAAAATAATTTAAAAACAAGCAAGCGGTCCAAATCTTGTCGTAAATATGTGTATAAATGAAAAAATCACTGGCAACATGATGAAAGGAGAGAAACAGGTTTGTGGATGTGTTCGACATTTTGTGTAGAGTATAAAATGATCTCTAGAGGTGCTAAAGGGATGAAAAATCATAATGCATCTAATGATTACAAATCCAGCACCGTGTCCACTCAAAAAAATGTTTACTGGTGCTATATTAGGTTTGGTTTGTGCAAAGAGAGGCTCATTTTACTCTGTTCGCTTTGGAAAAACATTATTTGACGGATGGAAGATAGCCAAAGACGTGTTGTGTTGATAGGAAAAGAAAATCATGCCTTCAGTGTGTAATGTCTTTTAAAAAGCACGTGTTTTGATGCTTTATTTGCCACAAACTTCACTGACAGTAAAACAGTCGTTTGTTGCAAATGAGCTGAAAACATGCAGCGTGTCGTTTCATTAGATGTGACAGTTAGCCCTGTGTTTATTTGAGTGTTGTAATCATGACATCACTTCCACTGTCTCCCTGTCTGTAGTGAACACTGTACTGTCATTACTGTCACCATGGTTACGAGATCACCCTCCACTCCCTCATTAACGATTCAGATTGTGACGATGCTGTAATGAAGGTTATTGGATCACTTCCCCTGTTTCTCCATGAGACTAATAAAAAAAACAAGCATGTCCTTGATCCCCGTTTCCCTCCTCCTCCTCTTCCTCTTTGAGTCGTCTCACGTTGGTTTGAACCCTTCACATATCCACTCTTTTGTTCCAGTCCCGTTTGTTCACTCCCAGTCACCGTTTGTGTATTTGGACCTCCTGAGGACAGACCACCAGCATGGAGACAACCCCCCTCTCTCTCCCGTCACCACCGGGTGCTTGAAAACAAAAACAAAAGATAAACACACACTTTAGATAAAGAGTGATACTCATGTTCCTCATCACTTATAACATGACATTTACTGCTGGAAAGCATTTATGTCAAAATGGCTATTTGGACAGAGCTGGGCTAATGTGTCATCATTTCAACACAATAGATGAAAAGAACGACAGCGGTTTTTATTAGAATGGGAGCTAAAATTATCTACTCGATTATAAATATATACATATATATACGACCAGTATACATAAGGTGTCCTTACTTTTCTGATTTCGTAATAATAATTTGCTTTCCTTGTGTTTCAGATTAAAAACTCATTAAAAAATATATATAGGGTCACCCATAAAGTTGGAATAGTTTGCAAATGTCTAGTATTTTATAGCACCAAACAAATGTAATGCATTAATTATAATATATATATATATATATATATATATATATATATGAACTCGTTTGGATAGACTATGATAATTTGCATTCGCGTGTATCTAGATGATTTAGCGGTCACTGATAGGTCCGACCTCATTGAAAGTCCCGGGTAAGTAGCAGACATCATTCTCCTGCTGGTGTTGATTCTTGTTAGAGCAGAGCCGTCTTGTATCCGTGCTGATGTCTGACTCCGGTGTTTCTCCTCCCAGCTGGAGATCATCGATGAAACCCCTGACTTGGGGGTGACGTCATACTCGACCGATGCAGAGGGAAATGTGGTGTTTGGCCCAAACACTCCGAAGGAAAAGATGAAACAGTCACTCACTGGAACGACGAAGCAGAAACGGAAGGGTGAGAGGGCTGAAATATGAAATATGTGATATGAATATATTATACTTACTAATGATTGTTCTCTTGCAGAATCTGTAACTAAGACTCTTCTCATGGGAAACGCTGGAGACAAAGACGATGAAAAGGTTGCAGTTGTTTCAAAACAACCAGAAGACGCAAAGGGAGACGTTTCTGACCGGCCTGCTGACCAATCAGAAGCCTCCGAGCAGCCTGCAGACACAGTGGAGGAGCCTGGACCAGCAGCTGAAACACAGCCTCAAACACTGAGTGACTCTAGTGGAGAAAAGTATTGATTATTCTCACATATACACGCGTACGCTAAAGGTTTGAAGTGGGCTTTTGAGCTTCATATTGATGCGTTTCCAGTTATTGTAACTTAGACGTTGCATTTTCTCTTATTAAATATTAATAATAATAACCTTCCACATTTGTGTTATAGATTAAGGATCATATGGAACATGAATTCCTGTTGTATGTGATGGACTTATAATAACACTCTTTTCCTCCATGTGATTTTTGATTATTTTGTTCTCTTTTTCATCAAATTTGCTTTAATAAAGGATTAAACTTGATTTAATGATCCCAATTTCTAGAATATAATGCCAGAAGACACAGAGACTTACAGAAGTGAGCTACTCCCTAGTTGGAGGGAAGAACAAAGCAAACATGAGACATTCTTGGGGTGAAATAGGGCAGAATTAATTCTAATCAACGAGTGTAAAAGAGAGGAGGAGAACACAGTTCCTCACATTTAATATTCATTCAAAAATGTTAATAAAAAATGACTTTACCTTACTGGTTTTGATGTATTTATGAGCCTAGAGAAGGGCAAATCAGAAAACAGAAAATATCAGCAATATTTGTTAAGTACTGCTGACACATTTCAGGGAAAATCATATACAAAAGCACACGTTTTTTTTCCATGTCATACTTGTATAAAACGAAACTCGTACGCAGACAAGGTCCTCAATCGAGGAATTTTCTGTGTAAACATCCAGTCTGACTCAGCAAAAGTTTTATGAGGAAGTGAAATGTTCTATTTCGCAGCAGAACTACAGTTCACTTCACTTTCATTTCTAGCTGGTGTCCACCTACACCACCTGCAGCTGATTATGACCCCTGACCTCCAAATTTAGAGCATTAAAAAACGTATGACATGTATGTTTTTTCTCTGCACCAATCAGGTTTTGTGTTTTGTGAACCAGGTCATCCATTGATTCATGATGCAGCGGCTGAATAAAAATCACTATGTATTGACATAAATGCACAACACCCTTCAACTGAACTGGGACACCATATGATTATATGAGACACTAAAATACAAAAGCTAGGTCAAAGGTTATGTAATAATGAAACAGAAACAAGGAAACTGATTTTGTTTTTTTAGTTTTTTTTAGTTGTAATTTTAGAATTTTACATCGATTCCTTTCTGGGTTAATGGACAACCATCTTTTCATTCCTCACAACTCTCTAATAATTAACCTGAATAATTAACCTTATAATTGGACTACGTCCTCCTGCTTTGTGATCACGTGCAGCCTGAGCGCTGCGGGGGTCACGTGCTGTGGTCGGCTTCGTCACAGCAGCAGAGAGAGAGAGAGAGAGAGAGCGAGGGAGAGGAAGAGAGAGGGAGAGAGCCTCGAACAACCCGGCGGAGGAGCTGACTGAAGGTGTGACTCCCTGCGGGTGAGCCTCTACTCCGGCAGGTAGGTGACTTTTCACCAGATAGGAATACGACACCGTCTTTAGGATTCATTTAGAGGCTCGTGCGTAACTCGGCAGATCTCCATCAAATGTCTGTTTTTGAAGATGTCCCTGAACGCATCATATCTTTAAAACACTTTCCCGTGGAGTTGACGTCTACAGGTGCTTTATGTGACATAATATGGTCGATACGAGGTTGTTGTTTTTGAAATGATGTAACAGTCCTCTCCCCCCCTCAGTGGCTGAGAGTGCGCCGGGCTTATCATTTGATTGTGTCAAAGAGCAGATCTGTCCAATGGAGATAAGGATCCGGACTTACTGTATTATATATCCCTATTGTGTGGAGGGACAATCAGTGAATCGGTGTCACTGAGGTTCAGGCTGTTGTAACTGCTGCTCAGCTCGCAGTCATTGTGGAGGGATGAAGCACTGAAACAGCATTCGGTGCTGAAAGGTGGTGGATTGCAACATATCCTGATCCCAGAGCTGCACATGTGAGGATTATGCTTTTTTTTAATATAATTGTACATTCAAAAGTGTGTTTTTATCTGTTTGACTAAATGCTGATTGGTCAGAAATAACAGCTGATGGGTTCATCAAATGGAAATAACTGTAAGGTGCAGTTGTAGATGATCAGCAAGATCCATTTCAACTTACATTACAAACCCACTGTGACACAATGCCGGCTGACGCAGCATCACCTTGGACGTAGTGAGCGTGACATACGTGCCGAGACAGGGAAAGCTAGATTAGTCCTAATCTTGTTTACAGGATTAACGCCTCTTAAGGTCTCCCCGGGGTGTCGTGGAGGAGATCTGGTCCGTGCTGGATTCGTGTCAACAGAGTACGGGCTGTTTTGTAACGTGACCGGTCAGCCTGATTCCAGCCGTTACTGTGTGAGGCGCCCGTGTTGTTGAGCTTTTTAAACCATCAAGTGGTTGCAGTTTGCATCCTGTGAATGAGGAAGAAGCACATCAGTCACCGGCGTCCCAACTCAACATCCACTTCCTCACGTTTGGAGCTTGTTATTATCATGATTATCAGTTAACATGCTTTGTTTTTACTTAGATGATTAATCAAGTGATCATTTTTGGGTTTTGAATACTTTGAATACGTCAGTGTGGGCTCTAGAAAATGGTAATTTGTTATCCATTAATCCAAAAAGAATAATTGTGAGGCCACATATAGTAACACATAGTAGTAGATAAAGTGTCCTGAAGCAGTAACTAAGGAGTCTTCTGACTGATTAACCTAAACAAAGAGGTGCTGCAGAGCTGTGAGAGTTCACACAACGCCGTGTTGTCTCTCATCTGGACTCTTCTGCTTTGTCCGTTTAAATGAGCGATTGCTCTTTTCACTCCACAATGCGAATCGCTGAGGGAGATGCCACAGCAGCAACACGGGACCCCGTTATCAGCCGGTGGCTCAATAACACCGGGTGCCTTAGTAGCAGTTTTGTTCGTAATGTCTCCAGATCCACAAATAATCCACATTATAGAATAAAGTTCCATCTATTGCACAAACAAATAGTCGTTTTGAGGTCTCTGTGGAGACGTTTTGTTCAGGCGGTGGCGACGGGGGCCAAGAGAGGTTATGTAAGTGAGTCAGGACTCAGGACTCAAACTCATAGAGGAGCAGGGTCGGCTGAGGGGGCCTGAGGTCCTGCCAGGGTGACATGGAGCTCTCACAGAGGGTCCCTGTAGAGCTGCAGGACCTGAAGTCCCCTTGGACTCTGGTGAGTCAGGGGGTTAGTTATTCTTTTGCTATCTTATAGGAAACATTTATATGACCTGAAATGTGCAGTGTTGACCTTAAACAATAATGTGTCTCCACCTTTCTGTTGGAGGTCCGAAGGATTAAAATACCATAATTGACAATTTTCTCCTGGTATTTATCACCATCCAATAGTGCTTTATGTTGTTATCAGTGAAAGTCAGCAGAGTTCTAGTTGTCACCTGATAGCTGATTATCACAACGAGCAGAGATATTTCTAGAATGGGAATCTCAGCAGATGCTTATATTTCCATCTACCGTTCAGTGCTTTAGTTGGTGCAGAGGCTGCCAGTCATAGAGACCGACTGGTTTCAAAGTCCAGCAGCTGGTATGCAGCTCTGATTTCAGTGTAAACCTTAATACTGAAACACATTGCTGCAGGTTGCCAGATCTGGTCAGACGTATCCTCCACGTTGCAAACATGCATCTATAAAACGTCCTCTGCAGTGAATATAGGTCCAGGTGAGAACACATGATGACGCTCACATGACGAGAGTCTGACTGGGATGATCAAGAGGAACGGGTGTATTAAAAACTTGGGTTATATCCACCCAAATTGGGCTTTTCTTTGTGGTATAGGAAAAAGAAAATGAAAACCAATATTTCTAAAACCTCGTGGAGAAAAAAGCCTTGTTGCTGCAGTCGAGGGCCTGATTAAGTCTCCATCAGGACTCTTTTGAGGAAAATGGGACAGAGCCGCTGTGTTTAGGGACCGGCTCGCATTTCCTTTCCAGACTATTCTGAACAATAGGAGCCACGTTACCGGGGTTACTGACCTAAAAGAAAGTAGTCCCGTTCTGCTTGTTTCATAGCAGGTAATAGATGCAGAGGAAGTAATAACTAACGAGGAGTATTCCTGCTGGTAGGTGGACACCATGAACTACGTGGGGCAGCTGGCGGGCCAGGTTCTGGTGACGGTGAAGGAGCTCTACAAGGGGATCAACCAGGCCACGCTGTCGGGCTGCATCGACGTGGTCGTGGTGCGGCAACCCGACGGGACCTTCCAGTGCTCCCCCTTCCACGTTCGCTTCGGGAAGCTGGGGGTCCTGCGCTCCAGGGAGAAAGTAGTGAGTGCCCTCGTATTAAAATGACTGAATATTTGTTTTATTTAAGCTTTTTGCTAAATTTTAACTTATGTTTTTAATTTGGAAAACTCCATACATGTCTTACAATGTTCTAATGTCCCAGTGGCTCTCTGCTCCTCCTTCCTCTGAAGGTCTCTGAATATTTCCATCCAACTCTGCACTCCGTTTCCTACAAGGACAGATTGCCCTTTCTCTCTATTTATATTATCTATTTATAGACACTGGGTCGTTGTCAGCTGACTGCACTAAGGTTGAGATAGACAGACTAAAGCTCACTTTAGCCTCAGGAGAGTTTAGCGTTGCAGGTAGTAGTTTGTTGTTGACAGAAGACTTAAAGGGATGTTTTTTGGCGTGTCCTAATAATATAAATGTTGACATCTTGCACACTCTATTATATTATTGTCTACTGTTTTAACAACCTAATTCCACCCAGGCGGCCCAATAAAACCCTGTCTGTTTAATCCAAGGATTGACATTTTTGGCATTTGCTGAAATAGCAATCCTTTGTACAAGCTGTTCCCTGTTGTTTTTCTCTGGATTAACTCTAAATCTTCAGGTAAATCTGTGGCAGATTTGATTTGACCCACAAGCTGTGTATGCATATGGTGCTTTTTCTGCTGTAAACAAGCCTGGAGTTGCACAGTTAAGATCCGAGTATTTCTAACAGAAATGTGTTTTATTTTGCAGATTGATATAGAAATCAACGGGGAACCTGTAGAGCTGCATATGAAGCTCGGAGACAATGGAGAGGCCTTTTTTGTCCAGGAGACCGAGCAGCACAACGTGAGGGTCCAAATCTTCAGTTTAAACTGATGTTGAACTAAACTAAGCATTAAACCTACAATACATACTGTTTTTTATTCCCTCAACACAGGAGATTGTTCCCGCCCACCTGGTGACCTCGCCGATCCCCACGGAGGAGAACCTGTTCAGGAGCAGAGAGCCCAGGTGTGGCGGCCCAGCAGCGGAGACAAGTCCACCTCTGAGTCCGGAGGTGGACCTCCAACAGGGCTCCAACATAGTGGGCAAGAAGAAGAGGAGACGCAGGAGGAAGCACAAGGTCGAGCCACGCAAGGAGGAGCAAACCACGTCTGCAGGCGGGGAGCCGGAGCTGTGTGAGCTCAGCTCGGACGAGGAGAACAACGGACGGTGAGTCGACGGTTTCAAAGATGAGAGTTTTATGTTGTTCGTCGTAAACCTGTTAATGCCATCGCTTCCCGTCTTCAGGGCATCTTCACTCTCCGTGATGAAGGACAACATGGACCACAGGCAACATTCCCCCCTCAACGCGCTGGAATGGGACAGCTACCCTTTCTCCGACGGAGACTGGTCCCCTTGCACTACGTACGCCTGCCCTCTCTGTCCCGTCACAGATTTACATTGTTCATACAAGCATAGTGCAACAATGAGACGGCCCACTTTATCAAAACAGGAAGGGCAAAATAAATCCCATGAGCTGATTACAGCTGACTCGGTGGAAATGTGGTGTTTTTTTTTGCTTACAGCAGGGAGACGTCGGAGCCCGCGACGCCGAAGAGCGACTCCGAGTTGATGGTGAAGCCGTCGGAGAGCTTGCTGAGGGCCGAGTCCCACATGCAGTGGACCTGGGGAGAGTTCCCAGAATCCACCAGGGTAAGACTTGGGTCTTTGTGGGAAATTTATGGGGTTGAAATGCATGCATGTATATTTAAACTGTCTTTCGTGCATCCAGGTCAACAAAAAGGACAAACCGGAGCCAAAGACGTTGACCATCACTCCCTCTGAGAACACACACTTCCGGGTCATCCTGAGCACAAAAGCGATGGAGGAAAGGGAAGCGGAGAGAACCACGGATCTCATTTGCAGTATTATAAAGCCCGAGCCTCGGACCGCCAATGTTGATCAGTGCATCTGCACCCCGCAGCCCCCCGACGCCGCGTCACGCAGCACAAACATTAGCAAGCACAAGCCGGACCTTTCGGAGTCACGGTCCAGCAGTTTTACCTCGGAGCCATGCGCCACGAACTCTGACCTCAGCCCACAAACCTCACGCGCGAGCAGGTGGAAGTCTTCACCGCCTGGACGCCGGGACAGCTGTCCGGCTGGAGCCGGTGACACGGCCGGAGACTCTGCATCCTTTAAACCCACCGACTCCCCCGCCAAGAGGAGAGGTAACACAAACCGCCTCACAGCTGCAGTATTTATCATTCTGTAAAAATGAAAGAGATGTTTCGGCATAATTAGAAGTATCTTAAGACTGAAGAAAGGGGCTCGTTATTCGTTCATTGTTAAATGTGGGTTAAACCCCCGATTCTATAAAGGAGCCTCTACATACGGTTCACATGGACGTGAATGTCAAGAGGAAGGATGTGGTTTCGGTTCGGGCTCTGCATTCGCATGCAAAAGTGAAAAGGAAATAGTCGTTGTTGTCTGAGCAGGCGTCTCCTCTTGCTTTCGTAACAAGGTGTGAGGAAGAGGAGCCAACATCAGGGGCCTGAAGATATTTACCTGGATGACCTGAATGTACTCGAACCCGATGTCGTCGCCCGCTACTTCCCCAAAAGGTACGAAACCTTGAGAACCCTTGTGCCTTTTGTATAGCAACTATTTATGCAACTCTGTGTATTCTTGCTGTGTGAGACCGAACTGTGTGTGTGTTTGCAGTGAGTCTGATCCGGTTCCTAGACAATGGGATGAGCCGGGGAGGCGCTCCGGGTCCCAGTCTCCCCAGTCGGTTGGCAGCGCGGCAGCAGACAGCGGCACCGAGTGTCTGTCCGACTCGGCCGGCGACCTTCCTGACGTCACGCTGTCGCTGTGCGGAGGCGTTGGCGAGAACTCGGAGATCCCGAAAGGTACCAAGATCTAGTAGCAGCACGAACACCAGTCATCACATGTTTAGATCCATAAACAAAATGCAGGATATTTGACTTTAGAAGCAGCAGCTGAACTAAGTTTTTTGCCTATTAAATGCTATGCTTACTACATATTTTACTTTACTTCACCCTTTATTTCATTTTCATATTATAAATACTATAAGCAGTTATCATGATTCATAATTCAGCTTTTATGTTTCATTTATTTGTAGAAAAATTCATGGAGCACATCATCACCTACAATGAATTCGCAGAGAATCCAGCAATAATCGACAATCCCAATTTGGTCGTTAGAATTGCAAACAGGTGAATTTTTCCTCCTCGGACCGTCATCACAGCTTGAATGATATTGGTCTGCACATTTATAGCTATATAAAAAAACACATTCTCCTCAGATATTACAACTGGACGCTGGCTGCACCGTTGATACTAAGCATGCAGGCTTTTCAGAAGAACTTGCCAAAGGTATCCTGTGTGTTTGATAATGTATACACTGATATTAAACTGTATCTGCACTTTATATCTATTCACTTATGGATCATTTGTCTGAATGGCAGACTACAGAGGAAGCCTGGGTGAAGGAGAAAATGCCCAAAAAGTCTGGACGCTGGTGGTTCTGGAGAAAGAGCAGCGTCAAGCAGGTACTGAATATTTGTGTTTACAGCAACACATCAGAAATCCTTGCAAAAAGAAGAAGATTGTATACAAAAACTATGAGACATGATGATATAATAAATGTCTTTCTTCAGTTATCGTCAGAGACCAAGTTAGAGAGACAGGAGTCTCTGAGTGCAGAGAGCCCCGCCCTTCACCCGGCCACAGAATCACAGTGAGTCAGCAGCAGAGCTCCGTCACACGACAACACAAGGTTGTGGGTAAACATGTCCCACACAGGATCAGCACAACGCTCAGTTTATGACTCATAAACTCATAAACTGCTGGGAGATCCTAATTTGTTTTGGGGATTCTTCAGGATGCATCATGTTTTTATGTAAAAGTAAGAAGACAAAAGCATTCTGTCTTTTAAAAAAGCAGATTAACGGGCAGATGAGGAGCTTTACTGCCCTCTAGTGGCTCTAAATGATTGTGCAGGGTTTTTCTTTTTGACCCTGAGTTACATATAAACATGGCTTTTGATGCCGTCTGCCGGTCTCGCTTCAGTCTGCATTCTCTCCTCGCAGGCAGAAAGCAGCAGAGTGGTCCAGCGACGACGAGACCAAAGAGCTGAACTCTGTGGCGCCGGCTCTGACGCCTACTGAGCACGTGCAGGCAGAGAGTCCAGTAGCGGCGCCGGCGTTTCCCTCCTACAAGAAGTCCCTCCGCCTGTCGTCGGACCAGATAGTAAGAGGCGTGATGGCTGATAAAAACGCAAAACTGTCTCCTCACTCACCCATGTGACACTGAAGTAACGGCAATGCTTTTAAATAAATTTTCATCGTCTTCCAGGCCAGCCTGAAGCTCAGGGAGGGGCCTAATGATGTCACCTTCAGCATAACCACTCAGTACCAGGGGACGTGTCGCTGCGAGGGCACCGTCTACCTGTGGAACTGGGATGACAAGGTCATCATCTCCGACATCGATGGCACCATCACCAAGTACGAGGGAGTCTACATAATCCCATTCACGATATTTAAAAAAAAGGTTTTTCCTACTCTGAGTGCTTTTCCTCCTGCAGATCAGATGTGTTCGGTCAGATTCTGCCTCAGCTCGGGAAAGACTGGACTCATCGAGGCATCGCCAAGCTTTACCACTCAGTGCACGAGTAAGATCCAGATGTTTTAAACGTCACATTCAAGCTGTTTATCAAAAAGATTATCAAACAGCAACGCGGCTCCGGTTAAGTAAACGATGTAAATCCCCGACTTCTACAGGAACGGATACAAGTTCTTGTACTGTTCGGCCCGAGCCATCGGCATGGCTGACATGACGCGGGGATATCTGCACTGGGTCAACGACAGAGGTACCCTCCTGCCTCAGGGACCCCTCATGCTGTCTCCCAGCAGCCTCTTCTCTGCCTTCCACAGGTAGGAAACGCTCCACCGATACAGTCAGACCAGGTTTCTGCCTCTGATTTGTTTGGAAAAGTTCATTCACAGGATTAGAGAAGTAAGATGTTTCCAAGGATGATGGATTTGAAGCAGCATTGACCGATCTGATATTGATGGCAATACTTTACAGTGAAGATGCAGCAGGAACGTCTGTTATTTAAGTTCATTCAGTCATTCTGCTTTGTTGTTTTCTTTGCTTTGCTGGAATTGAAAAGGGTTAAATGTATAAATTTCCATCCATTTTTTTTCGTTACAATATAGCAATTATAATGAACAATGTTGAACAATGTGAGCATTTTAGCATAAAACAGCATTAACCATTTAATCAAGTTAATTAATTAATTAAAATTTTAATTTAATTCCAACATTATAACGCAGAACTGTTTTTTTGCTTTAAAAAAATTCAAAAATCTCAGTATTTTATGTTATATTCGCACTGTTTGGTCACCTTGCTGACCTGTTTTTGTGGTAATTTTGACTCTAAAGATGGTTAGAAATGGTTAAAGTTGACCCTGTAAATGGTTCGAAATTAATTTAAAGTAGGCAACTCCAGCAGCAGGTCAGAGGTTAAAATACTCATCATTTCTTTGTCATCGTCTCGTTAGAGAAGTCATCGAAAAGAAGCCCGAGAAGTTCAAGATCGAATGCCTCACAGACATCAGGAACCTGTTTTTCCCAAACACTCACCCCTTCTATGCAGCCTTCGGAAACAGAGAGAGCGTAAGTTTGGGCTTTTATCGGAACTTCTTTCTCGTCACAACAGTTGGATGCTTTTACTCTGACAATCATCATTACCGTCTTTCCCCCACGATCCAGGACGTGTTTGCCTACAAGCAAGTAGGCGTGCCCACGTGTCGGATATTTACGGTGAATCCCAAAGGGGAGCTGATCCTGGAGCAAGCCAAAGGCAATAAAACATCGTGAGTATTAAAACATCGTGAGTATTTAAGCATCGCTGGTTTGCTGTGGTGTCTCTCGGATGTTTGACGTCGCTGCGTTTTCCTTCACAGATACAGCCGGCTGAGTGAGCTGGTGGAGCACGTTTTCCCTCTGAGGAGCTCACAGCACAGCGCCACCTTCAGCTGCCCGGAGTTCAGCTCCTTCTGTTACTGGAGACAGCCGATCGCCGAGCTGCGTTTAGAGGAGCTGCTTTAATAAGTTATAATGATGATGAGTCACAGAAAGTCTGGGATATGAATGTATTCCATCTGTTTTTAAAGCCAAAGTATGACATATCAGTTACTGTTCTTACCATTTGCGTAGTTTGTGTTGCAGTGGAGGTTTAAACTGTTCTGTATGGAACAAATCACTGACTATTGATCTCTCTCCCTGACTTGAGAGCTATCAGACAAAAAATAATACAATGAAATATGTATAGCAGCTATGTTTTCAATCCTTTAAGGCCTTAAATATTTAATGGTCTTGTTATTGTCTTACTTATTTGCTCCGAAGCTCAATGATTTTGCACAAAAAATGTGAAATTATATGACTCATAGTATATAATTGCAATAATGCAATGTGTGTGTGTGTGTGTGTGTGGGGGGGGGGGGGCAAAGCACTTTCTGTACTGTAGATTTTGCTGCTATTTTGGTATTTTTCCAAAAATCGAAGTTAAATTGATAGTAATTTATCTTTGCTGATGACTTGTTTGATTTTGCCATTGGGAAAACTGCATTATTTTAATTCCATGCCTGTTTTTGGTTTTCATCTTTTTTTTGATGCTCAGCTGTAAGTTAAACGTTATGCCTTCTTTCTATGAAAGTGACGCGCTTTGTGTGAAGAGAACACACGGTATTTTCCTGGTTGCGTTGAGTCATATTTCACTTTCCAGTCGATAAACTTCTCTGCTGCTGTTGTGATAATCATGTTTACATTATGATGGAACGAATGAAGCACAAAGTATGTTTCGAAAAATACATTCAACTGTTTGATCTGCTTTTTATTTGTGCGCCACTGAAGAGAACTAAAAATTACTTAAAGTGATTTGTAGTGTAAAGTATGAACTGTGTACACATTATATTTACTATATGTATTAATAAACTGTTAAATGAAATGTTGGATGACGCTTTAATAAAAGCACAGAATGAAAGAACAATTATAGCTTGTTTTACACATCATGTTAGCACCAATGAGATATCTGCAATAATGAAAACTGGTCAGAACTGAGGATGAAGATGTTTCTGAGAACAAAAACACAAACTGAAGTAAAAAATTTACAAATTGGAACTGAAATTCAAATTTTAGCACTTAAATGTAACTTTAGTCAACAATTAATGATCAAGCAAATATATTCATTCAAAATTTAGGTCAAAAAAGAAAACTTCACAATAAAAAATATAAACTAATTGCAACATAAACACACTATATATTAGCATTAACGTTTCCTCTTTGTTCCCTGCAGATTTCCCTCCAATTACGTAATACCACCTTATTAATGTGTCCCCAGTAATGTACGCCATCCTCCATATCAGGTGTCTTTAAAAAGGGGCTACCGTTTCGAAGGGCCGGGGTAGAGAAGCACCGCGCTGAAAGACGACAGGATCTCGGAGGAGGTGGAGATGGCGAGTTTCCCGGTGGTCATGACCAGTCCTGCTCGCTCTCCTCTCCTCAGCGGCAGAACCAGACTCAGCGAGGCTGGGCTGCTGCAGTCGCAGCGATCGCGTGACAGCGGCGCTCCTGAAGGGAAGCCCGTCGAGTCTAACCTCTGGATGCTGCGATTGGAGACGGACAGGACCGCCTCCACCCTCTCGCCCCGCTGGGCCGCCAGCACCGCCGTCACCAGGTAACGGCCGTCAGCCGGGGCTGTGAAGATACCTGAGGACACAGAGATGCTCTTCATTCCCACATCCACCACTCATTCATGGTCTCCAGAGGATTAATCCCACTATACTGGTCCTCTAACTGTCATTCAAGATGGATTGGAATCACTTTTATGAACTCTTAAGTTCAGAGGTCATTTTTCTTGGCTTATTGTAACATCATATATGCTTATTAAAGCGGGCCAATAATAATGTGTAGTACAGCCTATAGTACCATGTGTAAAAGTACTTTGTAATGATGCTACGCCATTAAAATAATAGTTGTTGACAGACATATATTCATAGAACAGATTTTAATTCTATATTGGCATTAAATCACAAATGAACAACAATTAATTGACATAATCAACAGCAATCAAAGTGAAATTTCCAATAGCAAACCGTGGAGTAAAATGTACCTGTAAGAGGGTCATAGTGTCCTCCATCGTTGACCAGCACCTTGTTGAATCGAACGATCCCGACCTCTCCCTGGAACGGGGGAAGGGTCAGACCAGCTGAGAAGGACACCTCCTCACCTGGAACGCAGGGACGGAAACGTTACCTCACAAACATTATAATAAAGGTGGAAGAAACCTGCAGGATGGATACATTCTGACCTGATGCTGTGGCGGGTTGCTGGGGCGATAGTGTGCGGGGAATGTTCACACCTGTTCATCAAAAGAAAATTAGTTTTCTTCCACTCTTCAGTTGTGATGCAGAACAAAAAAAGAGGGGTATTATTTACCTGAGATGAGACGTGTGCTGGGCTTTAGTGAGTCAGCGGATTTAACTGGGGAGGCTATGAAAGAGAAAACAATAAAAACATTAGATGTGAAATAAACCTGCAGAGCAGAGAGAAACATGTCGCCGTGTCTCACCTGGAGCTCCAGCAAAACCCTGAACCGGCATCATGCTGCCGTCCGTCCCTTTGGGCAACTTGGACGAGCTCATCTTGCCGGGAGGTCCCGCCTCTCCGGTCTCCATCACAGGTGGCTGTGGGAGGGGGGGGTCCGGGGGGCCGACCGGCCCCGAGAGGCTCTTACTTGAACCCTGGGGAAGTCCTACGTCCTCCACGGGAACCTGAACACCTGAAGAAGTCAGATATGGAGTGAGTGATGGGGGGCGAAGCTGCAGGTCAGAGAGACACAGGGCCAGATGTTTGGATGCCGTAAATCCAGTCGCAAAGCTTTCAATTATGAGCAAAAAAGGGCAAATGGTCATCGGTTACTACGGCAACCTTTAAGACAACTGAAGGTGCCAAAATCTACTGTAATTATATTGTGTGCTGTAATAAATCTCTCACTGGAATGACTTAGCGAAATGCATAAGCAGTTAGTTAAAATAAATACTTGCTTTTCTTGCTATGACAAGTTAAAGCATCTGCTATGAAAAAAAGACGACGTTCACATAATGATAGAAGGAAATTAAATATATATACACCTTATAATATGTACACTAAACAACACATATTTATGAAGGACGATAAGGTTAGCCAATAAAGATTCAGGTTTGCAAGATTTAAGAAAACTGTCAAATAAAAGAAAATATCCAAAGTGTGAGGAGAGATTTGTCTCTTTTGTGTCTAAAAACGGCTTTGTTTTTGGAGAAATGTAACCAGATATACTGTATTTAACAGTAGAGCAACGTTTGTTGACGGTGGACAGATTTATGTAATTTAAGAGCGCATCGTCACCATAACTCCAATATAATTTAGTTTGTCACGCACTCCTTTTCCCGACTTTCACACGAACCAGATCCACGTTTCAGACGATGAAATGACTCGTTTGCACCAAGAGATACTGACAAACCTCACGGCAATGACATGTCATTATATTCTCAGTTGCATTTCCACCTTTTCGCTTTGATTTTCACTTTCCGAGAGCCGTGCGACTGCGTTTATGTTTATGTTTATGGTTACCGTCGGCTCTCATTAACAGCCAAACAGTGAATGAGTATCGGAGCCTGTTATTATGGACACAAACAGAGAAAATGACAGACCGCTGCCACCTCTCCCATCATTTGGTGATGGGCTCTGAACTGAATGGGAACGCAGCATTGCTGAGAAACCACAGCTGAGACGAACCCTGGAGTTTATCAACAGATCAACCCCCCCCCTACCCTAACCCGGCTGGGGGCACAAAACGTCCAGACAACAGGCCCCAGACTCCAAAAAGGAAAAGGCAGCACATAAAAGGCATACCAGCAGCATACCGAGACACGGCCACATGTTCAATCACCACACAGCTTGTCCCCCCTTACCCTGGGGAGAAGGGTCATTTAGTGTGGAAGCCGGAGAAGTCTGCCTGTTAAACGCAACATGTGGAGAGGGGCCGGTGTGGGACCGTAAAACAGCCCCGAGGGGTCCCTCCTGCACACACGTGCACATGTTTCACTGGTCTGCGTTTGTTAGCGGCGTCGCTCCCTCATATAAAACCAGGTTTGTGGGGGAGTCTTTGATTCAAAACTGATTTCAGACCTCGTGCCATGAGAAAGGCAGGATGCATGTATGCGCTCGGCAGGGTTTGCCCCGATGAAAGAGGCGAGCCGTAAACAGATGCAGCTGGTTCTGCCGGCGACCACACGTTTTGCATCCTTCCAGCGAGGCAGCATGGGAAAGCCTCAAACCCCCCGACAGCTCCAGGATACAGCAAACAAGGCCACTTTCCACATTACACACCACATAATAATTATGACTGCACAGCAATGTGGTAAGTGGTCGAGTCACACGCTTTAAGACTTTGATTGAAGAATCAATAAATCCAGCCTCAGAAGTCCAAAGATAAAAAAAGGAGTTTGCTACATTTCTTCCATCAGGATGACAGAGTATTAAATGAGAAGCTGAAGGCTTTATTGCGCTTGAGGAATTTCTGTCAGGTCCCGTCTTGTTTTTTTTTGGTTGGTGGGGTAATCATGTTTGACCGGAGCGTGTCACTCTACAAGTTGCCTTATCTTCAAGCAGGTCATTGACCTACGAGCGTAACCATGGAGCTTCATCACAAGCAGGGAAGCAGGCTCTCTTATCTCACTAACGGCCCCTAATAGCGCTGGAAGTGAGTTGAGGCTGCAAAAACCCGAGAGGGATTCAGAAACATACACAAATTCTATGCAAACATTGGTAATACTGTTTTTTTTGTGATCAATTATTTATATAATAGCTATTTCAAGGTCAAGAATTGACTTTCTTGCTGATTTCAGTTGAAATATCAACCACTTTTTTCAGGGCCCTTGGGAACCAGTAAAATAAAGCACCGGGGAGGTTGTGAGAAAGAGTGATAGAAGTGTCCAGTAGCACCTAATCCAAACACACTGATGCTGGTGGCTCTGACATGAAGAGGGCCAAGAGTGTTTCCCGTGATAAGGGGGGGTCTCTGTCTCTAATGGACTCCTCTTCGGATAAGCAGGGAGGCAGACGATAGGATGAGGCAGCTGGGAGGGCAAAGACAAACCAGCCATCAAAGTATGAAGATGAAGAATTAAATGCTATATTATGACAACAACCATGGGGCGGAGTGGCAACATGTCCCAGTCACCAAAGACTGGCAACGATTAGAAACCTGGCATCTCTTAATGCAAGACTGGAACCAGGACAAGAACCGGAACTACTTCATTCAGGCTCACCTACCCTGAGATTCTGGACTGGATCGTGTGCTGCATGACCTGCCACACAGACCAGTGAGTGAAAGTGAGCCGGTCCCAGAGGAAGAGGGTCGGCTCGTAAAACGTTATGGGCGTGCTTCTAGTTCACATTTACAACTGTGAGAATTCGAGAAGTCCGGCTTCGCCTCACGGGCATCGTTAACGAGCAGACTCACCCGAGAAATATGCGATAAATGCATGAAAATGTGCATATATGCAACAAGTCTTGCAATCATTTCCAGCATTATGATATTCAAATGTCATCACGATATGAATAAGGTCGACCCAAAAAAAGAATCTGTACATACATACAGAGTTGTAAGAGACACACAAATGCACACTTGGATGCATGAAAAAGTTGAGGCAAGCGATATTTCTTTATGCCAAAAGCATTGCTCAACACAAGTGGGGTTTATTAAATCAAGCATGTGTCTCCAATCAACCCTGCCTCCTTTAAACGTTGATGGTCAAAATGAAAATCCAACTTCCTCTTGCTCGCACGGACCGGATCAAACGCCAATAATTGGACCAAACAAACAGACTCCGGTCCAAGTAATGATCCAAAAGGTTGGGAAATATTACAGCTATTTTTACGCATCTCAAAACTTCTACTATTTAAACTCCTGTGGATAATAACTCAGATATAAACCTGGAAAAAATGGTACAAAGCGAGGCATTGTAACTGGCCACAAATCCAAAAATGGGCAAGGGAAGTAGATTGGTGATGGAGCCACACCCTTCATTTTCATTTGGAAGAGGAAGAATGTATCCGGGTGTAATGTGTTTGCATAGCCGCTCACCTGTCTTCCCAGGATCGCCGTCTGTTAGCACCCGGAGGTCTCGGTCTACGTTAGAGACGAGCTTCTGGAGGTTCTCACAAGTTCCCCTCAGACCTCCAATATCTCGGGAATGAGCTCTGACGGTACCATTCAGCTGGCTGACGCAAGTCCACAACCCGGCGACGTGTTTGTTCAGACCCTCTTTGATCCTCTGGAGGCGGTCGGAAATGGGATCCAGCTTGCCACATAAACGCTCCACGCTAACGATGCGGCTGTCCATGTGTGCGATCTCCTTCCCAACGTCTTCAGTTTGTTCCCGGCATTGGTGGGCCTCGGCTTTCACCTCCCTGCCCAGCTCGTCCAGCTGGTTCCTCAGCTCCCGATTCTGAGTCCTGTGGACCTCCAGGAGGTCCTTGGCCTCCTGCTCCGCCCCTGCTTGAACTTGACCCAACGTGGCATTGAGAATCAGAGACACCTGCAGGTCCTCCACCCGGTCCATGCGGCCGGTCAGATAGCTCAACTCGTCACGTACATCCTCAATGCTGGTGCTGTAGTTGAGGAGTTGCCCCTCCAGGGCTCCGAGGCCACTGATCTGGACTTGTAGACTCGTCTCCACAGCATCTACAGCGGTTCTGCAGCTCTGGAAGTTTTGTTGAATGTTTTCGACAGCGGTCAAAAAAACACCAGATGGGGAGTTGTTGCTTGTATTCCGCAACAAGATGGTGATCTTGTCTTCCATGGAGGCCAGCTGGTCCTCCAGAGTCTTCCTCAGGTCTTGGATGGCCTCGGCCTGTTCGGCCTGTACAGAGAGGCACTGGGCCACGATAGTCTTCTCAGACGAGTTCAGACGGGCCTCTAGGTTCTCCACAAGACGGGCGTCATTTCCTTGATGGACCAGCTTGGTCTTTAGGTCCTGGATCTCGCTGCGGAGGTCCGTCTCTTTTGAGTCCATGAGCTCGGCCAGGCTGAGGTAGTTGGCCTCTTGTCCCTCACACTGCTCTCGAACCGACATGATTTTATAATCGCACGAGTTCTTTGTGTCTGCCAGTTTGATGTCCATGCCCTCCATTAACTCCTCCCTCAGCACGCGGATCCTCTCATCCAGATAGGCCCGCGGTTCGATGTCAGCGGGCGGGGGGCCAGGAGGCGGCGGTGTGGACAGCTGGTTCTGGGCGGCCTCCATCAACAGGTGAATTTGCCCGTCGTGGCGGTTGACGCGGCCCAGCAGGTCATCCAGGGTGTTGCCCTTGGACTCCAGCTCGTCCGTGACCTGGCTCATCTTGTTCATGACCTCGTCCATCTGCGTCGGGTCGCTCCCGAAAGAGAAGTCCTGAATCTGAACGGTGTGGGGATCTGCGCTCCTCGCACTGGCGGGCTGCCTGTAGTTGCTCAGCAGCGTGACCAGCATTTTACTGGCGTCCTCTTGGAAATCCAGCCTCAGATCGGAGGACATGTCTGTCATTCTCGCCTGCATGTCGAGGACCATCTGGGAGAGCCGCTGCACCTCCTCCTCCAGGTGTTGCCTGCTTTGAGATCCTCCATGACCCCCCGATGGCCTGTGACCTGTATGACCTCTGAACTGCCCGTCCCCTACCCACGGATGGTTATGGTTTACTGTCCGCTGTTCTGGAGCTATAGCAAGAAATAACAGAGAAAGGGACGGGAAGCAGGAATATTAATGCTTTTATTCTGATATTTTCAGCAGATACTTGTTTATATACTTGGTTGTAATCAAGTCTTTCACCTTGAGGGACTGGAAGACGTCCAGGGACAGAGGGAGCTTGAGGCAAACGCTCGACTTGAAGCAACTTTATGTCTTTCACCTCCCAGCAGTCGTGGCCCTGGTAGCCTGGGCAACACCTCCACTCCAGCTCCGTTACCGTCTTATACGCAATCTTATACATGGGCCTAAAGTGGGTCCGATACCTGGAAGCATTTAACAGGAGGATGCATGAATACATTCTAAAAAAAATCACAGATGTTGCACACAATGGTATTATTTATAGTTCCTTAGTAGAGCGAGAATAATCATTCTGCACAAAGCTTCCCCTCGGGAATACAACACAAAGCAGCAGAATAAAATCTGTTGGCAACTGAGGGCAGATAAACACCACTCCCATTTGCATTTAATTAATCGGGAAGAATTGGGAAAGAAGCAGCTCAGACTTTCCACCACTTCCACCCATGAGGACACTGTTGGCCCACATGTTGCTGCCACTCTATGATTCACGACATCTCAGCAGTGGATTTGTTGCTCAATGGACACGGATTCAAAACAACCGTAGAATGGCTGCCAGTGTTTGATGTTGATTAAGATATTTATACATGAATATTGTTGCTTTCCAAGTCATGTTTTTGAGATTCCTATAAATATAATCTCTTTATATTACAGCAATTAATTTCAAGAAACACTAAAGGTATCGCAAAGGGAAAAAACTACTTACTGTAAATCAGTGGTAGAAAGCACCAAAAAAAGTACATTTAATGTACTTTAGTACACTGTTGATGAAAAAGGCGGCCATTTATTTCCACTACATTTGGTTGACCTTTTTAAATTTCATCACAAAGGTCTTTAGATTCTAGGTTTATTATACAGCGCCTGGTAAAAACGTTATTATTTATTATATTCTAAATGGCTGACTTCCGGTTAGATTTTTCTTCTTCTACATATTAAGTTGAGCTAATTTGATACATTTAGGTAACATTTAAAGGAGAGGTTTTAGACTTGGAAAATGTTGTTGGATTAAAATAATAATCTAGTAAATACAAAATGAGAATGTTCGAGGAACTAAACTCAAGAAATGTCTTTTCACTTCATAGTAGTGTTTTGTCTGCACAAACAGCCACACTGCATGATAACAGAAACATAATTCTCATCAACATTGCTCAAAAATAATGACAAAAGTGAAGAATATCCGAACTGTCGTGGACTTCTTGGAACTCACATCGCCTGTTGCGCACAGTTCGGCATCCCCGGTGGACACGGCGGAGCCTCCGGCTGCATGAAGCTCTCGGTGCCTCCCACGACGGCGCAGCTCACGTTCTTGTGCACGACGTAGGCGCACCAGTTTCTGCGGAAACATCGCCGGTTAATCGCTCCACTTCCCTCGTTGCGTGGATCACTTTTTCTTCACTCAATTCGTTTGTCCATTCAAATAGAATCATTACTCACTTATTTCTTTGTCTTGTTTCGGTGCCAGAATAGGAGTTTCCCTGAAACGTGCCATGTTGGAACGGCGTTCCGCTGATGAGAGGAAACGCCATCAAAACGTGGATTAGTCCACACCTCATGGTTAACGGGGTTTAAAAACCCACCAGGACGCGTCTCGAATGCAGTTAAGTGATCAGTGAAGGCACCGCGGGTTGTTTCCTCTCTGTGTGCGCAGCGCAGACCTCCAAGCTCCTTCCACTGTCTTTGGATATGACGTTTCGGGACCCCCTCCAACACTGACAGATGCCTTTTTTCCGTTTCTCAGCTCACACCGTCTCCAAAGCCCACATCCAAAACACAATGTCACAGAACTATATCATTTCCGGAGGGTTACATTGGGATAATTATTGTCTTTGGTTGGCAAAGGCACCCTAATTATCCCGTGCGTAAAATACGCGCGGCTGGCAGCGTCTATCTGCCCACATCCAAAGATTTTTTTAAGTTTTGTATTTCAAAAACGTTACTTTTGATTAGAAATAACGACACAGACAAAGAAATCCCCAAGATAATATGTATTTGTATTAAATGTATCATGATATGCACATTCGTTTGTCAGCACTTCTGATTATTACAAAAGTCTTCAAACACAAATCAAATTTGTACAAATACAGAAAATCGATTATACACCTTCTTAAGTAAAACAATTAATAATACAATAACAAACCAATTAATTAAAAAGTATGTGCTCAAACTATCAGGTGGGTCCACCTCTTATATGCATCTCTACTTTGCTCTCTTTGGAATGACGCCAGGCGGCTCACCAGCACTCTCAAGACCTCGTTTCACTGGTCTTACTGGGGATGACACTAGAAGTGGAATACAGAACAATTAGAAATCAACACCACTAAATAAGAAGGAGTAAACATATGTTTCTGGATGTATTCTCCTTACTCCCAGGTCAACAAACATACCGAGTTGTCTCTCAATCTCCTCCAGCTCTTTCTCCTTCTCCTTTATTTCTTGTTCCCTTTTCAACATTTCTGGAGAATGCATCGTTCTTAAGTGATCCTCACGATCCTTCATCCTCTGCTCCCTCTTCTGCAGAGCTGACTGGTAAGCGCTGAGCAGCTCTGTCCGACAAGATAAAAGAGAACTTAAAGCACAATCTGACTGAACAGGGCAAGAAAAATTAGCTTTAAAGGCACGAGTATGAGAGACGTCACCTATTTGTGTTTTAAGAGTGTGGTAGTGTTGAGGGAGGGGGGCTCCAAACACCGCTAATGTGTTCATTGGTGGGGCTTTGTTCTGTGCGCCTCCGAACTTGCCCTTGGCACTGACCCGGTCCCCCTGCCTGGTCAGGATGGTGGGACACGGCATGTTCTTCTGTACCACCTGTGAGAAACGGCACATTTTAGAGGAGAAAATAACCACCAGCGGCTCCACCAGAGAGCATCACTCACCGCCACTCTGTAGTTGTTTGCAGAGTCCAGGTCATCGATCAGAATAGTGTTTCCAAGGATGTTTTTAAAAGCTGCCAGGGGAAGGAGGAAAGAGCAAACGCTGTTGAGACAAATCTAAACATTCTTATCTTCCTCTCTGCTTAGGAAACTTTCACAAAAAGAAGATTAAAGGAGAAGGAAGAGCTTATGGTAAACAAGCCTTAAATACCCTATAACTCATAAATAGAATAAACACCAAAACTATAGACAATCCCGACTTTAAATTCAAATGCATTTTTAATGTGGCAAAAGAGACCACATGACAGGGCCCTGGTGAGGAAACCCCTCCACCCCTGTGAGGTTGGAGTCCAGGTGGAACCATTTACCAAAGACTCAACAGGAGGAGCGGGGGCATGAAGGAAATACCCCAACAACAGCAAACAAAGAGACCTGGGAAGCTTCTGGCAAACCACAGGAACCCCGGGCTCAAAACATAAACCGGCAAGGAAAACACAACAACGATTGCAACACTGAGGAGGGGAAATCCATTCGCGGCAGCTCACCAGTGTTACAGCTCTCCGGGTCGTGGTCGTAAAGCAGGAGGTCTTTGGCGAAGACCGGGTTCCCAGGGGGTTCAAAGAGCCTGCGGCCATTTTTTATGTGCGGCATCGATCTGTAAACAATTCAATCTTAGCAGAGAACTGACGAGATGATCTGAAAAATAGTTTTTAAAGGACCACACTAGTGTTTTTTGAAAGATTCAGCTCCGGAGCAAATATTCTTATATATAAGAGTCATACAAAAAAACAAAGTATATTCAGTTTACGAAGATGTAAAAAGAGAAAAGCAGAAAATCCTCACATTGGAGGAGCAGGAAAAGGCATATTTTCTGTTTGAATAATTCTTAATAGCGCTGCAGATTCATTTAATTTCCTATTAATGAGGTAACATTTCAGCTCTTGTGTTACATTATTCTTGCATGTTCTAATTAGAGCTGAAATGACTAGTGGATGGATGGAAGATCATTGGCAACTATTCCGAAAAATCAATAGTTTAAATCATTTTTTTTCCAAAATGCCACATTTTCTCTAGTTTTAGTTGTTACCTCTTTTTCTCTCATTTGAAAATTAATTGAATATTTCTGGGTTTTGGGACTCTTGGTGAGAAGAATCAAAACAAGTCAACGTCATCAACACACAATCAATCACCACAAAACAGAGCACTCTGCTTCTTAAATATGCCAATAGCTATAGTTGCCATTATTTGTAGTTTAAACCAAAATAGCACCGATTATAGGACAGAGGATGTCATATGTAGAGAATTTGTGATAGTGGGCTACTTTAGATAAAACTGACTCGACTTCCCTGAAGATATCCTTGTGGTTTAGTTGTTTAACAGACTCTTTAAGCAGCTGCCACAAGATCTTTTAATTACTGTTGTTGGAAGGCTTGAGATAGGAGAAGGCTTAGAAATTAAACACTATAATAAGGAATCTCATCAGGAAATCACCAACGGCAAACCTGAAATTAATGTGCAGGAAAACGAGAACTCAACCTCAAAGCTTTATTGAAAAGAAATCGGCCGTCGACACAGAAGGATTACCTTGCGTCCGATTGCAGATAAACACTGTCGAGGGGCATGACCTGCTGGCTGCCTCGGGTGTCGTCGTAGATCCTCCGTGCTGCCGCGGTGGTTTTCGTGATGACACAATCCATGTCGCCCCTGATGTGCCAGGAGATAACCCTCGCAGCATCGTCGTCCTGCACAGAGGCCAGATGGCCAACCTGCATGCAGAAGGTCAAAGGGTTGAAGCACACGAGGCTCTGGTGCGATCTGTGAGTATGCTTTTTGTTATGTTGGATCAGAAATAACGACATAAAAATATCACCATTCCCAAAACATCAGGCCGCATCCTGAATTGATCATTGATGGAGCAAACTCTTCTGGGTGCCTTCAGGATCCGGTCGACCTCAGCATTTCTCTCTCCGAGGAGTCTGTTGATATCTTCCATCTACAAATGATGAAGAAAATATGCAGATGTCATCTCCCGATCAATCAATATATATGTCAAAATGAGTGCAAAGAGAAAGTACATCTTACGCCTGAAGACGGTCCAACTTCCACGTTGTTACTGATGAGCTCTTTTCTGAGGTCGTCCTCTTTTCTGCTTGCAGTCAGGTGGTGATCTATGATGGAAGAATTAGACACCAAAATAAAGCACAGACACACGTAGGGCTGCGGGTTCTTTACATGTTCTTCCATCCGATAGCTCCACTCACATTAATTAAATTAATGAAATGTTATTAAACACATCAATCAAAAGTTGTCAATTTTAATTTGACAAAATATTATTGTTGCTTGTGTTTCTTTAAGAACTTTAGCGTTTGCAAAACAGAAAAAGATGATAATATTATTTGGTGTAATATTATATAAAATATATGGTTTGTCATTAATGTGAAAATATTTCAAATGACACATTTGGGTACATTTCTTTTTTTTTTTTTAAAGAGAAGATAAAATCTTACTGGTCATCAATTCAAGGAGGGCTTTAGAGTCTGCAAAATTCTCTTTGAGTTTAGCAATATCAGCAATGAGCTTATCTTTCCTCTTCAACAGCCGAGACATTTCCAATTGGTTCTCTTCATCTGAAACAGAAAAATAATAGAATAAATAGACGGCCTTGAAACTTAAGTTTAGTTATTTTTTTTAGATATTTGGTTTTCAAGTAATGCCTGGTCAGTTGGATTACCAAAATACGTGTCAACTGTCCATAGTGGAACTACTTTTTTACCACAGAAATAATCTCATAAAAATAGTTGAAAGCAGGCTCATTATTAGTCCAAACGTTTAGATAAGGTTAGATAATTCCCAAAATGCATTATTTAAACATACAAAAATAATTATCTGCATGGTTGGATACCACCGAGTGAGGAAAATGTCTTTTTTGTCATCAAATTTTAGGTCATGTTTTTATATCCTACCATTGTAGAAATTGAATTGGAGCTCAAAAGGAGCCAGAGGCGAGGGAACCTTTGACACTTGAGGTTCGAAGACGAGGACGTACGCACTTCCATTCTCACCGGGGCTCTTCACCATGACAGCCAGCCTCTGTGCAGAATTAATTACACAACTATCATACGTGCATCGTGACGCCATACTAAAACGAAGTGTCGTCTGTGACGAAGGGTTACTCACAGCGATGTGGGCCTTTCCTTCTACCAAGCGGATTTTATAGATGTTGGCTTTGCCTTCAAACAGAGGGAGGATTTTGTTTGGTTTTGCATTTCCACTCGTGTTCTTAATGGAAACGACCACCTCGCCGTCCAGGTCTCGCCCTGCTGGGTTTCCATACGAATCCTGGAATCAGTCAAATCAACTAAATTAGGGTGTTTATCCGCTGATAGTCTGCAGCTTTAAAATGCACATTTCAAACTGGAAAGCTGGTGCAGCTCTTTTGAAATAATAATAATAATTAAACACGAATGCTCACCGTTATCCTCAGAGTCATATTCTCCACCAAGGTTCGGCTGGCAATGACCTCACTGTCGGAAACAACCGGCGTCGCTGGCTGAACGTCGGGTCCCAGTTTGACGGGAAGATTGGCTTCCACATTAATAGCAATCTAGGAGACAGGAAACGGTGCTGAGGTTAGCCGATCCGCTCGGTGAGTCAGGATTATGACAACCACCACGTCTGTGATGTTTCCAGATGTTCGGCTCAACCAACCTGATTACTGAACAAGACATTATCTGCCTCTATTCGTAGAGAAAACTGGATGGTGTGCTTTCCAGCATGTTCTGGGATCTCTTTATCTCTGCAGTGAAGAAAAACAAAAAGAATATTCACATTTCTTAAAGGGATGGTTACAGTTGAACCCAAAGCTAAGCTAACTGCATTCATATGCAGATATCATAGGCAAGATTTTGGTATTGAAAGCACTTTGATTTCCGTTTGTGGTCCGAGCAGTACTGACCCATCAGGTTTGCACATGCTTTGGTTGCATGCAGGGAAACAGTCAGTGTGGACAGGAAAAGAGGCAGAGCCCGTTGGACAAAATGCAATCTTGGAACCCATCAGCTGGCGTTTGATGATGATTTAGAGTTTTATTAGCTACAATCACAGAACCAGAGAGGGAGTAAAAGCATATTACCTGAAGTGAAAACAGTCATTGTTTTCATTTGCCTTGGGTCTACTGCACTTCAGCTCGGCTAACTAGACGAGAGAGGAAACAGTTTTAAAGAAAAGCAAATAAAAAAAAAATAAAAAAATACATACATACATAAAAAAAAAAAGCAGTGACCTGCCCGTTCGTCAGCTACTCACCATTTGTGGAGGCTGTTCTCCTGATGGCTCTCCCTTAAACAGCAACATGGACACATCGGCCGGGTTCAACTTTGTAATCGGCCTTCCTCCATCAGACACCACGGTCACCGAGAAGTCTGAACAGACACAATCAGGTGCCCTTAGTTTGCAAAGAGACGCTAAACCGGTTGCATCTTGTAAAATGAGAGCTCCGCAAACAGAGAAAAAAATAAAAAAATAAAAAAAGAACTACAAACCTGGGAAGACGCCTCCAGCAGTAAGCTTTGCATTGGTGTTAAACTTCACTGACAGGCTGACAGGTTTCGTGGGGTCAGGGATGATGGTAACATTCACTGATGGACCAGGAATGGGTTTCTGTTCGAGGGCACCTGTAAACTCCAGCTGATAGTCCCCCCTAGTGGAACAACAGGGTAATAACACTCCCATTATTGACTGATGACACAACCCCTGATTTGAGACACTGCCATTATTACATTATGACGATAAAAGGTGCTGTTTTTATATCACAAATTATAAAAGTAACACTCACTTTGGACCGTTCACACTACTAACGGTGAAAGAAGCTTTCCCTTCTGCGTTCACAGGTTGTGAAGTAACAGTTGTCTTCACCTAAAACAACAATAATGCATTGTTCTCCACCATCATTCTGCAAGTTCCTGGCCATTACTGAGTAAAAGTACAGGCTGTGTAAATGTGTTTGTGCTGCTCGAGCAGCTGACCTTCAACGTCGGGGGTGAAGTCTTCACTTTGACCACAACCCTCTGGTCTACAGAAGGGTTTCCCCACGAGTCACACAGTTGAACATGGAACGGCGTGTCAATGCCTCGGCCATTTAATACCTGCAAAGGCTTGTAGATAAAAGAGGAAGATATTATTTGACACTTGACAGTTTAACCTGCTGAATGACACAATTGGTGATGATCATTCATACCTTCACTGGTCCATCGACAAATTTAAGATGTGCGGGAACTCCAGCAGTCACTTTAATTATGATGCGCTCCACATAGCTGCTGTAGGTGAAGTGCATCTCTCTGGGGCCGGGAGTCCCGGACCGGAACTGCACTCCCGTTATCAGAACAGAGCCCTCCTGATTTCAACACACACAATTAATTTATAATCACTATCAGTACAGAGGAGGTAAAAGTAACAATCTAAAAAGTATTTTGTATCATAAGTCCTGCATCCAAAATGTTACTTCAGTAAAACAGAAGGAAGAGCAGCAAGATGTACTTGAAGTGCTCGTTATGCATAATTCATTTCTAAATTAAAGTTTTCCTGTAAGTTTGTGTCTCTTTTCCCCACCTGCCACTTAAAGACGATGGCCGATTTGTCCAGACCATCAGCTTCCACCTTCACGTAGTTCATATGGGTGGAGGTGAGAGTCCTGACTACATTATCATACTGGTCGACAAGGTCTAAGGCTGTTGGGGGGGAAAAAGAACGTGGGTTATCCGGTGTGAAAACCACATCCTCAGAAGTAAGAGCTTTGGGTGATTGGGTTTATACTTACTGATGTTTCTAGGCAGGATTTCACCCAGCTTCATGGTGATTTGCTGTGGAGTTGCTTTCAAACGTGTTGGTTCACCTGGCTGAGGCCTACCATCAGAAATAAGGAGGGGGTTTGTAGACTTAGTTTGTAGGTGTTATTTAGTGAGCTTTAGCTTTACAGCTAGGCTAACAGACTGCTTGCATATTTATCATTAGGTGTCGTCAGGTGTCTTACACTATGTTGAAGGAGAAGGAAACGCTCTGGTCTTGGTAGGACACCTGGTAGAGGCGCTCGTCCTGCACCTGCCTGGGCACCTGTATGTCAGGCAGCATCCCTCTGGCCAACTCTTCCATATTTAGATTTCCTGTCCAGTTCATCTTAAAACAAAGTTAACAATGTATTTGAATACATCCCATGTTATTGCTGACTTTCCAATGAGTGAGTTAGTGCAGCGACATGGTTTGCATAATAGGATAGTACAGGAAGCAGAGCAGGTAGACACACCTTCATCACGGAGGCTATTTCTGCAGTGGGAGGCACCTCTTTACCAGCCTCATCATACAGCTTATAGGACAGGTTCCCCAGCAGGCCTCCGGCCAGCCAATCTAGTTTTTGGCCGTTTCTCAGCACCAAATTGTGGTCACCCCTGCAGAGTTGCATGCGGGCGATTCTTGTGCTGGGCAGCACCTTCAGCTCCCTCGTGACCAACGCAATCTTCTTCTGACTCTTGTGGGAAAAAGACAGGATGGAGACGTCATGATTAAAGTTCTAATCAGGGAATGTTCTGCTTTGTTATTGTAACTTACAGGCATGTCAAATGTCACACTGAGGAGTTGTGGTTCCCCGTCGATTATTTTCAGGTTTATGGGCTTCGTCACGAGCTGTCCAGCTCCTGTGGTGCTGCAGTCGGTTGTAGCTGGTGGAAAGCCCTGAACCTGATTCACAAATAGAAAGGATGAGGATGAGTCAACAACCACTAGTTAGAGGTTTACCCACAGGCGGCCGCTGATTTCCCAGCCTCATACAGTACCTGGCACTGAACGATCTGTCTGGGATGAGCGGTGAGGTTTCCAGCCTCGTCGTGAATTTCAACCCCAAATGTGACCGGGTTTCCATTCTCTACCGTGATTGGGTTGTCTTCTGGCGTCACATGGAGGGAATCCGGATTACCTGGAGAACATTGTCATGCAGCTGAGGAATTATTATTTACTGTCAGGATGGTTATTTGTTTTAATTAAAATTACACCAACAAGCAAAAATCAACCTGTTTTCTGTAAAAACATGTATAACAACCTCTTTAATGGTTACCCTTTTATTCTATAAGATTCTGGAAAATGAGGAAAATATCCATCACAATTTCCCATTCAAATTTGTCAAGTCAAATATATTTAATTTACGCTGATATAAAACAGGAAAAGAAGGTAAATCCTTCCATATGAGAAGCTGAAATGTTTTGCGTTTAACTTAAAAAGTGACTTTGATTTCAGATCTTAAAAGCACGTTATCTATGAATAATCGTTAAGTTTACTAGTTATTCTAAAGGAATAAATAAAAGCAGTCTTACCAGGAAATAGACAGACCTTGACAGTCTGCGTGTCTTTCTTCAGTCCAGGCAGGGTCACTGTCAGGTTATACGTCTGCAATATAAAATAAAGGAAGGAAGTAAATGTGAACCGCTGGAGGATACGCAGTAGTTCTATTGGGTATCGAGCTTTTTCTTCCTGTCACATCTTGTCTACATATCTGACAAGTGATATTATAGCTAACTTCCCTTTGTGATGAGGTTGATGCAAAGCTATACATATGAAAATAAATAAATACATTGAATCAATCCTTTCAGGAGATGAACAAACAACGTAGGTTACGAATGTAACTATGGATCTGTGAGACCGAGGGATGACCGTCACTACGGTCTAAAAAGGAATGATCACCTTCGTTCTGCCTATCACCGAGACCATATGTCAAAATAGTCATGTCCATGACCTCCGGAAGCAGAACAACCTGCGTTAATAAATAGCAGAGAATGCTCCCGGGTCAGTCTCCTATCCCTGAACGCCTCAGGATGGTCCGAGCGACAAGGATAGTGACGGTCATCCCTCGGTCTCACAGATCCATAGTTACATTCGTAACCTACGATCTGTTTCGACCTCACTCTGACCGTCACTACGGTCTAAAAAGGGATGACACATACCAAAAGGGTCGCGAGGAACCCAGAATCAATTATTAAAACCTCGCTCGGTCACGGACATGAGGGCGGCATCGCCGACTGGAGGTGGGCGAGTTACATCCACCCTGTAAAAACGGGTAAAAGTGCATGGCGTCGACCACGAAGCCGCTGCACAGATATCGTCTGCTGCTACGCCCCTAAGGGCAGCCCAAGACGTAGCCCTACTCCTGGTAGAGTGAGCCCTCGTACCAGAAGGAACCGGTATTCCCTGCGCCCTGTAAGCATGGGAAATAACCTCCACCAGCCAATGCGAGAGTCTCTGCTTGGAGAGCGGAAGCCCCTGCCTTGCTGCCCCATAACAGATGAAAAGCTGAGAGTGTGCTTTCCGCAAGGACTGTGTACGTGCCAGATAGGCCCTCAAGGCCCTGACTGGGCACAGGGTCAGCAACTCACAGCTCTGCCTGTGAGGTGGAAGAAGGCTGGAATTGAGTCACCTCCAGAACCTGGTTAATGGACTGCGGATTAAGAACCTTTGGCAGGAAAGCTGGATTTGGCCAAAGTGACACACTAGCACCTCCTGCCTGCCACCTAAGGCAGTCGTCGCTAACAGAGAGAGCACACAGCTCACTGACACGTTTCGCAGAACAGAGCGCCAGGAGAAAGGCAGTCTTAAGCGACAAGGAACGCAAATCTGCGTCTAAAATAGGCTCATACGGGCCTACAGTAAGGCTACGTTCACACCCCAGTTACAAGTGACCTGAATCTGATTTTTTCGCTCATATGTGACCCATATCTGATTTGCTTTTGACAATGTGAACAGCACAAGTCGCATTGAATCTGACATTTTCTAATCAGATTCAGGCCACATTTAAATGTGGTACTGAATCGGATACGTATCGGATTTTTTTGAATGCGACCGCAGTCTGAACAGCCAGGTCGCATTTAATGCGACTTTGACGTCATTCTGACCCGCGCTGCACTGTTTTGTAAATGAATGACAAATAAAGTTGATTGAAAAGCGGGCGGGAGCCAAAACACCGCCACACACTGTTTTTAGCATGAAGCCATACAGTCCCACGTTACCGGTTGCCGTTGCCATGTTCGCTTCCGTAAACACCGCTGTGGCGTGATGTCATCAATGATCAACTGCGCATGCGGGTCACTTCAGGAGCGTGAGCTGTTCACACAGCAATCCGTAGACAGGCCGCATTTAAAGAGGTAATGTGAACAGCCAAACAAAAAATCGGATTTGAGCCATAAATCGGAATTGTGCATTAAGACCTGCGGTGTGAACGTAGCCTAAGTGACGTCAAAACTGTGGGCAGATCCCAGCCCGGTGCCCGCAAAGTGCGACCTGGACGCAACCGGCGGGCTCCCTTCAAGAACTGGCAAACCAAGGGATGCCTACCAAGGGGACCATTGTCCACACCCTGGTGAAAGGCCGAAATGGCTGAAGCATAGACTTTCACAGTACTGGCTGCCTTGCCTTGATCCAGTTCAGACTGCAAGAAACGCAAAACTTGTGGCACGGGGCAAGCCGCTGGCTCGAGGCCCATGCCAGCACACCAATCTGAAAAGATCCCCCACCTGAGTGCGTAGCCAGCTCTAGTGGATGGAGCCCTGGCGTTGTTCAGCGTGTCCTGAACAGACACATCTACCTGCTCAACGACGGGCCCTGCAGGGGCCAGACCCACAGACAGAGGGTTTCTGGGTTCGGATGCCAGATCCGCCCGTCTGCCTGTGACAAAAGATCCGCTCTGCATGGCAACTGCCATGGATGACCCTGCAGCAGCTGGAGCAGGTCCGGGAACCAAGGCCTCGCTGGCCACCGTGGAGCCACCAGCAAGACTGAGTGATGGCCCTCCTGGATCCTCCGCAGAACCTGCGCTATGAGCGGGAGTGGAGGAAAAGCATACAACAAGCCTGTCGGCCATTCTTGTGACAGAGCATCCAGGCCCAAACTGCCCCCCTGCCCTGTGAGGGAGTACCACTCCGGGCAGTGTGTCGTCTCCGCCGATGCAAAGAGGTCTACTTGTGCGACCCCGTACCGCATCCAGATCTGGCTTACGACCTCCGAGCTCAATCTCCATTCTCCCGGGAGTGGCCCCGTTCTGGAGAGAATGTCGGCTGCTCTGTTCTCCACACCCGGGATGTGCACTGCCCTCAGTGAAGACAGCCGCAGCCATGCCCAAGTCAGTAACCCCTCCGCCACCTGGAGGCACCGCTGGGACCTTGTTCCCCCTTGGTGATTGACATAGTACACCGCCACAGTACTGTCTGTCCTCACGAGAACGTGTTGGTGTTGCAACACCGGCAGGAATCTCTGCAAGGCAAGATGGATGGCCTTCAGTTCGAGGACGTTTATGTGCTCCAACGTCCATGGGGGTTGCCACATGCCCCTCGCCGTCCGTCCTTCCCAGACAGTTCCCCAGCCTGTCAGGGACGCGTCCGTCGAGATGACCTGTCTCCTGTGGGGAAGGCTCCCCAGTGGGACACCTCGGAGCAAGAACTCCCGGTCCCTCCAAGGGCGCAGGGCTCGGATGCAAGCCCGGGACACACGCAGCCTCACCTGCCTGTCGCTCTTCGGGTGAAGACCGAAGGCATTGAACCAGCACTGCAGGGGGCGTGCCCTCAGCAGGCCAAGAGGAACTACCGCTGCTGCTGCAGACATCAAACCCAGCAGCTTCTGGACTCTGTGAGCGGTCACGAGACCGCCCAAGCGGAAATGGCCCAGCATGCCGAGCAAGCTGTCTGCTCTCCATGGAGTGAGAGACGCCGTCATGCCGACTGAGTCGAGAAGGACACCGAGGAACTCTGTTGGCGGGGTTGCAGGTTG
Source organism: Eutrigla gurnardus (assembly GCF_963514095.1). NCBI lineage: Eukaryota > Metazoa > Chordata > Actinopteri > Perciformes > Triglidae > Eutrigla > Eutrigla gurnardus. Next base: position 5,912,845 of record NC_139929.1, on the reverse strand, counting down.
CTCTTCTCGTGGTTGACCGTGAAGCCCAAGAATTGAATGTGGGCCAGAACAGTCTCCGTGTCGCGCACTACCTGTTCTCGGGAGGGGGCGCAAACGAGCCAGTCGTCTAAATACGGCAGTATCTTCAGGCCGCGAGCCTGGAGGGGGGACAGAGCGGCTGACACCACGCGAGTGAAAACTCGTGGGGAGAGTGAAAGGCCGAAAGGTAGGACCTGGAACTGGAACGCCCTGCCCTGGAAGGCAAAGCGCAGAAAGGGCCTGTGTTCCGGGCAAATCGGAACGTGGAAGTAGGCGTCCTTTAAGTCCATAGACGTGAACCACTCCCCCTGCCGGATGGACTGCATCACCACCCTTGTGTGGACCATCTTGAAGGGCAGCACCTTGAGATACCGATTCAAGGGCCTGAGGTCGAGAACGGGCCGAAGACCGCCGTCCTTCTTGGGAACGATAAAATACTTGCTGTAGAACCCAGCGAGCTGTGCGCTGGGCGGTACTTCTGAGATGGCCCCTTTCAGCAGTAACACTTGAACCTCTTTGGCAAGTACGGACATTAAAACCGGGTCTTGTACCGATGTTACCTTGACCCCTGAAAATATAGGGGGCCGCCGCCGAAATTGCAATCGGTAGCCACGAGCCACCGTGGCTACGACCCAAGGGTCTGGGACAATCCCCTCCCAGGAGGTCCGTGACAACTGGGAAGGACAATCGACGGGCACCCCTGGAACGCTATGCGGGACCACTACCGCGGCCCGCACCCCTGCCTATGCCCCGCTGTTGACCCCCTCTACCCCTGGAACGGGAATATGGGGCTGATCTCTGGTCAGGTGGGCGAAATCGCTGGTCACCAGAGGCCTGTGGGATGTTCCCCCTCGGCGGAGGCCGGGCCGGCAGCCGCGGCCTATATCTGCCCATGGACGCCCCGCTGACCGTTGAGGCAGGTCTACGGCACACACGCTGGACAGCGTCCCTCGACGCTGCCGCACGTTCAGCGCGGTCGAGCACCTCCTGGGATCCTGGATGGAAAACATGCCCAGGGGCAACTGGGAGATTCAGCAGCTCCTGCTTGATAGGCTCTGGCAGGGAGGTCTGTGCCAGCCAAACCTGCCTGCGGCACAACACAGCGGAACCCATGGCGTCTCCCACGTCCCGCGTCAGCTGGGCGTGGGACGACAGAGCTGCATCTAGCAGGGCCCTGGCGTCCTGGTCGTCCCGACTCAGCGTCTTGCGGAGTGACGCCAGCGTAATAGCCAGAGCGTTACCCATCCGGGCCACTCGTGCTGCTGCGTTAAAAGTGCGAGTGGCCAGGCGGTCTGTCTTTGCGCACTCCTTACGGGGGCAGCGTGGGTTGGGTGACACACCAGTAAGGCCCAGAGACGTGAGTGCGGCCATCGATGGCTCGACCGGTGGCATGTCTCCGAGTCCAGTCTCCACGGGGTAAGTAGCTGTTGCTAGCTGGCGGCAGCCTGCATTGAACTGCGGACGCTGCATCAACTTACCCCATGACGACCTCAACATCGCCGTGTAGTCAGGCGGCACCGGCACGGGGGGTGGTGGGGTCGCACAAGGGATGCCCTCCCAGATGCCTCCCCTGGGAGCCGGAGCAGGTGTGGGCGCCTCAAGGCCCAGGATGTTCGCGGCGCTCAGCACCCGTGACATCAGGGAGCTGACGGGGACCTCTCCCGCCCCCATGGAGCTGTCACCCAGCTCTGCAGAGCCTGTCTGCAGATCTCCCATGAGGTCGTCTCCTGAGTGGTCTGCCTCTGTTTGGGGAGCGTAGAGGGATAGCACATCCGCCTCGCTCCGTTCCTCCTCCTCCTCACCATGGCTCCCAGGCCTGGATGAGCGGGTGCCCTCCTGGCCAGGGGCCAGGGTATCTGGAGAAGAGGCCCGGCGATCTACCAGCCTGTCCATCTTCTGTGCCAGAGCCTGGAGAACAGAGAGGATCTGGAGCGACTCCGCGCTACCACCCTCGGTCACTGCAGCTGTCGCCAGGCGCTCAGCTGGACGCTCAGCCGGACACTCAGCCGGACGCTCAGCCGGACGCTTAGCTGGACTGTGTGCAGCTCTATGGGACGGCCTGTGGGGGGACTCATGCTGTCGGCCCCGCTTGCGTCACCTCTCCCGTCGGCCCTCCTGCACGTGGCCGCATATCAGGGTGGCCCGGCGTTGTCTTTCACCCCTGGAGAGGTCGCAGGCAGCGCTGCAGGGGTTGTCGACGTCCTCCAGGACGTGTGCGGCCCCAAGACACATGGGGCACTCTCTGTGCCCATCATTGGCACTCATGGAGGCACTGCAGATCCTGCAGTAGTGGGAAGCCATCTCAGACCCAAGAAGCCTAGGTGGCGTTGACGCCTGGAGCCCTCCTCGACTAGTCCACCAAGGTACTACGGTGGCCCGCACCAGCGCACGAATGCACCTAGCAGGCGCACACTAGCCCCACCGACTGCGAACAGCGGTCTAGGGTGCCACAGAACCACAGAGGTGGCCCGCACCTGCGCACGAATGCACCTAGCAGGCGCACACTAGCCCCACCAGCTGCGAACAGGGGTATAGGGCGTGGCAGAGGAGGCGCAACGCACCGAAACAGAAAATGCAAAGCCGAACAACAGGCTAACAATGAACAGAGAACACCTCAGAAATAAATCCAGGTAACACTCAAACAATAAACCACTCACTGCACAAGCAGGCTGGAGTAACACAAAGTATTACAACAACGGAATTACTTACCGCTCTCTGTAATGATAACCAAACAATAAGCTACCGCGCTAGGTGGCCTGCAGCAAACTGACAGGCTAACACAAAATCCGGCTGCACAATGCAGTAAAACACAAAGATGACAGGCAGACTCACGAAAAACTTCGGCTGCAACAACAGTAAAGCACAGAAGACCGCACGGCGGCCCACACCAGTGCGCGAACGCACCCAGTGGGCTCGCACGAAGCCCACAGCTGCGAACAGCCGTATAGGCACTGTATAAACAACACAAAATACCCGGAACTAGCGCTCAACAAACGGTAAACTAAGCCAAACAACAGCTAGCTTAGCTGACAAGAAAAACACACCACTCCAATCCTCGGGGGCAAAATATGCACCCGTACCACGCAGGTAGCGAATTACGTAAGTGGAATGTCTTACCTTACCGAAGTCTCTTCGATACTCACAAACACAGGTCTCTGAGGCGTGAAGGGAAAAAAGACTGACCCGGGAGCATTCTCTGCTATTTATTAACGCAGGTCGTTGTGCTTCCGGAGGTCATGGACATGACTATTTTGACATATGGTCTCGGTGATAGGCAGAACGAAGGTGATCATTCCTTTTTAGACCGTAGTGACGGTCAGAGTGAGGTCGAAACAGATACAGCCTTATTGAAGGAGAGCATATTTTTTTCTAACCTTTGATTTGTCGTAGTTCAGCACTTTCCCCCTTGCTTTGACACTTCGGATGGTCCCACTGTTGTCCAATGTCTCGTGACTCAGATTCAGGCCACTAATTAACAATAATAATAATAATAATAATAATAAACATGTACACATATGTACAAATCAGTTACATAAACTTGCTGTTTTTAAAAAAGCACATGCCAATACATATTTTCAAGCAATAAGAAAAAGGGGTCTTTTTGGTCCGCTGTCCTCCACAAAACTGGGGCTAAACGGTTTCAAACAGTAGATATTAAAATACATTGGGGTGACCCACCTGCACGTGATTACAGGTATGAGATCAGGCGGAGGCGTCGTCGAGTGGTCAAAACCATCTTTTATCATCAGAGGAATGTCGAAAGGCACTCCGACGTGAATGGGTTTCACTTCACCGATAGTGAAGCTCTCCGCAACGCCCACTGAGGAGGAGGAGGAGAACAGTGGAAGTGTGTGATTTGGGGTGAAATGATAATGAAAACGACCGTCTGCGTTTTGAGGTTCTCCTTACCCTCGATGGTGAAATTGAGTTTGTAGCTTGGAAGCTGTCTGCCTCCAAACTCGGGAGCCCTCCCGTCATTTATCATAGTTTGCAGGGTCAGAGTATACGTCCCCAGCTTGGTCAGCTTATCTGCCAAACATGAGATGTTTGCAAAATGGATACATGATCTTTCAGCAGACAGAAATCAGGGCAGACAAAAATTAACCAATAATGACAAAGATGACAGTTAAAAAGAAATGTACCAATTTTTGTGAATCCGAAACCCCATTTTGCCGAATGTTGGGCAACAAAGCAGAGAACCACTTGTTCTCTTTTACGAACTGCATTTGAAATGAAAATAAAACATTCAGAGGAAAAAAGCACAGTGACAAACTGTAAATATCAAGTGGTGACAACTTTTTTTCAGTCATTTATAACAATCAAAAAATCTCTAGTTCCAACTACATTAACTTTAGCTCTCCAAATTTTTAGGAGTGCAAAAAACGATTACTTTCATTATCGATTATCATGTATTTTTAAATAATAAGAAAATGTCCGTCCTAGTTTATCAAAGTCCAAGATGATGTCTCTAAATGTCTTGTGTTCTCTCATTTTATTAAGACATTTGTTGCAAAATTAAAGTAGAAAGTTAGTATGTGCTTACTATCAATTAAGACAATGTAATTGCGATATTTCAATATAGGCAGATTCCACTGAAAGTCTTTGAATTATAATTTAACACAAACGCCCGCCCTACTAATTAATTAACTGGCTTGAATTTCTGCTCTGAACTTATCTCTAAAATAACAGCATTGCACTTTTAAAAAGTGCCTTTCTGTTTCCTTACCATGGTGGACGACTTTGAGCATAACACATAGCTTTTTTCCTACTCCCTGGCCCACCGCCGGCATCGTGGATATCGACGTTCCCGATTTATTTAGAATTTCCACTTGGAGTGGCCCTGAAATGACGTGGGGGGGAAAAAAGGATCGTCATAATATGATCTACACTGAGAACCGTGTGGTAAACAATGCAGCGGTTTACCTAACGGAGTCCCGGCTGGACGAGTAGCGTTCTCTGGCCAGGGGTCCCCATTTGACCAGTCCACGTTCAGGGTCTCTGGAAGCCTGGAACAAATACAACTCACTGGTATTGATAAAGGCTCATCAGGCTAAAACTACTATATCTAGAAGAGATTACGTGTTCGCTCAACTGCTTACTTGGCAGAGTCTTTGTCAATATACATCTTAATGGTTTCATCAGTGGCGTTCTTGTCAATCTTGGAGATAGAGATGGTCTTGACCCTGTCATGAAATGCTTTGGGTTCCTAAGAAACATTGCATATATCAGGTCTGATACGAGTGCACAAAAATGGCTTAAACTACAACAACAAGAAAAACTCGAGTTCTCCGTAATACCCTCCTCACCAGAGTCACTTCGACCTCTCCCCCCTCGGCGAAGACATCTCTGTCATGTTTTCCAAACAGCAAAAAGCGAACCACGCTACCATACAGAATGGGCACCGTTTTCTGAGACTTCACCTGTATGAAGAACGCATGTAGGCATCAATACAGAATAACCAAACATGCACTCTGGAAACACAACAAACAGATGCTCACAAGTTGGCCTGTTTTGTAGGTTTTGCCGTCCCACTCGATGGAGGAGAACGTCGCCCAGGGAGACATTTTCTTAATGGGCACATCTTTCCGTGTTATGGTCTCCTCATAGCCCAAGAACTTGACTTGCTTGTCCCACTTCTCGTGACAGTTTTTCAGCCACTGTGTAAACTCCTTCTGCATGTTACCTCTGCGTTTCTGTGGACATGGAAGTAAAAAAGGTCACTACAACACCCGGTGATTTTTCTAGTTGTTAAATTAAAACGTTTGACCACTAGGAAACAGAAAGACTCCAAAACAGATGTTGTACCTATCTATCCATCTACATGAGCACTGTATCAGTCATTTTCTTATTCCAATTTCTCTGATGTTTTAGCTCAATTTAGCCTGAATCAAAAACCGTCCAGCAGGAGCTTTAGTTTGCTGGGTGCAGAAGTTTCTTTGACATTGATTCTAATTTTGTATATCGTGTAAATGTCAGTTGTAAAGTATGAGGAAGCTGCTGAGCATTATGCAAAGTCATTTGATTAAATGCAAAACTACTTCACAAAGCAGTTTGTATCAAGCCATAGTCTAGCAATGTGCCCTAAGTAACTAAGGGAATACGACATACAGAAACACATCACTGATAGGCTTACTCCTGGACGTCATATTGTTTTGTCTTTGCAATAGTTGGGCACCTTCACCAGGAAGAGCAATAGCTACAGAACTACAGGTGCTAAGAAGAAAACTCTTGAATGTGCGGCTGCAACTTGTTCTAATCAATTAAAAAAAAAAAAAAAAGTATATGGCCACCTGTGAATTAACAACGCAAGTGAAGATGGTGTCCTTCTCCTTCAGTCTCAGCTCCAGGTTCATGAAGGTGAGCTTGTTTGTGCTGACCTCAAATCTGTCGTCAGTGAAAAGTGCCCCGGAGATCCGACGGTAACACTCTTCCAGCTCCTTTGCTCCTTTATTCGGAGTGCACCAGTCAAACCTGTCAAAAAGGACAGCAAAAAATATAAATAACATACTGGTCTTTTAATATTTGCAGTTCAGGTGACCCCCAGCTCTATATCTAAGAGCCAGGAGGTGATTAGTTTTGAGCTTAACAGTTATTAATAAGCATGGGATGACTTGAAGGTCATTAGTTAGGACTTTATAATGAAAAAGTGATTACATTTGGGGGATGTTCAAAAGTCATTATGATACATTGTCTGGGAACTGATCATCTGTAGTTTCATAGCTGTTGGTCATCTGATCTGACTCTCGGCAAACAGCAAAATGGGCATATTTCCCAAAAAGTTCAACTTTTCCTTTGAAATATCTAAATCTTACAACGAGCAGTCAAAATGTATGAACCTTTACAATGAAGGAATGAAGTTACTTCCTATTCTTTTAAACGTTAAAGTCGAAAGAATTAAGCAACAAAATAGGATTCACCCAGTAACTTTGGTGTACGGTATAAGCCGTCCGTTCCAGAAACAGTCAAATATCGGCCTGGCTCCTCTTCCCTGATGCGCGGCTCCTGACTCATAATCATCATCATCGACCTCTTTATCATCATCATCATCATCTGGTAAACAAAAGGACCGAAATTAAATCCACAACTTCAATTAAAAGTTGCCATATGTAATATTTTACAGTTTTAATACCTTGCAGAGAATCTACGGGGTAAGTCTCCCTGTCATAGAGGAAGGGATGATACCGAATGATTCCCTCCACTATGCCGTTGTTATGTTGAGCCTGAAACTCAAACGTGTCCACAGCAGCGTTTATGTACAGGGTCTGCATGTCGGTGTCGACTTCCCTCAGATTCAACGCGCGTGGACACTTGGGAGGCTTCTCCCGCAAAGTGATCTGTTTGAAGATGTGTTGTATTAGCTGGGATAGACAGCATTGAGCTATAAGCAGGACAGAGAAGTCACTCTTTAAGACCAGCGGACTTACCTGAATGTCGATTTTAAGGAGATGATCGGAGTTTGTGGAGCTGCTGCTTGTTTCCTTTGCTTCGACTCCATGGATGTAATAGTGATATATGTGACTGAAATACGCACAAAACAAAGCTGCTTGCATGAAATCAATCAGAGGCGACTTTCCAGTACATACATTGGATGATGTGGGTAAAGTGGACTCACGCTAGCTGTCTGGTCCACACTTGGAAGTCTTTTTTCAGAAAGGCGATGTGCTCAGGTAAGACTCCCGTAATGACCACGGCCGTGAAGCTTTCCTTCCCAGATTCCTCGGCGATAAGGCTGCAGAGGAAGTTGTCTCTCATCGCGTGTGAAGAGTCGCCGGGCTGCAGGAGGAGGATGAAACATCAGACATGAAAAGGAATGTATTCCTATATATTCATCATGTCTGGGAAGTTAAATTCTTCCATAGTTCTCTCTGCTGCAGATTCAGAACAATACCAAACCTGATCAAGTAACCCACATTTAATGCCCTAATTCTTATTGAAATTTAAGATCACCTTGTTTTTAAAGCTCCAAAAAGAAACGTACTTCATCGCTTCATTCATTTGAGTAAGCAGAACACTTACCTTCCTGTTTATAATAGTTCCGCTGTAAATCTCCTCTTTGTTACTCTCTTTTCTCTTAAAGTCCTCTTTGGACAGAACCAGCTCGTGAACATCTAGGGAGCCAACTGGTTTAGAGATCATCTAATAAATGAGAGAAACCAAATATCTGGTTATTTGTTGCTCGTTCATTTTAAATGAAGTCACATTCCTGGGAGAACACTTTGTGATAGGAATAAAAGGAATAAACAACTGTCAAAAACATCACTGTGACACCTTTCCATACAGAAAAAGAAGATTTCATGGGCTACATTAGTATTCCTCTCTATGATAGACTGCTTTACTGTTTTGTGGTAATGCTACACTCTTAACTTTTTTTCACAAAAAGACAACATACCCTGGTCGAATCTCCGATGTAGAAACAAGCCTGTTTTCCTCCGACACCAAAGTAGGATATATCACCATTGAGACTACGAGGGACGGGATCAGGCCGAACATAACCCTCTTCCTTACTGGAATGAAGAAAAAGATGTATAATCAAATCCAACACTGGAATCATACCTTGGATAATCATAGATAATCTGAAGCCATAAAGTAAAGCAACCTTCCAAATGTTGCGTTTTCCCTGGAAAATTTAGAGAGTCTGTACACGGCCCAGTTGCTGAGCTGTTTAGAGGTCATCCCGCATCCGTTATCCAAGACAATCACTGCAGGTTTCCCGAGAGTATCATCAAACATCTGCAAACAGAGAGAGGAGGTCCGTCACTATGACAGCTTAAGATAAATAAAAGGCAGACTGTAATTTGGTTATGAAATGATACGCAAACACAGAACCAACCATCCGTATCTCTATCGTCCTCAGTCCTGTGTTTTTAGCCGTGGCCGAGAGAGAGTTGTCAATCAGCTCTGCAAGCGCATACGCTGGGAAGAATAACAAAAAAAGTAGAGATTTCTGAGTGATGATATGCACCTAAATCCCCACGTCCATCTCAAGTAGAGCGTTGTGAAAATATTAGCACTTACGCAATGATGTCTGGCCTTCGCTAGCGTAGTACTCGTACATGCCGCTCTTGATCAACGTGTCGTAATGAGGCGTGAAGTTGATGTGCTCCTTCGTTGCCTGTGCCAGGTCCTGGTCCTCCCGTTGCAACAACTGGAGGGTGCAGCCATCCTGGAGCTCCTCTACAACAATGAAGAATCGTGTAAAATCATGAAACCAACGTATAACGTGAACTGATCATTTGAAACAGACATAATCACAGAACATTCAGAATAAAGTGAGGAAACTTGGTTACAGGTGATGACATTTAGTTTGTTGCTGCCTCTTTCTTGCCTCTTATCAAATGGGCTCTGGTGCTAAATGATGACAGACCATAGTATCGGCAGCCCGACTCTGTTCCTTTGCTGGTACTTACTCACCAAATGTGTCAAAATCCAGGACAGTTCTGTCCGTCGTGGCCAACACAAACGTTTCATGTGAACCGATTGCAAATTTCTGGAACAAAAGTTTCAAAAGTGAGTATTAATTGTTACTTTTTTTGTCTTCAGTAGTTGTCAATAAAATTCAATAAAAAAAGTCAATTTGATTAGTCAATCAAAAGAAAATTACGTGGCACAAAGTTGATTATAATTGTTTCAGTTATTTACTTTTTCAAACCAAAAATACTGACCAGTCTCAGCTTCTTCAATGTGCAGATTTTTTTTTTTTTTTTGCTTTTTGTCAATTGGATGCAATTTCTTGTGAGTTTGGACCAAAAACAAGACTTTTGATGACAAGAAAGAAGCGGTTACATTTTATCGAAAAATAAATGACAAATCAATTAATTGGAAAAATGATCATCAGATTAACTGAAAATGAAAATAAGCGTTTTAGTCAAACTTCACACTGGAAAAAAAAAGCCTCTCAACAAGATCTTCCTGTTTTAAAAACAATCATGATGTTGAAATAAGACTTGTCCTGACGTGCAGGAATTTGTAGGAAATGGTGTATAAAAACAATCTGGATAATTACACAGGTAACTGATCCACCTAACACAGGCATTTTGTGTGAAACGAAAGCATATACAAAAGTTAGAATCAGAAGGAAGCAAAATAGATTTTTTTTTAGTCTAGTGAAATTCATGCAAATCTGCTGATTTTATCTTGCCAGTTTAGTTTCCTTGAATTTGTGAGCAACTGAATTGTTGACAGGGATAAACTTTTGGACCAGCGTCTCCCAGACCTCTTCAAAAACATGACCAAGCCATAACTTCAACCGGCAGGAAAACTTCCAATAAAAACATGCATTTTCAGTCCCGCTCTGTTTAATTTTTCCCAATTGGAGAATCAATAGAAGTAAATCAATCCACATTATCAGAGGAGAAAAATGACATGTCCTCTCTTTGGATAACAATCAATTGTATCCTCAAAAAAAATGACAAGCTTGAACATTTAACTTGAATAGCTTTTTCTCAGATGATTCCACCGCAAAGTCCTCTTTCAGTTTATGAATGGTTCAATCAATGATAACTTTTGCGTCTTACCAGTTAAACATGATGAGTTTGGGGAGATCTGACATTGAACTACCAATATCCATTCCGTCTCACAAAAATAGTCAAGACTATTATAAACATGATGACTGCCTGCTATATCAAAAGTACTTGAAAAGCTGCTCCATCAACGATTCATTAATTATGATTATGATTATATTAAAGATTTGAATATGGGTTTAGGCGAAAACATTAACAGTCAACATACACAGCACTTTAATTCATGCAATATACAAAGCTGGAGACAGGAAGGACATTGCACTTCAAATCAAAGTGAAATTAAAAATAGCCTTACAGCCATACATTTGTGTATTTTGAATGACCAATTTAACAATGTAAACAATGAATAAATAAATACTACATTATTTGTCGTGTTCTGATGTAGAGTTGAAAAAATATGGCCATAAATTAAAACTCTAAATGTTTGAAAAAATAATTCTAAAGATGTGCTAAAACTTTTTGAACACCCTTGTAGACTTCCTTTTTGTTATAACCGTTAACCAACGTAAAGTTAGCCAACATTACCCGGTGCAGAAGGCGAAGGAAGCCATTGAAGTCCAGACCACTCGTTTCCAAAATCTTATTGGCCTGCTCTCCGGTTTCGAAGCGACAGTCGTAAACCGAAATCCGCCTGCGGACCCGCCCATCCTCCATGGTCCAGGGGGGACCTGTTAAAATGAGCAACTAGCTTGTTTGTCTATAACTAGCTAGTTGTCTTCGTCCGTGTGTAGCTTTAACACGACTTTACGTAATTATAACGCGACTTTTCCACAGGTGTTGACGCATTTAATTCGCAGCCTCAAATAAACTAAATCAAGCTCATCCCCGGACCTTTAAACTGAATCTGTTGGGGCGCTTTCGTTTCTACGGAAGCTCGCTTGGGGACAAAAAACGTCATCTACTTCCGCGAAGTGACCAAAACAGCAATACGCCGCTGAGCTTCCTTAAAAACGCTTCTGTTTAAGTATCATTTCTCGGGAAACACAATCGTGTTGGACCCGTAGGTGCCGTTGGGGCGGGGCAGCGCAACCACACCCTAGCTAGACCCTTTTTTTTAATCGCTTTAACGCCAGCTAGTTTTAACCAATCGGATAGTAAAAATGTCGGTGGTCGTCCAGGACACGCGGGGCTGTGTTTTGGATGCACGCGCGCTCATCGATCAGTGGTATTCACGTTGCGTCCGGGTGAACGGTAACGGCCAGAAGTCGCGCGTGAAGTGTCATTTCAAAAGGCAGTGTTTCCAGATTTTAAAAAGCCATGTTAGCGTGAGCGCCGATGCCGTTGCCGGTGCAGGAGACGCGGATATGTTGCAGAAAACAGACAAACCGTCAAAGGTAAATCATCACGGCTGCTGGTCCCTAATACACACAGAATCACTGCTGACAGGCGTAACTTCACATGTCATTACACAATTTAATGCAACATGAATATTCTTTCTATTCCCTACGATACATCTTAGCTAACCCCATTCAGAAAATAAGAGAAACTTCTTCAAATTATTCACATTATATCTCATATTAATGAGTTAGTGTAGTTTGTCATTATTTTGAGATACAGGCAGTATTTTGAGTATTTTTTGAGTGTTTTTTTCTGACTGGAAATGGGCTTCCATATGATTCACTATCATATTTCAACAAAAACGTCATAAACTGAGGCTTTATTCCAGCACTATTGTGTTATAAACTGGCAACTGATTGTATAAGATGTCTTCAGAGATCAGATATATATGAATCACTGATAAAACAAATTTCACACGAAAAAAAAAAATAAAGAAATCATGGACAAATTGTTTATTTGCAATTGTATTATATGTTCATTGTAAATGAGCGTACACATGCAGGAAAAAAATCGCTGAATTAATATGAATTTGACTTTCAGAAAAGGAAACGGAAACACAGTGAACTCAACCAGGGGGAAGTTGATTCACAGGCCTTCCATGAGAAAGTAGGTTGAATCTCATTCTCTTAACTATTAAGTCTTAGCTGCATGTATCGTAGTATGAAAACGTGAAAATCGCAAGTAAAGTACTTCAAAACGCTACATAAGTACAGTACTTGAGTACATTTAGTTTCTCATTACTAGTTTAATCCATGCATTTCAAATACAGTGTCTGCCAGCACAGATCTCCTACATAATATTGTATTATAAAATAATATAACGTGTGCCGATGCAGATCAGGTCTGTTGTCCTTGAGGGAACCAGGTCCCTGGTGGATTCTGCCCGGTCTCTCGGACATCTAAACGGCATGACAGACACAGTGAAGGAGCCTCTTCCCTCTCAGGAGTGTGGCCTCGCTGCTCTCTGTGAAATGGCTAAAGAGCTTCCTCTAGTGGACGATGAGGAGCAGGAGCAGCAGGAGGAGGAGGAGTGTGTGCAGCTCCTTGTCGATGAGGACGGCCGTACGTCACACGTGGACCCGTTCACTCGGGTGACGGAGAACCGGGCGGACCGGGCCACGGTGGTCACGCTGATGGGAGGGGAATACGTAATACCAGCGCGCGCAGCTTTCCTGCTGTCTGATTTCACAAGAATACAACCCCTCGTCCACTGTGAGTATGTTGGGAACTGAAATGTGTAAATATTTCTCAGGCCATCTGGAACAGATTTGACAGGAAGTCTTACAGCTGTAGTCACTGCACGATTGTGGAAACTTCTTTTCACTAAATAAATAAAATATGGTCATAAATATAACCCCCCCGTCCCTGAATGCATCATTGTAATTCTAGCATCATTCTGTTTTCTCAAGGGAGACAATATAAGTTGTCCCACATTGTTTACTAAAGCCGCCTATTTGTCCCACAGATGGAAGAAGATTTGACTTAATAGTTATGGATCCACCGTGGGAAAACAAGTCTGTGAAAAGGAGTCGCAGGTGATTTGGCATTTTGTTGCGCGCTTTTGGCAGAAAGGAAGTTCACGTGATATTTTATTTATCACCAGGGATGAAATCTGGAGGACACAACCGATAGAGCAGCCTTTTAAAATAAGATGTACATTCTGTATGAAGGTACAGTTCTTTGCCGTCGTCCCAGCTGAAACGGCTCCCCGTCCCCCTGCTGGCATCGCCGGACTGTTTAGTGGTCACCTGGGTTACGAACCGGCCCAGCCACCTGCGTTTCATCCGTGAGGAGCTGTATCCTCACTGGGGGGTAGAAGTTGTGGCTGAGTGGTTCTGGGTCAAGGTACGCACATTTTGCTGTCAGTCACGAACATCTCACCTATTGGTGATGTTTTCAGGATTCATTCTTTTTTTTCCCTCAGGTGACCACATCTGGACAGTTTGTGTTCCCGTTAGATTCTCATCATAAGAAGCCGTATGAGGTGCTGGTGCTCGGCCGATATCGTTCCTCTGCAGGCGACGCCACGGGGTGAGAAACATTTGACCTCTGCGTGTGATTTTCATTCTGTTTATGCGCTAACAATGAACCTGGATGCATTTGTTTAACCACTTTCAGCTCCTCGGAGACGCCAGAGGTTCCCGTGGAGGATCAGCGTTTGATCGTCAGCGTCCCGTCAGCTCTCCACTCCCAGAAGCCCTCACTCTCAGGTAAATGTCGTCACATGAAAGTGCTGTTAGGTATCACTCTGCCACCAGAGGGCAATGCTGGAACATCAGAGATTGTTATCTTGCTTTTCATCTTGGATGACGAGCCCAACATCCCACTACAGCCTGCTATAATATAACCACAAACGCACGGGTCCCAAGTCTGAGTCACTTATTTCGGGTTTGCTGGGTTTGATGTTTAAAATGCACCGTTTTCTTTGTATTCCATGTTAAGTGACATCAGCAAATGCACACAAAATGATGACCACTGTTTGTTATTGAATAAGAAATGGACACACTAAAGTAAAAAAATATATAGAGATTTAAAAAAATGTCATGCAAGTTTAATATCACACTTTTTGAATGCATAAATGGAATACAGCAAACTTCTCAAATAAAACATGCAGGGTCCCTGTGGTATTTGTCAGAGTGGGGACTTCAGCTGCTCAGATTTAATCAAATTTGTCCTGTCTGCACTGATTGTGGTGCTGCAAGACTTGACTTCCAACATGGCCTCCGCTACCTAGAATCAATGTAAAACCTTGACAATGAATATGCAAGGCCTGGTGAACAAGGGAGGCTTGACGTCATGTCCCTCCCTCTCCGGGGACGTGATTTATTGTGCCGTATGGAGAGCAAAACACACAAAACACCGGCGCCCTTTCAGAAGCACAGAAAAGCCTCCCACCTCAAGTGGCTGGATATTGTTAATACACTGATTTAAATCATAATGATGACATTGTGGAGCTGTGATACCATAGAGATTAAGTAGATTAAGATACAGATTGTGTCCGTGGACAAGCCTCTCAGCAGGTTTAATCAGACATGGTTTCTTCCGGCTGCTTTTATTTGCTGTTGTGGAGGTATTTCCATAGCAATGCAACCAGAAAATGTCATTGCATCTTGTCGGTGTACTCCTAAATTGACAGAACGAGCAGCATATGTGCTGCGCGGTGCCTGATTTGCATATTTTTTAACTCCAGTTCGAGGTGAAAGACGCTGGGTGTGGTTCAAATCTGCAAGTGTGATAATTGTAAATTGCAGTGTGTCGTGAAATATTAGAAGGTCTTGACCACCAATGCAAACAGAACCGTTTAGTTATTTAACTACTTGACAATATAATTTAACATATCATGAGATGGAAAGATGAATTTCTTTTTTGTTTTGTTCACTCCTGCAA
The DNA here is from genome assembly GCF_963514095.1 of Eutrigla gurnardus. NCBI lineage: Eukaryota > Metazoa > Chordata > Actinopteri > Perciformes > Triglidae > Eutrigla > Eutrigla gurnardus. The sequence continues at coordinate 5,897,583 of NC_139929.1, read as the reverse complement.
TAGAAATTTCAAATATGTCCTTTTGGCATCATCGACCTGAGCTCTCGTACTCTCATCTCGAGCCACCAGCCCTGTAATTCTGCTGCACTTTGCGAGCTTGTCGGATCTGCCGGAGCCAGTGGGCAGTGACAACGGTGTGAAGCCACAACCCTCGAGTCTGCAGCGCTGAGAAACCCCGACATTCTCCTCCCCTCTCAGATGGGGCTCCTATCGCTGACATTTTTTGGTTGCTATGGAGAGATACGGGACACCATTACTGATACAACACTACAACACATCCTTGCCAGATGGTCAAGCTGCGGGGGAAAAAAGTGTTTGCTCCGGAAAGACCCAGGGCCCCAGCTCGGTAGTGCTTAAAGGGCTGTTTTTAATATTCCTATTGCACACTGCATTACTGTCGACTGGGTAATGGTTCTGTGACCTTTGATCCATGCACCAGTATGTTTCATTGTTTCTCAACTGTCACACCTTTGAAAACAATTTATTTTAAAATAGAATCAAACATTTATTTTCCGATTTTACATCAAGATGGTCCAACTGGGTGTGAAGAGCAGCATCACTACAGGCTGCTTGTTGAGCATTTGAATGATCAATACTGACCTACACTGTCTCGGGATGCTCTGTGGAAGATGTAATTGGTGCGGTCACCTCCAGTGTTGTAAATTTGATCCGTGAAATCTATTGAAAGAAATCTTTAAATTTAGTTACAAATTGCCATAGCGTGTTTGAATTTTGTTTGGGCCAATGGGGGGGCAGTGCAACAAGCTGTCAATAGAAGATTGACATATTAGAACCTCTTACACGTGATGCAGTTCAACTCCTGAGAGAAATATCTGGGTCTTCAGCTGCTAAAATGCTCCACTGTTCATCCGTCTATTGCCTGTTTTCTGATGAGCAGGTAGCATACAGGCCAAGTTTTTTCACTTCAAGCAGCTGCCCCCTCTGTGACTCCATATATAGTCATTTCATAATTTATTAATACAAAATATTAATTAAAGCGGCTTTAAAGGCATAACTATACTGGGAAGAAAATTCCGATGGGGCCAGAAACAAGACCCTGTGGGACTCCGCATGTGCTGAAAATCAGTCATTGATTGCATTGATTGAAAACTATTGGAAATACTGAGACTGAAAATAACTAACATTAAAATATACAATATACCTTCTACTACATCCAAGCATGGTGATGGTGAAGTATTATCATATTCATAGAGGGGTACACAGATAAGACGCACAGTATATCAAGGAAAATGTTATAGAAACAATGAAATTAGTGACTGCCAACTGAACTAGTGGAGTACAACATAATTAGTTTGCACTCACTTTGTTCATCCTGAACCAACCCTAGAGAGAACACGAGGAGCCTGTAAGGCACAATATCAAAGACTGAATATGTTACTTGTCCAGACAATAGTTTAAAAAAAACTAAACTGCCTTCCTTTGCTGCGGGCCTCTTTCGGCAGAAGTTTCGTACGTCGTCCCATTTCAGAGTTAAAACGATAATTGGACCTTTTTATTCTCTGTTCGAGTTTGAGAGCTGAGTCACCGGTTGGGGTGGAATTAGCGGGAGAGCGGCATGTTTGGCCTTTCCTCCCTGTGATTCTGTCTCTCTGACGTGCACAAGGAGAGGGAACGTGAGGCAGGACACCGCATTGTGCAGGTTGGATCGGGTTGGGGATCAAGCTTTTGGGCTCATTAACTTCCCTGAGTGTTGGCTGAGGTGAGTGTCAGGGTGGTGCGAGCGTGCACAAGTGCAGACAGAGTAGCACCGGGGCCGGGGAAGGGAAACGTATCTGTCAAGCGTGCTTGCTCCTGGAATATCGTCTCTTGCAGACTCAAGGTCGCTGCCAGTCTCCCCACATAGTGAAATGTGTGCTGTGGTGTGCAGGTGTTGGGCAGCTGCCAGTGCTTTCAGAGTAACAAGCAAAATACCCCCATAAGAAATGGAAGCAGTGCACTATTCTTACAAGCTGGCAACTGCCCCAGGGCCCCAGAAGAAAAGGTAGTAGCCTTTAACCAGAGAGGGCAGTAAAACACTGCTTTTCAGCCTAAGGCAGGGAGGAGCGGTTATCTATCGGGTCAGAAGAACAAGGGGTCAATAGGGAGCTTATTGTTGCCCCTGAATGGGTTGAACCATTCCTCATTTCTTTTTTCCTCCTCTAGAGGTGTTGAAGCCCTACATCACAGCTGAAGCCAAGTGCTTGGAGCTGTTTGCCCGAAGTCTTCAGCCCGGATGGACCAGCTGGGGCAACGAAGTCCTCAAATTTCAGCACACCAGCTATTTCACTATGACGCCTACAGACGAGGGAGCAGACGTCCCTAAAGACGACAAACCAACATTCACAACAAGCTCACAGGGAGAACCCTCTCCTCCCCGGCCCACCAATGTGGACAAATGACCCACCTCCCAATACGTGTCATCACAATCACTATTTCAGTGCATTTTCAATAAAGATTCAATGCCAGAACACGTCTGTACCAGTTCCTTTTGATCTATACTCCTCGTGCATTTGGGACCTTTGATTTCTTTTTTCGGGAGGGGTCTGGGTACATTTTTAAAGGTAGTGAATCACACGGCTGATGATGCATTTGAAGAGATGAAAGTGCATTTCTGTGCAGCTGTGTTTTAACTTCCCGCACCACATTCAGATAAACACTCAAGGTTCTTTTTTTTTTTTTTTAAGGAATCTTTGGCGCAATATGTGTCTTAAGGATGATCAAAGTATTTCTATTTTTACTAATTTTATGCCTGTTTGAACTGAATTCCAAACCGGCAGTTTCATATTGAATGCGTTCGCTTGTAGCTGTCTTTCAACAGAACTTTTCTTTAAAGTTTCGCTTGATCAACGCACCGCTGCATCCTTCAAGGACGGTGTTCGTCAGTTTTGCCTTGTTTCCACTGGAAGACGCACCCGCTGTGTGTCACACTTCTGTCAGCATTAGCCGCACACCTACCTTTTCCAATCGGGTGGGGCCGCTAATGAGTGTGGTCTCCAGAGAGAGAGGGGAGGTGGGCTGGGGGCTGTCTGTAATGCATGTGAGAATTATGGCCACTGCAGAAACAGCACACATCACAGATCACAAAGCCGAAGTTAGCCATCTCCCCGTCTCTGTCACATTCACCAACATGTCAGTCTATATGAAATTAACCTTCACAGATTCCCTGAAACGAAGCAAAACAACAGTTGCGTATTGGTTTTGATTAGTAAGTTAGGTGAGTTCAAATGTATTTAAAATATGTCCTACAACATACTGGAGTTGGTGCAGTGTGAAAGAGGTTTTTCTGCCCAATACCGCATCAAGAATTCTACCCAAACCTCCCTTGGGAGTGTCCACAGCTGAAGAATTGATGTGGATCAGCTTGGAGGGGCCTCCAGTTGAGCATTTTGATCCCAGTCCTGCTGTGGACCGCTGGCTGAGCTCAAAGTGGGCCAGGCGGTCTGCTTACAAACGCTGGACCAGAGACTTAAGGTTGAAATGGACTTAGAAGGGTTTTTGTGTGTTATAACTTACAACCACTACTAACTACTTTGGTCATGAAGTGTACTTTTCTTATTGAGACAAATTAAATAATTTTCTATTGGAAATGTCTCCTCAGAAAAACTATTATTATATAAAAACATGAATTAATACATTTTCGTTATACTACTAAAAGTCTTCCTACCATACAGGTGCAAAGTCCTCCCAGAATGCGTCAAAATCTGTATGTTAAGAAATGTACTGACGTAAGTTTGTACTCTGTTATTATCTAAGCAGTTCATCACAGTTTCAATGCAGTTTTCAATGCAATGAATGAAGGACACATCCAGCTCTTTCATGCTTTCGTGTTGCAAGGTGCATAATATACATACCTACGGATAAAGGTTACAACGAACAATCCAGAGACAACTTAACTGATGGAGTCTTTTTTATCGAGATGGGGGTGGAGGGGTATTCAGTCGTGCCAATCAGGTTCGTCAAGGATTTCTCATTATTATCTGCGTTGCCACGGAAACTAAAGTCAAATCAAAGAAACTCATCACTCATCCTTGAAAATGTTCTCAATAACAGTCCCTTTTATGAAAGGCGCCGTAAGTCAGTCGGGTATTTGACGCATGCAATGGCTGCACGACGCGTTTTTGTTTCTGTTATGGCTGCGGAGACATTCACGGAGTACGAACGATGGACTGTAATTACAACAGAGTGAAGAGTCCACCTCATCACACTGTCCCAAATACGCTTTCCTATCCATTCTCATCACCCGCTTGTTGTGGCTTAATAGTCATAATCTCTGACGACGCCATCACTCTCTAAAAGCCTCACACTGCAGAGTGATGTCACCGCGGTCGTCATCTCTCTTCTTCTCGGCGCCAGCGGTTGGAGAGTGTCCTGTCAAAATCAAGATGAAGCACCACAGTGAAGACCTGGTCCTCCCTCCTTCTTCCAGAGCATTCATACGTCTGACTTCCTTCAAGCCTACGGTGTCACCTAAAGTGCTCTATGATTTAACATCGTCTCAGTGTTCCCTCACCCCTCTTGAAGGCTAATGGCCTTGAATTAAGTCAAATTAATTGGTGAAATCAATTATTATTATAAATATAAGGAACTTAAAGCTGCTACACCAAGCCGCGTTCGGCTATTTGACACTTTGGGGGTGAGATTGTGTTGTTTTTTAATGTAAAATCTTAATCTTAAAGTAAATAACTTTATCTGTCAAACACATGTGGAGTAAAAAGGGCAATATTTCCCTGTAGGAGAAGTATGAAGCAACATCGTAAAGTGTCTTCACACTGTTTTTTTAACAACTCAATGTTATGACTGTACTTTTCTAACTCAAAAGCCATCTGCTGTTTTAAATCAGCCCTTATCTCCCAAGGCCAATTCTGAGATTGACTGTCGAAAGTTTGGGAGGAACTTGAGTCAAACTACTTTGTTGTTTTACCATCACAGGCTGAGAATGGTATAGTGACTTTAGCATGTACAATTGGTGGAGTATCCCTTTAAATTCCATTATGGTTGGTTAGTAAGTAACAGATGTTTCAAGATGACGGAGAAGGAATGCGTCCTTTCCTCCTGCTTTCATCAGATCAGATACTTTCTTGTACTTTGTGTGGTAATGACAGATTTTTTGCCGTCCCTCCAGTACGTAAGCCTCCACTAGAGACCGTCCCATAATGCCACTGGTAAACTGACAGACATTTTTCCCCACGTAATCGTCGGAATGTGAGAGTTTGAGAAAAATGTTTCCGTAATAGTCAGGAGCTTTGTCAACAACTCGGCTCACAGAGGGAAAAACAAAGCCTTCGGCTCGGAGACGGCCACGCAGCGACCTGGCAGCCATCACGGCTCCGACTCCCACAGGAGGCTGCGGTGGGATGAGAGAGATAATTATTTCCTAGGAGGTGCTGCTGCTCGTCTGTCTCTCCATCCCCTCGGCCCCCCCGTCATCTCTAAGACGCAGCTTTGCAACAACTACAATGTACAAACACTTAGTCGTTTCGTCAGCACCATCAGACAGAATGAGAAATCTTAAGTTGGGTGTGCAGATGTAGAAACCATTCCCACGGTAGACATTTATAACCGCGGCTCTGGTATGCTCTTACATTTCTAACGAAGGGCTCTGAAAAAATAACACCACCAGTGGAGATTTCTAACTGAGGGGTCTCTTGTTTCCCTCTTCTACAAGGTAGAGAAAAATAAGTAGCAATTAAAAGAAAGTAAAGTTCTGATTTCTTCACACTTCCTTATTGTTTCACACAGTATCACGGACACTTCTAGCTCCCTGACTTGGACTTCATTATTCATCAGCAGAAATATTATTTTTACACAGGCAGCGTGATCTTTGATTTCCCATCTAATACGCATTCAAATGATAACATCGTCTCCTCAAAGGATTCATTTACCTCCAAATTTGAGAGGAGAAGAATGAGCGCAAATGCTCGGGCCTGGAATATCTTGAATGTATTCATGAGGATGTAGACTCTGGCAACATAATCTGATTTAATGTAGTGCCATGTACTTTATGAAATGTTTCAAAGTCACCCGAGGGACGAGAGATATCTGGCTGTCATTAAATATACATACGAAGCGAAGGAGAACGAGAGACGAGCATGTTTCAGAGCTAAATCGAGACGCGCTGTAGAGCTCATCGTCGTACAGAGAACACACACTGGAGCGGGCAGATCTCACACTTTTATGAACGACTGTAGTCGGTGCTGAAAAAACACATTATCTGGACTCATCCCTTAATTTGTAACACAATCGGAACATCACAAGTTGAAATATATGAAGTTTCTTTATAAAGTCAGAGTATCTAATTCAAGGGGGTAAATGGTGAAAATAGTAGGTTGTGTTTTGTATCAGCACATGTTCTCTCATGTGATATTTTCTGTGTAGAATTAAGTAATTGCAACGGTTATATTATAACCGTTGCAATTACTTAATTCTACACAGAAAATGTTTCATAACCACTTAAATCTCTGAGTTGTAACTTTAAACAGCACACAATTCCAAGTGTCTTCAATTAAAGCTACAACAAAGCGTTATTACAGTTCTCGTCAGTACTACTGAGTATTTTCGGCCCTTTCAGCTCATTGTTTTGGTTTTTACGACCCCTACTTTGGAATAATGTCATCATGGCTCTCCTTTTTGTCATTTCCAGTTTCAGCAGGTTATTGAATTGAATGACAAGACTCAGATAAACCCAGCATACATTTTCCTGTCCAGCATCAAACTGCAGTAAAAGCACAGCTAGCGACTAGTTGGTGAAAATGTTTGCGCAAGGAGAGTTGGCGGAGACCAAAATGGAGCTAAAAACATTGTGTCAGACGGGATCATAAAGACACACACATCTCGTTCAGTGGTTTGAATGACTGACGCAGTATTGTGAGGTTTTATTTACATCTTATTGCTTCAGTTTGAATGTGATTAACGTTAATTAGTCCTCTCTCTCGGGTTTAGTTTCATGCTGCTCCTCTCCCACGACATACATGTCAGGTTGAGTGAAGGCTTAACTGCCCACTTGTCTGAATGTGAGCGTTAGTAACATGTCTTCTAACTGGCAACCAAGGTTTTTTCCTGCCCTCTGCCCAGTGCATGCTGGGATAGGCTCTGACTCCGTAGAATATATAAATATACTTCATATACTTCCCTTTTCTTCACCTGTTCATTTTGACACTTCCCTCTCCAGACAGAAAGCTCAAAGCTCATATTTCCGATGTCGCACCTCCCCGCTTGCCTACGAGGAAAACAAATGCGACCGATGGAACCATTCCTCGACCATCTTTTCATGGAAAATACAGGAGCCTCATTCACATCGAGCTCATTTTCGGATTCTTTCCAGCCTCCTCGCTGCGCCCCGTCAGTGTCAGCGAGGCCCTAATGGCTGGCGGACAGATGGACGGCTCCATCCATATTCATTCACGGGGCACCTTGCGTCTCTCGTGTGAAGATCTGTCCGTCAGCAAGCAGCGTGTGTCAGTGTGTCAATGAAAAGGTGTCAAAGACAAAAAGGAAAAAGGAACTGTTTGAACATCCAAACGTGAGCAGCCGGTCCAAAATAGTCACTGGAGGAGATAAATTGAGGGATGTTAGTAGCTTAGGTGTCAAAATGGCTGACAGGTGGATGGCAGCGTGCAGGAAATCACTCGGCTCCAGATTTACAAGTCGTCTGCAGCCTTGTTGAACAGAAAGATTCATGACAGCTCCTTTTTGTTTTGTGCATTTAACAAAAACGTGGTACAGGACCGGGTTAGCTTAGCAGGTACATTTGTGAATGGGAGATGAGAAACCCTCTTTTTTCGCTTTGTATAATCATTACTTTGCTCAGGAAAGTCCCGTTAAATATCATTTCTGTGTCAGCGATGGGTCACGTTGCATCACGCTGGATGCATTGCTGCGGGGTAGAAAAACAACGTTCTTAATTCTGTGGGAGGAAAATGAATCTATGCATGTGAATAAAATGCCAAAGGCTGCTGTTTTATACAGCTGGCAGAACCGCCTCGTGTCTGACCACTCGGGGCCTCGCACTCCCCCTGCGACGGCCGAGAATTCCTTTGTGAAATCGCATCTGAGCAATTAAATCTCTGTGATTAAGTCGTATTCGTGCGAGTATCAGCACTAATATGATGATGCTGTTGAGCAGAGAAGAGGTAAGAGGTGATTAAGGATAAACAGTGTGATGCATGTGGTTTAATCCACCCATTATTCAGATGACAAAATGACATCCCTGTTTGTGAAGTCGGAGTAGTTTTGTCCCCGGCTCCAAGTGTAAAACAAAGATAGTTGGAAGCTTGTCTGTGACCCTTGGTGACATTGACCTACCTTCTTATCTCATGCTTTTCCAGGAGCATTGAATCGCCCCCCCTTCCAGCTTGAAATCAGTCTTATACTCCGTGTCTGCTTGGTTGATGAATCATCACAGGTTTCTGGAACTTCATGCACAACTTGACTGAATTTATAATGACTCATGCTGTGCAGCTAAACAGAGCATTATTTTAATTCCGGAGGAGACGCCTAAAGTTTCTAAAAATGCCAAAACACATAATGAAGAAGACATCGTTCACTTTTCTTCTGCAATAGCTAAATGGCATCCGACTGGAGAATTAGCACCACCAGCTGTTTATCTCAAACTATTTCCGGCGAGTAGGGTTTTTTTTCATTAATAACACTTTCTTTTTGGATATTTTGTTAAAATCTTGCTGCTCATGCATACTTCTGAGTTGTTGATATCCAATGCCTTATGTCTTGACATGCATCAATGCATGCAGCTCGAGGAAACAGCTGATGAAGCCACAATTTTTTGAGGGTTAAATTTAGAGTGGAGGTAGAAAAAAAAAATGCCATGAACTATTAACAGGTTATCAGAGCCACCGTGGCACTGTGAGTATGAAGGATGTGGGGTTGTGTTAATGAGGCTGCAGCACTGGCAGACTGCTGCCGGGACGAGCCAGCTACCCAGTTGAGGGGTTTCCATCAATCACAGTCCCAGCGGTGAGTCTACGCCTGCCTAAACTCCCACCTCTGCAGTACAGCAGCAACCTCTATATTCTCCTGCCTTGACCTTTAAGGAATACAAAGACTCATGGAAGCAGAGGTGAGATAAATGGCATATAAACTTTATTAGAGTGGTGAAGAATTTGTAGTCGAAATATGATGATATAATTATCACAAAGCTGCAAATATAAAAATGTAACACGTATCTTTTATAGCCTCCAAACACACGGGGAGCTATCACTTTTATCCTTTGTATCAAAAACCAGAGGGAATATATTGTGGAGTAATAAAAATAGCTCCAATTCAATAAATCCCCGAGTAAACAAAGCCAGCAGTAGGCCGACTGTTTAAACAGGCTGCTCATACAGCAGTATGGATCAGCGCTTTATGGAAAGAATTCGATGGATAACCTTTGTTGAGTATCGACTCAGACTCTCTGGGTTAGGATTCTGATATCGAGTTGACTGCAGGAGAAGTGATGAAGTGGAAGTAGAGCTGTGAGAATTGTATTTGTTCAAAAGTTGCTTTTTGGAGCAACTTGTACAAAAAGCTGTTGTATTGTAACAATAAACAAACTATTGAGGGATTTTCAGGAAGTCACCTGTGGCAAAGTGACACATCTACAAAGTGTACCTGTGTACTTTTTCCAAGTTTTTTTTACTTCATTTTCAGGATGTTTTAGCCAACTTTTGACTTTTTTGACCTTTTAACTGCTTATCATGGAATCATGCTGCAGGGCTTCTTTATGTCATACATCATATACTTCTTATAACTTTGTATGTCAAAGATCAGTGATGCGTGAACTTATTTTAAAGTTCCTGACCTATGAAATATCACTTTCAGATCTGTTAATGTATCACCAATCAAAAAATATAGCATTTTCTAATAATAAGGGATTTCTGATTCATCCACACTGAATTTAGTGAGATCTGTAGCAACGAATAACTAACACCGTCAATGTTTCAGGATCGTAAACTGATAAACAAGCTGACGTCTAGAGCTTTAACAATGTAATTTGTAAAAATGATTCAAGCCTTCCAAAAGCCTTCATGTGTTTATCTGCTCTAAACCTCATCACCTTTTATGTTGATGTCTTTATGTTGGCTAGGACGTGTCCTCGTCTCAGACCTCCATCCTGACAATCGTACTGCTATAATGCATGAAGTTGGCATTGTGCTTGTCAGACGGCTGATTCACGCATGTTTCTGTTGGTCAGGCCGTGTGGATGGACTCTCATAGCTGATAAACACATCACTGAGGTCTACCGTCTGCCTGATTCAACACAGTCTCACACTAGTGGGGTGCTTGGTCAGTGTCACTGATGGCATGTCAAAATATGTCTTTTCAAACTAAACTTACATTTTCACAGAAAACAAAAAAAACCCACTTACGTTTAGGAAAAGAGCTTGGTTGTCTAACGAGTGATACAGGAGTCATGTGACAGGCAACTCGGATCAGTCACGTAATGACACTAATGTTTGGCGTGTTGGAAGTGAGAACAATGGCCTGCGTTAGTCCCGATCCTCAAAGCCTTTTCTTTTATACAGAAGAAAAGTGAAAGTAATTAACTAAGCTGTGTCTTCTACATTAGTCATCAACTGATGAGGATGCTAATCTTTAGCATGGGTCATGCACCTTTAAATTGTTAAATGTCTTCTATGACAAGTTTAAGATCCCTTTTTATAAAGATTCTTGTTTCTAAACGAGTCAACAAAAAGTATTTAAATGTTAGCCGAAGACGGCATTTTAAACGAACTCATGGAGCTCACGTTTAAAATGCCGCTAGCTAGCTTAATAAGCTAGCTAGTTTAAAACCTGCCTGCATTATCTGTAATGGTATCTCTCTGTGTGAATGAAATATTTCACTGAGAATGGAAATCTCAACAGGTGATTTTACTGTGATCTGACGGATAAGCATCTGTTGGTATATTAACCTCAGCATTTTCTTAACAGATCCTGGTCCATCAGTCCTTTCCAAGACCCCTTCTCCAACAAGATAAAAGATTAATGAGTTTCACCTTTAACGCTGAGTGGCTGTGATGGAAACGTAATGAATTTCAGGTCAAATAAAGGTAGCCTGAGGTGGGAGACAGAGGGGTTCAACACATTTGACTTTTCTAAATGTTAATTGTGACAGAAGGTTAATTGATCACCACAAGTCAAATTCTCGCTGATCTGTTTCTGCTGTTCTTGTGATCTGAACCCCGGCCTCATAACTTGAGCTTTTGGCTTATTAGTGATAACAGTCACCGAAAAAACTTTACATGCAACAAACCTAAAAAAAAAATAAAAAAATAAAGAAGTTCAATTAGTTTAAATGGCACTTGCAAATGCAGAAAGGTCTTTAAAGCTGAGCTGTAATCAAACAAAAGACTTCCACCCCTGGAGCTATGTAAAATATTCTCCCTCTGTGTTTTAAATATTTCTATCATTACATATCAGCAACAAAAGAAATCCCGTCTCCCACACACTCTTGTGGCTTTTATTAACCCACAAATTACAATTTCAAATATTTTTGCTCAGCATCGGGGACCGGATGCCCCACGGCACCTGTCACGCCACATAAAGCTTTTCTGTTTGGTTTAAGTTACATTTCATGGTCCACACTATATCACTTCCTTCGTTATTCCCCCGCGCTCCCGACAGCTCGCAAATCTGGCACTAAGTACGTCTCCTCCTCCCCCTAATGGTATAACATAGTGTGTCCGGCGGTTTAGGGAAATCCATTTTCTGGACGTTTGTAATTACTCTACCCTCGGGGGTGGGGGGGGGGACTGTTGCTGTAAACCAAATTAAGCAGCAGTTGAAATAACTCAGGCCTGCCAAGTGAGACTAGCGTGAGCACACTTCCTCGAGTATAATGCTTTTCCTGGTGTATTTCTGTGTCGCGCCGAAGTTAAAGGACTGTGTTGAAGGGATGCTGCGGAGTGACACGAGGAGCGAGAGAGGTACTTTAGAGGTGCTTCCTCTTGCGAAACGGGTGAGGATTTTTCTTCTTGAACGAGGTTGTTGAGACATCGTGCCGCCGACTGGCCCAGCGAGAGAGAGCGGGAGAGAGAGAGAGAGCGACAGGCCAGTGACAGGCCGGGGCACACGGGCCCTCAGTGAGTCACTGATATGGGACAGCGATGACATGCCGTCACTTCGGTATGCGGCTCTCCAGGGCTCTGGAGCTCTATTTTAGAGAGGAGAGACTTGCAATAGCAAGGCTAAGTGTGAGAGAGGGAGAGGGCAAAGGAATATAGAGAAACACCAGCCTCCTTTTTTCTCTTCGAAACCGTGACCCTGTGAAAAAAAAGGGGAAATTGACGCCATTGAAATTGCGTCATCGGGCCCCTCCTGAAAACACGAGTCCATCAGCCATTTCAGAAGGAGCCCAAATACGTCACATGTTTACGATGAAGTGGCAAGCCCCCCCCTCCAGTGACTCCAGTAATCATGACTGTTGTCCACTGGGAGCAATGGGGGGAAGTAGTGTGAAGTTGTTACGAAGTCCACACGGGGTCGGGGTGGATGGACGGATCAAAACATCAGACTTCGAAAACGAAGGCATGGACGAGCTTTATCCCCGTTGTTGGGTATTGTTTTGGTGAATTGACGCCCCATTCTCTGTCTGATTTAGTAAAGGAGAGTTTGAAAATGATATGAATTAATTTGATATGACGGTACCGTCATTGTCACCTGAACTGCTTCATTTGTCTATTGCTTTAGAAATTGCCAGAAGCAATTAACGGCCAGAGAGGTAACGACATTAAAACCAGATGGTTGACAAATCCATCAACGAGAGTTTTAATCAAACCGGTGCGTTCACAATTAATGAATGTTTGTGCTAAACAGTTTTCAGAACCAATCAGATGAGTCAGACAGGAGTTGGCTCGGCGCCAGGCTCGGGTGAATAAACAGGAACTGAATTTGCTCGCTGGTAGAACTCCTCGTTACACCACCACATGTTTAATATCACCTCACCGAGTTCATTTTAATTTCTACCAAGCTTACTCTGTTTGGTTTGGGGTTGTCTTTGGGGCAGATTGTAAACAGGTTCAATGTTGCTTATCATTATTATGCAGATGATATCCGACTATTTTTCTCATTCAAACCTAGTGAGGTTTTTAAGTAATCTGGGTTTATTCATCTGCTTTGTGCACGTTATACTGTGTTATTCTCTATATTTTATGCTTTTTGCCCTTGTGTGGTCACGTCTACTATCTTGATTTATTTTATTAACCTTGTTAAGCACTTTGTGACTTATGTCTGTGAAAAGCGTCTTATAAATAAAATGTACCTACTTACATATTCCGTCCGTGAAAAGAGGCGGGACGGCAAAGAACGCGGCGAAAACTTTTCAAAATATATATTTCAAGAGATTCTGTGAGTCCAGTGCAAAGTCATAGTTGAACATTTAAACACACACACACACACAGACACACACACACTGAAATCCACTCGGGCCAGCTTGACCTTAGATATTTGCCTCCTCGTCGCGGAGCCTTGTCTGAATTTGAAAACAGGTATCAGGTTCTTGGTTTGAACTGTTTTTCATTTAGTATTCATCTCCTATTTTCTGGTCTGACATTCCACGGAGGATTAATTGCTTGCCATCATGTTTGGAGAGCTTATTATATTTCCCTTTGATGCGGTGATTCACATCGCCAGGAGTAACTCGGAAAAAGTGCGAGAACCAAAACCCCCCGCCGCGTGAAACCGCGTCTGATACGGAAAAAATATGAGGATTTTTTAGCAGTTTAGTTCATGTTTAAATCTAGAGCTAAATCTGAAAGATATTGAGTGGAGAACATATTTACCTCATGCTTAACATTTAGTCCATATGTGCAAGTTTTGCTTTGTGGAATGAACAATTATCCATAAAAATGCAATAAAATAAGATGGAATTTGGCCACTCGAACACAGACAGAAGATATTTCTGACATCTGAAAAAAATAAAAGAGCTTCAGGAGGAGAAGTTGCACCGTAGGTACATCTGCTGTCACAAATATTGTTACATTCGAGCTGCGAGGCTTTTTCAACGTCATCGGTTCAGTCCGATACGGCTGAGGAGAGTGACAGGCTCAGCCTCAAACACAAAGCTTTTCACAGCACACAGATATCCTGGGACGGCTTGTTATAAAGTTTGGACAGAGGGCGGACACTTTGGCCCCCAAACTTCTGATATTCCGCTCACATGCCGGGAGCCTGGCGTCCTTCGACTAACTCAGTCAATACGTGATTGATGCTCATGTGAACGCGGTGGAGGAGTTCCTCAAGGACTCATCCATAACATTTCGTTAATGATTGCAGGGCCTGCTCCCTCGCCAAGGAGGAGATGAAGTGAAAGGTGAAGATATAATGGTTTGACCACTAAGTTCTGTCCACAGCCGGCGAAATTGCTTAATTAGGCACCTTTTGGGCCTCTTTGGCATTTACTCTCACATTAAATAAAGTCCTGTCCAGCAGGAACAACTGCTCCTCCACACACACACACACACACACACACACACACACACACACACACACACACACCTGTCTCTTTTACTTAATTCTCCAGTCCAGACTCGCTTGGCTGACGGGATGGAGCTCTTCTTCTCCCCTCAGACCAGTCGGTGATCTGGGTGCTGTGTCCCCCCACATTAATGCTTAACTAATTCCACCATCAGTCAGAGACTTTGTGCTTGTTGCCTGCGACCCCGAGCGAGTCATTATTACCACCGTATACCTACGGGAGCTCTCTAATGACCTTTGGACATTATTTGGGATCAATCATGCATATTTTAATTTGCAAATTTAATCATTTTGGATATTTGTTCTGGTCTGAGTTTCCGCTGCACCTCCAGGAGGATTTTATTCTTCTCGGCATGAATCCAGTTACCTCTAATACATGCATTTTGTGTATTTTTTTTATGTTTGACAGGGTTTGGAATTAAGTTCATTTATTTACAAGTAGCACTTAAGTACGGAAGCCCTAAACGGCCATGCATACATACATTTTATTTCGTCCGTTTTCTCGTGATAACGAGATCATTTTCATCCGTTTTCTCGTGATAACGAGATAATTTTCCTCTGTTTTCCCGTGATAACGAGATAACAAATGAAACGTGATAGGCGAGATTTCAAATTCGGTAAAGTTGGAAAGATATTCACAGATTCGAACTGACCATAAAGAGACCCTTGATGTGTGTAGTGATTTTGGAGTCTCTGTAGCCTACTGTATAACAGTGGAGTTATTTATTGTCTTGCAATTTGCAGACGGTGCCTGCGCACTCGCCCGGCTGCCGGTTGCGCATGGAGATCAATGTTCTCCGTTCAGCTCGCAGGACGGCTTATTTATGTAAAAAATCGGGGTTTTGGTGCTTGTAGCTCGTAGTCTTTGATATTACGGTGAGACAGAGGCATCATTTGTGTTTGAAAAACGTTTCACTTCTGATTTATTGATCCCGGAAGTTCGACTCTGTCTTTCCAATTTTACCGAACTTCAAAATGATCTCGTTATCACTGGAAAACGGGTGAAAAATTATCTTGTTATCACGGGAAAACGGAGTAAAAATTATCTCGTTATCACGAGAAAACGGAGGGAAATTATCTCGTTATCACGGGAAAACGGAGGGAAATTATCTCGTTATCACGAGAAAACGGAGTAAAATTATCTCGTTATCACGAGAAAACGGAGGAATTATCTCGTTATCACGGGAAAACGGAGGAAATAAAATATATGTATGCATGGCCGTTTAGGGCTTCCGTACTTAAGCACAGTTCTGAAGTACTTACGTATTTGAATTTTATGCTGTGGGAGATGTGGGGCGACTCAATACATCATTACATTTTAAAGGGAAATAGTCTATTTCTCCAGGGCTTTCTTTTTACAGCTACTTCTTAATTATAAGGGAATATTTTTGCATTGTAGTAGTTCTAATTTTACTTCTACCACTGGTAGCACGATCAAAATGTGGAATAAATACATTGAACTGTGTACTATAGTGATATTCTCATTTCATGGAAAAATAATGTCATTTCTTCTCTATTTCTGGTTAGCTCGCTTTAATCAACTAATAATGCTTCATTATCTTGAGTTAAACTATATCTTTCTAATACAAACAGAACCAAATTGTTATTTTCTAGTCAGTGGAACTAAAATGTTTCAAATTTTATAAATTACATAAACACATACTGATGCAGGAGTCTGGGCAGCGTTGCTGAATATCCTTTAGTGCTTTCAAAACGAAGCAAATTACAGTTTTGCATTTGATAGATGTCGAAACAAGACAAGAGCTTCCTGCATCAAATGATTAGATGATTAGCCCAGAGGAAACACCACGGCCCTGCGTGGGATTTCATAATATGTTGAATTATCATGAATCTAAAAATGTGTCAGTCAATAAGCAAACATGCCAGAGTCAATTTGGACAAGGAGGAACAAGTCGTTTTTCTGAAAAACCCATTTGCAGAAGCTGCACTCAAAACAGGAGTCCTCCTTGATCTTTTCTTGTATAAAATGAGACTCTTGCTGGGTAAAAGTGTGTGTGACAACTTGACTTATCGGCTATAAAGAAAAGCCTTCAAACAGATGTATCTGGTAATGTGAGCTAGCAGCGGGCCGAGACCTGCAGAGAGCCACGTCTCGTGCCTTACTTAACCTGTCACGGCCAGTCTGAGATCTACTCAATCAAGTCTCTATGGGCAGCGAAAGAAATAGTGCAGAGGTGAGTTAAACATCAAGGGGATCGAGCGATTTGTGTGTATTTTTATCCCGAGGCAATTACCAGCCGAGAACAAATGGTCCAAAGTGAATTTAATGGATTTGAAACAATTTTATTGAATTTTGAAATGTTTCGAAAGGAGTTCTGTGAAATTAAAGTTGTCAGTCAAGATAGACTCAAAGGAGCATTCTGGTGATTTAGTGATGCAATCCGTGAAGCTGGCTGTCTCACCAGAGATGGATTATTTTTTATTTTTTAATGGTTATAACCATTATTACCATAACAAAGCAGCAGAGGCCAAGATATCCTGACTTTTATGTCGTAGTAAATCGAGCTTCATGTGTAAAATCTGTGGACCCTTTAATTTTAAAGTAACTTCACCTCAATCAGCTACAACAGCAAAATGCTGCTTATACATCTACTACATTCTACTATTTCTTATGGACTTTTCCTTCTTTTTCTCCTTTAACATGTCTATAAGCACAGATACAGCAGACCCAGTGCATTTGGGGTCCACATAAGCCGTTAACATAATCTTGGGCTGCAGAAGGTCCTATAAATGAGTTGATTATAAACCATACATGCGTGTGTTCTGGGTGTGGGTATTTAGTATTATGTAACATCCACTTGAATGTTAATGAAACCATGAAACACTAATTGGCCATCAGGATGGTGATGCACAGTAATTGGTCAAGACAAAAAAAAGACTTGGGCATTCATATTTGTGCAGTTCCCACTCAACGCACATCATTAACACAATATTTCCAGTGAATCTTTTGATGCTTATTCATACAATTGACCAAAATATATATAAAAAAAAAACCCTGTTTGATTGAATCATGACTAGCGGTTTACCCGTTATACAACCGTTCTTAAAGGGGACATCAAGGGAGTAACCCATGGGCATCGCAGTGGGCAGCAACACAACGGTGACACTCAAACGCTTCAATATCTGTTGGTGTAACTCGACACAGGGTTGGCATCGCTTGGCGGGGGGCTCTGGGTGACATTTGGGTCCAGCTCCGGGAGGGCCAGATGTGCTGCTTTGATGGAAAAGAGACGTGTCAGCTCAGAATACCAGCCTGACAGAGAGTGCACAACCGAGGGAAGACCAGTCCCAGCGCTGGGATGCCACTGTCCTTTTTTCCAAAACCCCCCGATGGGGAGTTCAAGTAGGAGCACTTGCTGAATAGTCTCCTTACAATTTCAGGAGCGCTTGAAGAGCGCCTCCTTAATTCACTGATCAATCCGCACCGGAGAGAATCCTCGACTGCAGGAGACAAAATCAAATAAATAAAAACCTTTATTGCTTTATTGCTTGCTTGCCGTCAGTTAAAGCGCGGTCTTATCAAAGCTCTCCGGCTTTATTAAAACGCGGTGGACTGACAGGCGAATAATCTCTGACAAATTAATTGAATTTTGACAGACGGGTCGTGGCACGAGGGGAGTGGCGGAGATGATTAAAACAGACTTGGGTGGAGATGATCAGACATCTGTGAGCTCGGCTGTTTGATGGCAATAAAAACATATTATCAGACTTTATTATGCAGTAAATATGTTTGCTGAATGCTGTGTGCATTATGAAGTCAGCCAACGACAGACGTTTACGACTTTAATGTGGTTTTGAGTAACGTTTTAAGATTAAACCTTATCATAGTGTTATATATTATATAGTATAGTAGTGCACTTTACCTTTTCTTACTTCTTAAATCAGTAAAAACAAGATGTTCGTGTGGACAAACCAAGATCAATACAAATGAACCTTTCCTCTGCGGTTTAAGCAAACCACCACATCTCCATGTGAACCCGCACCTATGAGCTCAGGCAATTTTTTATCCTTTATTCGAGGTGTCTCATTTCCTCCGGCTCTTATACCCCCTATACCCATCTCTGTGGTGAGAAGGCTGTGAATTAAACGTCTCCTCCCTTTTCTTTGGGGAGAGCCACGTTATCAATAGCCTCGAACGGCACCGGAATCTCATCTGAGCCGTCACCCAGCTGCCCCCCTCCGTCCTTTTACCACCTCCATCTCTTCATGCTCCCCTCTGAGAGCTCAGGCATGCAGCCACGATTGTCCTCTGGTCATTAGAAACACCTTCTACCGTTTTAAACATCCCACATAATGTTTCCTATTATATTGTTTTTTCCCCCTATTTCACCTCGTAGAAGAGGACGTGTTGAGGAATATTGCATTCATATTAAGTGTGACTTTTCAGCCAGATCTTATAGTATTAAACCCTCATTATGTGGTGTTTGTTTGAGATATTCTTGCCTTATTTAGGGCCTGTGTAGTATTATTGTTTTGTTATGTGAAGGTATTGCAATCTCTGTGAAATATGGCTTTGACTGAACGGAAGCCACATTTTATATGTTTTTCAGCCTTGCTTAACATTTATTTGTGTTTATAGCAAATAAGAAAATGTTAGCATGCTAACACACTAAACTTTTATGATATGGTGAACAAGGTTGATACATGCTAGCATCAGCCTGATGGTAATGTCATTGTGAGCATGTTAGCATACTGACGTTTAGCATTCAGCTCACTCACCTTAAAGAACCACTGTGCCTAAGTTCACTTGTTTCTTTTTGCAATTTGAAAAAAAACCAAACCAACAAACATGTTCATATTGTTCTCTGGATCATTGTCGAAAGGAGCCAGAAGACATTACTTTGATTTCTTTTGTCACAAAAGTGGACAAAAGAAAGTAAAGACACTTGACTTCATTTATTGAACAATAGGGCCGACATAAGAGGATTAAAAGCACGAGCACCTCGTTGATCAGCGCGACACTTGTGCTACAAACTCTGATTACGAGTACATTTATGATGAGGATGGAATAGAATAGCAAATGATTACAGCGTGACAGAAAGACAGATACAAGCAGAGTTGATTTTTAGCTCATGAAAAGTGGATACTCATTCCTCCATATGAAGTACTTCATGTGGCCACACTCTTTTATATGAATAAAATGTTTTAAACATCAACACCAACCTTGGAGGGGGGAAGTTATTTACGCCACGAGTGCACACTTTATAGTAACGCCTTCTATTTCTATTTCTTCACGCTTCATTTTACACCTTAGATGCTTAAAATAATTCACTTATATATACGACGCATCTGTTTTCCTACTTCTGCTGTGATGCGTCAACTTCCTTGCATGAGATCGAGAAGGCTTATTAAAATAAGACACCTTGCAGTAGATTTCTCCTGACTGCAGTTTCTCTTTCCCTTTCAAACAGTCCCTCCTTGCATTAGGTCTCTCCCTAACACCCTTTGTCTGCACTGAACTACAGATGACCTACAGATAAAAACGAACTGTACTCTTGGCATCGGCTTCAGTACTCAGCTGTTGGCTTCTTGGCTTGGATTTGAAACTTACGGTGAGAGGAAAGTGGGCGGAGTGTCCTTTTTCGGCCGTTTGTTTGGAGTGGTACAAGTAATCGTGAGTTACCTGCCTCGTGAGCTGTGATGTTACCTGGATTGACCTTTTCCCCCCGCAGGTGACAGGATACGGATCGGCGGGAGAGCGCAGGCGGTGGGTCCCCGCGATTAGACCAGATCCGAAACCGCGGGGTGTGGTGTTCTCTGTGCCGCCGTCACACACATCAAACAGTCAGGCGTCTCCATCAAGTAGGAAGGAGCAGCAGGACGCGGTCTGGAGGTGGAGAATGACTCAAAGCGTCACCCTGTCCCGTCTCTCCCGTGTCTCCAACACCCCTCTGACCTCTGGGCTTGCTTACATCTTCTACCGTGTGTGTAGGTGAGGTGTAGGCATGCAGGCACTTGCAAGTGAGTGTGTCAACCAGGGGAAAGGTGGTGGTGAAAAGAAATAAATGAGTGTAAATGAATTAACCGTGAGCAGCTTTCACACTAGCAGAAAAAAAATTACACCTCAATGACACTGATTGTATAATTCATAGATTTCTCACTCACTTAAAAAAATAGAGGATGTGGAGAATGTTCAACAGCACCTTTAATTTTGTAATTTACAGGACGCCAGACACTTTCTTCAGAAGGTACTATTAATATAACAGGCGAGATTCATGAAGCATAACTCAACATATACTCATATAATGGCTTCTGTATCTGAAGACACCTAAACCGGACCAGCTCCTGTATGTAATGTTGACATGTGCAGGATAAACTCTACATTTTCCACAAATGCTGATAAAGATGTTTTCCCTTACAAATTTTCTTTACCAAGGAAACAATTTAAACTTTAAGGCAAATGTGAAATTCCTGAAGAAAACATGCGTGACAGTTCTGGTTCAAGTTGTAGTGTGAACCCAAAAGCAGGCAGAACAAAGACAGGAACTGTGGTTCTAGTGGGCCAGCCTGTATAGTGCTTAATTACCTTCTGTAACATGTCAACTGTATGCTGATGATACGGTCGTATATCTACAGTATATGCTAAAAACAAAGGGTACCACCTTTGCTTGTATTTCTCTTTAAGGCCATCAACCTGCCAGAAACTGCAGAGTAAAATGAGTCTGTATGGCTAAATTTGGCTCATCAACAAGACACATTATACAACATTATACACAATTAGGGATTAGATTGGGGACCATCAGGAAAGTCTGAGGACTACTGCTATGGTTTTTGGTGAAATAATACCCTTCAAAGAGTCTCAGTACCGAGCTAACCTAAGTTTTCTTCTGACCATCACCCCCACACACTCTAACTTCAATGAGCCTCAAAGAATGAGCCAGAGTGTTTTTCCGGCTATTTTACCTTTTTTTTGCTTAATGAGATTGTGTGAGGGCAAGCAATCATAAATGTGGAGCACAACAGGATGAGATATTGAAAAATGAGACCACTATATGTGCAGTGCCACTGGCTCTTTTTTTTTCTCGTAACACTAATCTTGCAGAGGGTGAAAAGAATGAGAATACAATATCATTGAGTATTCAAAAGGTGTACAAGGGGAACACACTTTCATTCACACATGCAAATTCTCAGCACATTGTGTTCTGCAGGCGTTGTGAGGGGAATTTCATTTTCAGACAGTAAGAGACCATCAGGACTTTTTTTTTTTTTGCTGTGCATGTGTGGGCGTGTCCCAGCATCTTCTGGCCGGCGGAGAGCGCGATGCATCTGTTACACTCGTAACGTGGGATGGGCACCGGAACATCTGGTCACGCTGTTAAGTCGTGAAAACGTTAAGCCTCCGGGGCCTCTGGCGGGGCCAGACAACAAGATGGTTTTTAACAAGCCGAAAATAAATGACTTAATGCTCGGTCTAACTCTGGATAAAGAAGTAACGTTTGTCAGAGCTCCCCGGGCCGAGAGTCACAGGGAGGGATGTCATCTGGGCGACACACAAATCACAGTGGCCTCTTAGTCACAACTCAGACAGTGAGTTTACAGAAAGGCTGGTCCAGGCTTTCTGTCAGGGCAGGAACAACTGATTGATTCTCTATTATAGAGAGAAAAAGGATGACATTTGCAGAGTTTGACATCTTGTGCCGAGTGACTGGCTTTGAGGAAGTGGATAAAAATAACAGGAAACTAAATTTAAGAGCTGCATCCTTTGCCAGATTCCACCATTTAATCAAATATGTCAATTACATATTTTCTTTTGGTTTTATTTGCCCTGCTTTTGAGGTATTTATCTCAGATACATATACTCTTGCATAATATAATGGAGGTTACCAAGATAATCAATGCTGTAATATTTCAAATGAGGGATGTCTTTATGTTCCAACATGTAGTTATTCTAATAAAAAAATAAATCTGTCATCTTCGTCACTGGAGGCAGTAATAACTGAAACATAAATCGAATGTTTTTCTTTTTGTAATTTGGCTGGATTGACCCTTTAAGTGTGACAGATTGAAGAGAAGGAAACACTGAAGCAACAGTCAGTGGGACACATGTCAAACAGCTTATCTGCATTTGAAGAGTATACCTCTTGGTCGCTTAGATCACATGTGACCAGCTGAGGCCCCGAGTCTATATGACGTGAGAGGTCGGGGGGTGAGGAGAAGAGACGCGACGAGGCGGGAGCTCAGACACGTATCCTGCACCGTGATGTGCAGAGCACCCTCTCCCTGTTCTCATTATCCTCTCTCTGGGTGTTAAGGGGGAGTGAAGATGTGAGGGGGGTTGTGGTGGTGGTGGCAGAGACTGGCTGGCTAACCCAACATCCCCCGTGGACAGGGAACAGATGGGACCCGAGTCCCTCCACGCAAATCACTGCCAAGGAAGCTTCGGCCTGCTCCCGTGACCGTTTCAGAACGACAACTGCTGTTTATTCAGATAACTAAGAGAGAGTCCAGGGATGAGGGAATGGAGGCAATATTGAGAGGTTGCAATCCAGTATGGAGGAAATACAACATGGCTGACACGGATTGAGGAATGTGTTTGAAGTCAAACTGACTTTATTTTTTGTGATATGAAATATAGGCCTAAATTATAATGCAATGTAAAACAAGAGGATGAAATCTAAAGTGTGTTTCCAGACATGTTTTATACACATTTTCAATTTGCTAATAAAAAAAGTACCAATAACTGCCAAAAGAAATCTGAAATATTACAAAAATAGTTAAATTACACTTGATTAAGGTGGAAATGTTGGTTCGCTGGAAATAAAAAAGTCTGATGCGTGGAAGTCTATATGGGAAACTACTTCTCACTTGATTTATTATCTCTGTAAACATTGTAAACATGAATATATGGTCTCAAACACAAGTCTTCTTCAATACAGCATTCATTTGGAGCATAATTATGCTCCCATTTAGAGTCAAATAGGCCATAAAGCAGGGTATGATTTAGGGCGGGGCTACCTTCTGATTGACTTCAAACCACAAACCAATGGGTGACGTCACGGAGACCAGAAAAGTGCACTGCTGTAATTAATGGAAAACATCAGCCCACGCCTTTCCCGAGAGGAATAACTGAGGACATGAGTCATTAAGATTGTCATTCATCCCAGTGATGGCCCCTCTCCAATCCACCCACCTACCTGTCAGAGGCATGGGGTACCTGGGTAATGTAGTCATCCACTGGGGACATAATTAGAGAGCTGCCACCTGTACTTCCTCTCTTCTCTCCATCTCCAGACAGCCCTCATTAGAGAAACCAGAGCCTGTCTGTGTGTGTGTGGGAAAGAAAGGAGTAAATTAATCTACATGGAAATCTGACACTAATTAGTATTTTTGTCCAAAACGCTTTCAGGGTCCACAGAGGCAATAGCATTGAATCACTGAATACATTTGAGCTCTGCCGGTTCAATGCACAAAACAAAAACACATCAAAACACAGCGATTGGATTTTAACGAACACCTATTAACGGGACAAAACAGCGACAACAGTGAAACACCCCCGGCCTCTCGAGGATTCAGTGGAAGACCAAGAGGTGAGTGAAAGTGTGTCTACTTAGTCCACAATGAAACAAACAGTGTGTGTGTGTGTGTGTGTGTGTGTGTGTGTGTGTGTGTGTGTGTGTGTGCTTGCATGCAGCGGCACAACTCCCCAGTGTCAGAGGGGTATGCAGCAAACAAACAAAAAAAAAGTGTGCCGGACATCATCATGTATGGGCTTTAAACAATAAAGATTTATTTTAAAGTATATTAGCCACGGTAGGCCTACCATAATCATAAATAGTTATATGGTATATATACATACAATAAAAAAGAAAAAATAATTAAAATCAAAGAAATAAAAAACATAATATAATGTTTTTTTTGTGTCTGTTTTATATTTAAATATCTGAAGAAAATCATACAAACATCCTGTGAATCCAATATTCACGATTGCCGATTTGTTTGACCAGATAGCACCAGGCAATAAGGGTTTATGTTTATGTTTATGTTTATGTTTATGTTTAGGGTTAGGTTTATGTTTATGTTTAGGGTTAGGTTCAGGGTTAGGTTTAGTTTGAGTAAAAAAAAAACAAGGTTCATTTGGCAAATGGACATTTTGCCAAATAACAAACCCATCTTCTTCAAAATGACACTCCCATAAAACTAAACCACACCCTCAATTAGGTTTTTAGGGAATCTTAGTTTTTCCAGACGAAACCGTTTGAAACGTGTGGTCAATGAACAAAATAAACCAAAAAAATGCTACAAACCATATTTAGGTTTACGCAATATCTTGTATTTCATAACGCACTTTGTCTGGTGCCACAATTAAGAAAAGTGAATGTCATATTTTCCACAATCTGTTAATCAAACATTGCATGAAGTTGGATGTGAGTCAAAATGAATATAGCCTAAAGAAAAAGCCTAAATATAAAATAATAATAAAGCTTGAAGCACTCAGTTCCTTTTGAGTTCAAATATGATGTGCATGTGACTCCTTCATAAATCAACCATCACCCTAAACTCAATCTTTCTGGTCCATGTAAGGCACATGGCGTTCCTCTTCAGTGCTCCGGTGGTTGTCAGGTTTCTTCACAGCCAGCTGCTTCATCAGCTGATGCAGAAACCTTCTGTCAAAGGAACAATCCGCTGCCACTTTAACTCCGGCATGTAAAAGATTAAATCTGGCAGTGTTTTGGATGTTTTGCAGTCTTGGAGGTGAAGAGTCATGAGTTGCTCTAAATTTAGCTCGCTCGGGCCACAGGTCCTACGCTGATAAATCTTCATATTGTCAGCTCTCCTCCGATGATGACTGGGGGGAGGAGGAAAGTAGATGGTACAGTATGAGGCTGGGGGGATGAATGATCCATGTAACAATTCAGACAGATGATAACAAGCGTCTCGGGGGTTGCCAGATTTGCCAGCGATATTACACAAATCTGCCGACTGTTTGTTTATTCATCGACCAATAAAGCAGCAGAGCTAGAACAGATGCTACTAACATGCACACAGAGACGGAGGCAGACGTTGGTCTCTCTGCTTGTTATCTCTAGGGAGGAGAAAGAGACCAAGTTGTGACAAAGCACATCCCACAATTTAGTGAAATCATAAGAGTTCAATAAAGGCCCCGCCCATCCTACAGTGCATCCTAACTAGCATGCATCAGAACACATTTCCACTTCCATGCTGGTGTGCTGTGACTCAAAAAGCAATATGTACAACGTTTTTTTTCTTTCTGGATTATTAGTATCACAAATACGTTAAAAGTTGGCACAGGGAGGAGGTTCGTGTGGATGCAGGACTTTCACCCAGGAAACCGCTGTTTGTGTCCTGTGTGAAATCAAAAGTAACATTCAAAACATGATCTTTTAATAAACATAAATATCTTTTAAAGCACGTCTTTGAAATTGTTGAAATTAGTGGATTTTTGTCAAGATTCAAAACATCCAATCACTTCTGTTGAATCAAACAAAAGGAGTGCACAATGAAGGCTATCGCTGAAATGTTAGCAGTGACGATTTTACACATCCAGCCAGATCCTCAAGTTAATTTACAGGATGCCTATCCACAGATGGAAAGGACAAATGGTTGCTAAGCAGCCAAACGAACAAAGAAAAGAAGTTATTTTCAGTTCAGTTGAAAAGTCAGGAGTAGATACACAACATGATAAAAGAAAATAGTAAAGAGAGGCATTCGACTTTGTGACAGATCTATTTTTAATCTGCGAAAACTTCTATACGTTACAGACACCCAGATATTAAAGCGCACGATGGCAGAGCACGAGGGAGGCGTCTGCACCGGATGACACAAACAAATCAAACTGCAGGAACAACGAGAGCAGGAGTGAGAGCTCGGTTAATTAACACTCTAAAATTAGCTTCGGCTCACACGATGCCGTTGTCAGCGACATTATGAATGCTCAAGTGATATGAATGAACCCATAAACTCATTGAAGAAGGTCTGAGCCACTACAAAGACAGCTAAAGGTCTAGGAGGAGAGCAGGATCTTTGAGCCGAGGTGGACTTCAGGGAGGACGTACTTCAAGATGTCACGTTTCCCCCACGAGTTCAAAGAGAGGATCAATTCTTCTTCAAGAGAGAGACACCGTGCATACTAACACATCTGAAAATGACATGCACTCATTTTCATAAAAGTATTTTAAACACAATATATAATAGGGCATAACACTGGTACACTGGTATGGTTAAGGATATAAAGGACTGTGATTATGGAAAATTAGTTAAGGAATGGTTGTATTTTTAAATATCACGTTAAATCAAAGTTATCTCAGGGCACTTTTCATATAGAGCACCTCCATAATTTACAGAAATCTGATTCCCCCATGATCAAATTGCACATTCTGAGCACAGAACGCAAATATTACACCTTTTTTCTCATAATGAGGACGATTATTCGAAGCTTTCAAAAGGCATCAACCAATCTTGTTGTGCTGAGCGGGTTAAGTGAAAACACGGAGCCTCCATTCTCCAAACCAAGACGGCAAACTCTTTTACTGCTTTCAACCTTGAAAGGAAGCGTAAACTCCCTCCATTCCTACTTTTCACAATAAAAGCCTGAGACTGATAATCCTCACTGGAGAGTATTGGACATCTGTATCCCGCCTTCAACAGGTAGAGCCTTGAACAAATGATGCAACACAAGGACCTCGTTTCACGAAAGCCTTATGGAAAGTGCACCGTTTTCCACATTCGAAAAAATCTTCACGCCTCGGCTTTCCGATGGACAACAGGTTGTACTCACGAGTTAGCTACACCTTGAGCGTCGACAGAAGAGAACAAAGACATTTTGAGATGTTGATGGCTTGGTGAAGTCTAAGGGAAATGCATGAATCTCCCATCGGTGTATCCTCACCTGCGTATGTGCTAACAGCCCGAGATCAGAAAACCAGAAAGAATTGGCAGGTGAAAGGTGCTTTAAATGTGTGTAATTCTGCAGAATGAATGGGGAGTATTTTTCATCAATATAAAGGAACAGTATGTCTTTTCTTGTCACACTTTGGTTGCATACCATTCAGTGGGTGTTACATTGCAGCGTATGTATGTGTGTGTGTGTGTGTGTGTGTGTGTGTGTGTGTAGTGCTAGCTCGGTGACATTTGCGTTTTCCACCTACTCACCACCACATGGAGAGAAAGCAAACAAACGCAGGCAGGAGTGTGACTGTGATATCAGCAATTAAACACATGTTAAGCTAACAAGGCAGAGACACGGAGCAGCTTCTCGGCATCAAACAGGCGGAGTGGGAAACAAAGTGTGCACCTGGTTCACTCCTTGTAGCGCTATAGAGTAGCTGTTTGCACAATAAGAAAGCCATATTTGAGAGATTATGTATTTTGGAGACACACGGTGTAGTAAACAGTTTCCAAATGAATATTAAAATCATTTCCCAGTTCGATCGACACCCAAAGGATTTCATTTTAAACATCCTGAGAGTTTGTGCATAAAATTATTTCCAAGACGTCGACACATTTTCAGTCGATGCTTCAGCCACAAAAGCGGATGCTTGGGTTTGAATATGAGTGTAATATAACTTCATCCGAGCATGGAGGCAGAGGAAGAGACTGCTGTCATTAAGTGCTTTTCTAAGAAGTGTCGATGAGGTGTTAAAAAAAAGACAATGAAATGTTTTTGAAAACAAAATGGAAGTTATTGACGTGTGCATGTGTGGGAACAAAACAAAAACAACAGTTGTTGTTCTGGAGGGTACAATCTCTCTCTTTATAAAACATTGGTTGGGAAGTGATGCATGATGACATCTTTATTAAAGCTAGATTTTCAAACAAATAAATGTAATGGATATGATAACGCTAACTATTGAAACTAAATTATATTTTTTAAAAATTAAATATGAAATGGAAATAACTTGATTAAATGCATATGTTTAGTTTAGTTTATTAGACAAAATTCCCCAAACAGCTGAAAAAGACATACAGAAATTAAAATGAGACATAGTCCAGGAAGAACATGACAAAGTCCATCGTGGCCGGTGTTGAGACCACAGACCACATCCCAGTACAACCATCCACTTACAGATGAATGTGGCAAAAAACAACAACCCATTAACAACAATTATGAGCATTTATTCTGATCTGGCGCCTCCACAAACAGCATAGTTTGTTTGTGTCCGGGTTTACAATTAAAAAGTTATTCACATCACCGTTTTCTGATCTGCTAAAGTTTAGTTGAAGAGGAGTTTAAATACTCCCCCCCCCCCCCCCCCCCCCCCCCCCCCTCTGGTTAAAGCTGTCACCATGTGATGTCACGGTGTACCGACAAGTACATTTCTACATCACAACAACACAATGGAAATTTAAGGTTTTCTAGGTTATTTACCTGTTTTTTAAAACTAGTTCTGAATCCAAATTTATATCTTAAAGGTTGTGTAGGCATTCATATTCAGAAACACTTTCTGTTATCTAACTTGAAATCTTAACATACCGATAGCAATGAATAAATAAAATGCTCTGACATAAAAAAAATACAATAAAAATGTCATCTCTGGCCGTGGCAGGACTGTAAAAACCCCGTCCAATCAAAAAAGTCGGGTCGTGGAAAATAATTGGACGGCCTGCCTGTCTGTCAATGCTTACTTCCTGGTTGCGAAGCACTCGTTTGAGAAGTCTGAATGAAGGGGGCTGGATTTTGCCAGTTCTGCGATGCGTTCAAAGACAACGTTTCTTTGCCTGTGTTGGGCTTGAAAAACTAAGGAAATGAATGGTCCATGTTGTGTTAACTCTATAAAGCTGTTCTTTCCTCTTCAAGAGAATTGACGCCGACTAAAGCAAAGCTCCGACTTGCTGTTCTCAAAGTTATGGCAGACATCGATTTCTCTTGGTTTTTTGGTTTTGTGTGTCTTTGAATCTTAGTAGTGAGGCCTTCGGTGTCTTCAGGGCAACGCCCTGTAGCAAGTTGGATTTCAGCTGTGTTACATCACGCTCTATAAGTCCCCCAGGCTATCACAAAAAGTGGATGCAAACTTTGGCGTAGCGTGAAACCAAAATCCAGAAAGCTGCACCCCATTGTGTTGTACTTCAATAGGAAGTGATGAAAATCTCAGGGAACAAGATGATTTACAATGTTTTTAATTCACACTGACACACCGGCTTCGTCATCTCTTTTCTTGCGCATTTCACCATTTCTCAAACAAACTTCGTTCGTCACTTTCTCGTAAAGAAAAAAAAAACGAAATTGCTTTTTTCTTTGAGAGACTCATATGGATAATCAACGAGATCTGGCGAGTGCTCTCTCTCTCTCTCTCGCTCGCTCACTTGAGCGTGCTCACACATGCAAATAGTGAGATTAAGAAATTTGAGATGGTCCGTCTTTGGAGAGTACAGTGAAGAGGTTGCTCAGAGACACACAGGCTGCCACACATGTCACTCGTGTGTGGACGGATGAGTCATATTCAGAGACATTTAGGCAAGAAAGAAGTGAAAGCAGCAACTTGTTTAAGACACATGGCTCAAAATGCTATTCACGCTAATCACTATTGTCCCAAGTCTGCGCGTTAACTAGGCCATTTAGCGTGTTGCTTTCATTCATGAGGCCGAGGAGAGCACCCCGGGTTTTCACTCCTAACCACACGGAAACATTAGCATGTCTTTGAATCCGACGGTTTGCTTAAAGATGAAGCAAACAAAACCGGCACAATGAGCATCAGGGTAAAGTAATTAAAGCTTCAAGGAGGTGGCGAGTGCAATTAAAAAAAAACAACCGGGGCTCAGTCGCATCCCTGGGTGGTTTCCTGGCACGGAAAACAAACAAAAATAAACTCCCCGCAGCCTCTGCAGCTAATATCCAGGTTCTGGAACAAAGCGGCTGCAGAGGCTGCTTCGCTTTCTCTGCAGGTCTCCATGCTATAAGGTCAGCTGTGTTTACAGCGTGTGCTCAGACTATGGCTCAGCTTCTTATCCTTTGGCCCGACTCTGTCCTCTGACATCCACAGACGTGTCAGCAATCGATGACAGGTCTGATACCCTGCGCACACATTTTCACACACTCCGTATTGGCCGCAGCCGGGAGGATGGAAATCTCGCCCCCCTCTCGATATTGGGAATATCCGTGAGATGATTGCAATGAATTTAGGTGGAAAGTGTGACACTTTGTTTCAGGAGTGTTACTGATCTAATCGTATGTCAGATCTAAGAAGAGGTGGGAAATGTCCTTGTCTTTCGGGGAACTTTCCTTCCTGTGTTGATTTTGGCGGACAAAAGTGTAAATGTTTCTGAACACCAGTTTCCCTCTGGAAAACTCCTCATTTCACCGCCTCGGGATATGAATGTCCGACCAGTGCAGTCCTGGTTCTGGTTTCCCCGTGCCTCCCTTCCCTGCAGCAGGCCCAGCAAGACGTCCTCAGGCCTCCAGCAGTGCGATGTTGGTGGAGGCTCCCAGCAGAGACAATACAATAATAAATAAATACAAAGGGACATGAATGACTAAGATGAAAAATATATTATGTAATTAAAACATGAAACCAAATAAAAAAAAGTGTTTAAACTCAAATAAAAGCATTACAGAGTTGAATTAGTTGAGTAAAGTCGGATAAATGTAAAACCGTGCATTTAAGTACTGGCGTCGTGGAAGTAAGTATCCACTCTCAATGGCACTTATTATACACTTTAATATGGAAATCAATATTTATTGAATTCCCAGTTACTTTTAGCAGAAGGTGTTTGGCAAAACAATTACTGTTTTGACAGCGTCTGAGCATCGCTCAGCCAACAAGCCCATTAGAAATCAATAGTGTGACGCTAATGTTTCATGACCCCACTTATTAAGCATTTATGAAGCTTTTACTAAGTGGCCGCATGCTATTATACAGAGCTTAGCTGATAACCATTCCCAGTGAAAGATATTGAATTCTCTATTCTCTAAAGTGTTCATTTTTTCCCTTCATGTTGTAGTGAGACGGAGGCAATGTGATGAAATTCATAGTCAAGATCATAATCGACAAGGAATACACAAAGATGCTCAATGTTAAGCTACGAAAACATATTTCGCACAACTACTGTATATTTCATAATGGGAAAAAAATGCAAAACGTGAGGAAATAGATTTGCTTCACTGCAGGTGTGACCCTTAATGTATTTAGTTTAATATAAAACCTGTTTCATTTTGCAGGATGTCATAATCCCGGAGATGAAGTGACAACAACAGGGTTTCGGTCCGTGTCATCACATCGTAATCACGTCGCACATCAATTGCACAGAGACGCCACAAAGACGCTGCTCTTCCTTACTGTTTTCTGAGGTTTCCCACCCGGCCGTGAAACTATACGATGGTCTTTTGATATGGAAATCCAAACTGCTAATTTGGTCGTGCGTTTTACTCCAGAGAGATTATACGTGCTACATGACTATTCAGTGGTCACGTCAGACAGATGAAATATTTAGTAAATATTGACATTTCTGTCTTGCAGCTCTTTCATCTCCTGAAATACCAGAGGCAACATTGACAGGATGCTCTTTATATTTTGTGTAAGCTATATGTGGATTTGCATGAATAGTTTGTTGTATACTTGTGCATCGGCTAGTCAGGGGGAAAAAATAAACGACAACATAAGTCACCTCTCACCTTGTGCCTAAAACAAAGACCAATGCAATCTCAAACCCTTTTAGTAGAAACCCCTCAATATGCTCTGTATTTATACTCCATTGTGACACTAATAGCAGAAATTACATTTATAATACGGCTGTTAGCCACAGTGTTTGCCTAATCAGGGTCAAGAGGATATCAAGCAAACATGAGAACACTTTCAAATTTCCTGTTGGTAATAAAGGAACCATGTGCAGCATGTGTGGCCTGTTTAACAGCCATCGAACACCCCAATAAACTTTGAGGACATGTTTGCATATTTGATCATCTGGATGAGCATAAAACGTTATCAGTGGAGAGGAAGCATGTTCTGTACTTAAAGCTGCTCACATCAATATTTTCCTTTTTAACAGTGGATGAAATGATGTGTATAAAGGTAACATGGTGGAGCCTTAAACAGTGGACAAGCCAAATATATCCCTCGGGAGGTTGTCGAACAAAATGTTTATATGCATGGAACATTTTGTATGATATCTTACAAAAAGTAATTTTTTCAGGTTTTTGTGCAACAAAACTACTTGGTTAGTCTTGATCGTGGTTTTAGTTCAAATAAGTAGCCTACATTTGAAATACTTGGTTATGTTAAGAAAAAAAAACGACTTGGTTAGGTTTAGGAAATGATAATTAGTTTGTGTTATAATCAATATAGAAGTGACCTTGCAAATAAGGCAATGTTGACTTTTGGTTTCACACGGTACACAAACAGAGGTTTACTGGGTGAAAGTCCTGATTTCAGATCCATCAACCCTGACTTCCTGCCGACACGAACTTTGCCAGATCTCTCTTCCAAAGTTTTTTGACTTTTTAGTTGTAATCTCTGCAGTCTAAACATCTATACAGTACCTTTAATTTCTACTGTTATTACAAACATGTCATTAACTAGTCAGCTTGTTGCATGCAGGTAGGTCTAATGTAGACTGTAAAGTAAAACTGCATTGAAACTTGTTTTTTTCTGCAACATTCATTTGACAGCTTGTAGATTTTTGATAAAACATTTGACCAAACCCTTATTCACTTATCGCCCTAAAATGCTCTTAAATCCTGTAGTAGACAGAACAGACTGGTACCCTTGTGTTGGTTAATGAAGTGAAGGGAATCGCAGCACTTTAGAGAAATGTACTTTTTGTGCCTCCCCACCTCGACAGGGACAAACAGCCTTTGGCCATTAATGTACAGCGGTCACTTATCCAGTCACAGCGAACACAGTCATAGCAGCATCATCGACCGCCTATGGCTCGGCTAATTGGCAACGCCTCGGGTCCTTGAATATTTCATATCAGACATTAGTTATGAGATCAAAATGAGTCTCTATTTGCCTATAATGACCCCCAGAAGGTTAAGGATTGGCTCAGGACGGAGGCAGCGAGGGAGTAGTCACACGGCTAATGACACTCATAAGTCCATCAGCAGCTTGGTGCAGCGGTCACTGTCAGACCACGGCGGTTAGAGGGTAACGACAGAGGAAATGTTATCGATTCCTTTCAGACGTAATGAGTCAGTTGAGTGAAACACGTCATTCATCATATTTAAGTCTCGCTCACAACATTATTAATGCACAATGGGCAGCAGTGGAGGTTGTAGCGATACCAAAAGCACAGTTTTTGTAAGTATATTCAGTTTTAATACATACAGCAGGGTTGTTTAAGCTATACAAATTAACCATAGGGCAATTCAACATAGACAACCTTTGGCCTTCAGTGCCCCTATGGGTCCACAAATTGTAACAGAAATCGTGCAAATATAACATAAAACAATATCTTTTACTCTTGCAATTACAATAAAGACTATTGGGTCCAAGCAAGAAGAAAAAATAATGTCCTCCTCAGACTAATGCCATAATACAACTTGCAGAAGTTTCTCCGGACCCTGAAAGTCTCACTTGTTGCCGAAAAGTGCCTCGTCTTCCCGCCGTACCCCTGAACTCACCTCGGGCCGACGGGAGGGTGGGGCAGGTAATTCAGTGTGACAGCTGAAGCCGAGGGAGGAGTGACGGTGACTTTGACGTGGGAAAGTATCGCGCCACCGCTGAGATTAAACAGCAGCTGAATCAATGGGGAGCTCGCCTCATGAATAATGCACGAGGGGCGTTCTCAAGGAGGAAGCACAACAAGTATGAAATATTCAGACGCAGGTCACATTGTTGGCCTTTGATCACGACTATGAACAGGCGGAGAAGAGATTGGTACAAGGACATCAGGATCTACATGATGTAGCTGAACGTGATGAGGGCACTCATCACTGTAAGACGGGGCATTTTCTACTTTCATTATTTACCTTTTTCCATTTTTGTCAAGAAGACCTTCGAAAAATATTTCCCAACTAAATTGCAAAATCTACATTTAATCAGTGTAGCCTTTCCAGGGGGATGGAAATAAACAGGATTACAGAGAACAGCCTGTTTAGAGACGGCGCTTTGTTTTCCAGCAATTAAGCTGCTCCGTAATAGACGAGGAGAGAAAAAACAACATTGTTGATGGCGGCTTTAAGGCACTGCAGGAGTATTTCCACGGCTTTAACAGCTGACGTCATCTGGTTTGTTTCTCAGTACAACCAGTGGGTCTAAATCTCCTGTGTTATGACTGAATGGAGGCTTTATTGACTCCATCAAGGCCCTTACAGAGGCTGGAGATGTATGTTAGGACGCTGGCATCGAAGATATGTGATGATAACAAGATGTTTGACCTCCGTTAAGCAAACTGCCTGAGCAGTTAAAGACCTTCAATAACAACAACCTTTGATTTCTCTGGTAGAAAAAAGCACCCCTCTAATTTAAATAAACCTGAGCTAAAAAAATACACTTTTGTGTTCAAGGACCTTTGGCAAGGCAAGGCACTTATATTTGTATAGCACCTTTCAACAACAGGGCAATTCAAAGTGCTTTGCAACATCTTATTCAGAATTTCAGCATGACAACTGTCATTATTCAATAAAGATATGCGGCAGATACAAATGGAAATCCAATTGAGATGATTTAAAAAAGTGTTTTAACTTTTACTGCCTTAGTTTAAACACAAGAAATTAATATTGATGGACGCAGATGATGTGCGCCAAAGTGTTTTTCATTCAGTTTTATCTCCACAGTCAAGTACAAGAGGAAGGATCGTTGAAAGGTTGTGTGTTATACATCGTCTTTGTGTCAAATCTGGGAGGATTTGTTCATGTTGTGTGTCTGACTACCGTGGAAAGTAGCTCAGAGTTTCTATGGAAACAGGTCAATACTTCCAGATGCTGCAGCGGGAGCTTGGTGTGTGTCTTGGAGACATTCCTCTCAGTATACACAACAGATTTATTGTGACAAGCACTAACAAGCAGCCAGTTCATTAGCACCTAATTCCAATTAAAGAGCTCGGATATGAAACGAGAAGAGAACACAATTGTTTCTGAAAGCAGAATTGTCGATAATTGTGTGAACAAAGTGAAACATTTCAGCATAGTTGGTCTCCTGAATGCAGGAAACATTGATTTCTTGAAGTGAATCTACCATTAATGTGTTTTTAACTAGTCTCTTTCGTATTAACTGGCCTATTGTCTTTTATTCTCCAAAACAAGAAACACGTTTCTATGTACTTTCATTGCCTTCGATCTGACAGCCGAAGTCTCAGTGGCTGGCAGTTTGTGAATAGTCACAAAGTTTGACTGATTCCTGTGCACGGACACAAACTCTGGATTGAAAAAGGATCCTAAATGACTTTCCCTTGTAGGGATGAGTCTCAACATTGGGCTAATTGTCACAAAAATGAAGAAAATCCTTGGTTTACCATGGGACACGAACATTGTTCACCTGGGTGAAAGTCCTTTTTTTTCAAAATCCCAAAAGAATTATCATTAAAATCAGATTTTCTTTAG
The DNA here is from genome assembly GCF_963514095.1 of Eutrigla gurnardus. Taxonomy (NCBI): domain Eukaryota; kingdom Metazoa; phylum Chordata; class Actinopteri; order Perciformes; family Triglidae; genus Eutrigla; species Eutrigla gurnardus. The sequence continues at coordinate 5,861,660 of NC_139929.1, read as the reverse complement.
ATAAAATAAAGTGATATTGTCAGTCAATCATCTTCCTTGGACTCTTCTATATCTACGTCTCACAACATGCTAATATTCCTCCCTATCTTTAGATAGCTTTAGATTTACATTGCTGTTCCCTGATACCATTCACAAACTACGTCCACATCAAAGCCTTCTACTTCCTGCACTGATTTTGTCACTAAAATGCAGCGATGTCAGCTGTGGCCCAGGAAGCATCAAAGGCCCCTCTGGAGAACTGACGGCCACATACATGTCTGCGTCTGAGGTCATCTTACAGCAGTAACACCGGAGGTCTACTACATTTTGATTCCACGGGAGCCTTGTTTCCCAATACCGTGGTCAATGCACATTGACTTTTTTCATTCACAACACCCGACAAAAGGCTGACCTTGAGTTTCTATCGATTTGGGCTGAATCACGTTTAGCCAGCTTTTGTAATATTTCTTTTTCAACTCTGCTCGGCGCATTCATTTCATTTTCAACTGCTGGTATTCAACCCCTTCATTAGCAGCGTTTCATCAGGAGGGTTTATATCCACAGAAACCAGACAAATCAAGGGTGAGATATCAACAACCAAGCTTGTCCTTTTTTTTTTTCTTAGTTGTTTAATTATGAGTACTATCCCGTTGGACATTTCAGGTGTTATCCACCTGGCAGGTACATGCTGGTCGCTGATCAGATTCCAGCACCATCAAATTCACAGTGTGGGAATTCACCGCCGCTCTGGCCTCGATCAGAGAGCTCAGCTGTTGGTTTTTAATCATCACTAAACACACCTGTGCTCCGTCTCGGTGATTTCCTAACTCATTTAAAGACTCTAGATGCCACCAGTTTTCTATGTAATCAGTCCCTCCTGCTCACACAAATTACTTCTACTCAACCTTTATTTATTGGCTTTGAGTCAAGTTGCTGGGGATATTTCCCACTTTTAATTATCCTACACAATAAATTCAGTCCATCCACATTTGGGCTGACTCTTTACGGAAAAGCATCAAGTTAGGCATTACGATGTTGTATATGTAATGAAAAGGTGTGTGCATAAACACATGTGCATGAACTGTGAATCACCCCGATAACGATATTAATAAATACAATGTAAAGCGAATCCTGTATGGTGCTCAACCCATCCATTCATAGATATAGACAGATAGACTTCAGCTTGGCCTCCTACGCACCTGTTCCCTTGATTGTGCCACCGTGTTTTTCTGTAGTTTGTTAGTGAAGTACATCCATTCAGCTGAGATGAATAACAGCGAAAGCTCAGTCCTATAAAGGACAACATTCTTCAGCGGCCGGATCAATAGAAGGCGGTCGGCCTTGACTGAATGGATGAATGTGTGCTGGTTTAGCGGGATGAAGCTGTCATTGCATCAGTAAATGCATGTGATTTGACTGTGTAGTGTCTTCTTTTGGTTTGGCTATGGTAAATGGCTAAATGCAGGTCCATTTACCATCTTCCAGTCTGGATAGAAATCATAGCTATCTACTTCTTTACTAATCGGTTGCTTATAATGTCTTCTTTGAGAGGTGTTGAGTCCCAGGGTTAGGCCTGACACTGAGCAAGAGGTTGGCCAGCGTGGAAGAGGTCATCCATATGTTCTCTCAGCACAGGGATGGCCTTCCCCTCATGTAGTGGATGTGATATAGTTAGGGTTGGGGTTGGGGCATTTTTTATTTAATTATTCATCTGAGGGAACAAAGGGCTAAGGGAACACAGGGCTGAGGTAATAGGGTTGAGGGAACATATTGGTTGAGGGAACATATTGGTTGAGGTAACATAGGGTTGAGGGAACATAGGGCGGAGGGAACATAGCACTGAGGGAACATATTTGTTGAGGTAACATAGGGTTGAGGGATCATATGGCTGAGGGAACATGGGGCTGAGGGACCATAGGGTTGAGGGATCATATGGTTGAGGGAACATAGGGCTGAGGGAAAGTAGGGTTAAAGGAACATAGTGCTGAGGGAACATATGGCTATGGGAACATAGGGCTTAAGGAAAGTAGGGTTGAAGGAACATAGGGCTGAGGGAACATAGGGCTGAGGGAAAGTAGGGTAAAAGGAACATAGGGTTGAGGGAACATGGTGTTGAGGTAACATAGGGCTTAGGGAAAGTAGGGTTGAGGGAACATGGTGTTGATGTAACATAGGGCTGTGGGAACATAGGGCTGAGGGAAAGTAGGGTTGAGGGAACATAAGGCTGAGGTAAAGGTTGAGGGAACATAAGGCTGAGGAAAGTGAGGTTGAGGGAATGAGCTGAGGGAACATAGGGTTGAGGGAACATGGGGTTGATGGAAAGTAGGGCTTAGGGAACATAGACACCCTCCTGCGTACAAGAAGGCAGGAATAGTAATGATGGATATTTAGAATGCAAGCAGGTCGGTGAGTTCTTTTATACAATTATAATAAATTAATCCCTAAAAGAAATGAATATCACCATTCATCTCCCTTCCTTGTGCCATGCCGCCATGCCTTGTCTTTTTGTGTTTGATATACCGTATTCCCTCACAATACAGCTTTAAAATGGAAAGAACGTACCTTGATGCTAATTGGCATTCATCTGTAAGCAACAACACCTTGTTTGCAGAGCCGGACTGGTCATCTAATTTCCCAAGAGGCATTTGTGCTATGTTTACTGCAAGCTCCGAGCTGCTAATGAGCTGGAAATGCGGCAGGTGGACAAGGATTAATGAAACAAAACACTTGATCAAGGAAAGCATTATTCTTACAAAGGAAATGTTTTTTTATCCACTCTGATAGTTATCACAAGAGAGACACATTTCTATCATTTTATCTTCAAAATATTCCAAAAACAGTTTATGCTTCTGTGTGGCCTCCTTTTATAACGTGCAGCCTAATTGTGTAGTGAAGGAAAATGTCTACTTCTAATCAAATTTTGAGCAAAGGTCAACTCATTTAAATGTGGAAAACTGACACATTGGCCAAACTTTTCAGAGACAGATATTGAAGGTTTGCTCTACTGTTGTACAATTTATGAAGTATAACTCCTTGAACTTAATGTAACTGCTGTGTCCATTGACTTTTCTCTGGCTGTTGGGGAAGAGAGCTGTCTCAGTGTTTCAGGTCTGCCCTTCCCCCGTGATTGGCTGAATCACACACAGCTGAACGTCATCTGATCACCAGGAGCTGCAGATCAACAGGTGAAATGCTGTTTTTTTTGGTAGTACACTGATACAGCTCTGTTTATATAATTTTCAGAAGGCTTTTTTGACCATTTGGTCTCATTTCTGCAAAGGTTTTGGGTAAACTTGTCATACCTCGCGTGTTCCCCTGGATATTAATTATAACAGTAACCCCAATCCAATTAGACAAGTTCACTTTAACACTTTTTATCTGATAGTAGGCTGAATGATTATGTCACTGTTTTATTAAGACTTTTTCTGGTGTGTGATGCATGGCAGTTTTTGCAGACGAGCATTTATCTCCAGGATTCACTGCTTGAAACCAAAAGAAGACAATATATTAATTAAAGATGGTGACGTTTTGAACTTTAGTCTGAGGGAACAGGCTGACATCCATTCCTCTTCACACATAATGACATGCCATGCATCTTCCATCCAACCTTTTTTTTTTAAACCAAATGGAATAATTTGTACCTCCAAGAAAAGTTGTCTTTTTTCGTCAGGAAATATGACTTAATTGTTAAAAATAAATGTTTTTAAAGTTGTGGGATGGATGTCTCCCAGAGCCGTTAACCTGCACCAGAAATAACTGAATTTGAAAAGCTTAGCCTATTGGTTCCTCGTGTCACCTCTGGGAAGTCTAAACTTGCAATCCTGTCTCGTAGTGATTGAATGTTTGATGACATTTTGGAGTAAAGGATGAAGGTAAACAGCCCTAACAGGTTTTCCGTAATGAATAAGGCAACAGCGGATGAAATAGTGTTCAGGGACTGATGAGGATGAAAGTCAAATCAGATTCAAGAGTCGCAACTTCCATAGAAAAATGTGTGAAGCATTAAAACAACACATAAAACCCACAATCTCCATACAATCTAACAGCGCATGATGTCAGACAATTTCCCAACCAGCTTTGTTTAGCATATTGTATCCCTCCACAGCACTCACTAGAGGTTTAAGTTCATGCACCAGGAGAGGCTTTGCATTCTCCCAATCTGTAATTTCTTCCCTTTTTTATGGTTTGACACGTACAGCAGTATCCTTACAGCACACGGTTTGTTTCCTGATCTCTGGCTCCGTGGGCTCCTTGCAGCTACCGAGCATTTAATGATCTCGGCTACAGTGAGCTGATTGAGGATGACAGGTTCAGTGGAAACTGGTGACAATGAGGGGAAACTACAGTGTCTCCACACACACACACACACACACACAACTCAGTGAGAGCTGTGTTGCAGTGAGGGAGGCTGATCTGTCCTGCTCTGACTCCAGAAATTGCAGGAGGTCAAAGCCAAACGGCTCTGAAATGTGCATTGTTTGTACATTCTCTTTTTATGTGTTTGTACAACATGTCTGTAGTGACTGCAGTGTAAAAGCATCCACATTAATTAAGTGACATGGTAACAAAAAAAGAAAGGGACCACTCTTGGTGGGCCAGAGAGGAAGTAGGTCAAACACAGGACTTGCAACCAAGAGGCCTCCCAAAATGTTACTGTTGTTTTTTTTTATAACCCTCAAGTAAATTAAATAGACATAGTCCAGATTTGCACTGGTCAAACAATCACTTGCTTGTAAACCACCCTTAGTGACTTGAATGTTAATTTAATTAAAAATGTTAATAGGATGGAGAATGTCGCCTCCTCTCACGCTGCTCTCTGCTCTTTCCTGCAAACCTGGAAGTCAAAGCACGTCGGGCAACGTGTCCATTCACCTCGTTTGACCATGTGCTAAATGGCAAAGACCAATTAGCCTCCTGCGGTTGTCACTGCTGGGGTTTTCCACCAACAGAGCCTTAATTCCAATCAAGCTCTTCCCTCCTCAGCCTGACATCCAGCCCCGCCTCAGACCTCAGCAGCGCTATTGTATGTATAATGTGTGAAAGGTGAATAATACGAATAAAATATCCTTTCTCATATTGTGTTGCTGTATATTCAAGACTCCCTGTGAAAGCAATGATAGTGAAATAGACACAATATTACCCAAAACGTGATCCCTGATCCCCTGGTGGTGATTTGAAATAATCCCCCGGATGACACTGAACAGGAACAAAGTCTTTTATAGTCTATAAATATCCATCAAACAGAGGGAGGACAAAAAAGACGAGGCTCCGAGGATTCGTAACTATTTTTGTATAACCCCCTTTTAACCTTTTAGCAGTTATTTTCTATTCGAGTTTACAATGAGATGGTATTTATAGAGCATCGTGCTTTCAGAGTAATCAACATATCTTCAAAACATTTTTCCCTCCAACAACCCAAAAAATCTCAATTGGAAGACAAAAGGCGGGTGCATGAACGAGTCCTAAAACCTTTAGCTTAGCATTTGTAACGCTCCTGGTTCCCTCAACTCAAAGTTCATGGGTTTCTGGTGAGATGCCTGAAATAAAGACTGTAGTTAACACAAGAGATCTTAACATTTTGTTCGATGATATAAAACACGTCAGTAAATACTCATGAATTTTGAAGCATTTACGAGGCGGTTGCTAACACTCACGCAACCGTGGTTCATTAAGAGCCTAAAGCTAGATTTTTTACTTCTGTCGATTGCATTCAAGCGTCAAAAATCAGACTCTTGCTGGAGAAAATATAAACATTTTGTAATAATTAAGAATTAGCTTTTTTTTTTGTCGAGGGAACCAGTGCTACACTAACTTCTTTGGCCTATAAAAATATGTCTCCATATCTAATCTCCCAGTCTGATTTTTTATTTTTGCCATTTGCCTGAAGGAGCAGAACTATCTCAGAAGCTCTCAATCGTCTAGACAACGACTTAACCTGATTGTGTTAGAGTGGGTCAGACATACTCAATAACATTTACCGAACAAAGTGATGAATGTTCGCTGCTTCCATGCAGGAAGTCAGAAAAGAAAAAAGATTTGTATATAACAAGTTAAAGACGAGGAGCGAGACACAGATGAGTCCTGCCAGAGCAGAGCGGCGTGAATGAAACGGTGAATCGGATTGGAGGAGGGAGCGTAATCGACTGTCCTATCATCGCTTGGAGTGACGGCATTAATCAGATGGCGAGCATGTGTCTCCGCTCCTCGAACTTTAATGAAGGCAATGAATGGACACGAGTAAATTACCCGGCCCCTCTCACGGTCGTGGCCCTCGTCACGCGCTCGCCGCTCCATCACGGAATTTCACCGTAGCTCATCCGGCTCCGCTAGCACCTGATCCGTGCGCGGTAAGTGATATCAAGGCATCGCCGGGGGCAACCGTGAACACATCGAGCGGGTTGAACAGATACGTCACCCATAAAAGTGTCAAGGTGTCACAGAGATTAACAGGCGCGAGGAGATGTGCAGCTCCGCCTCTCTGGTTTTGCATTTTTCAACATGCATCATTCAGGATTCTGGCATTGTTTCTCCAATAGTGTCACAACAATCTCAATTAAGTGTCTTTATTTTTTAATCGATAGATTATTTTCTAACCACGAGCAAGAGAATATGATGTTTAATCTGTTACTTTTCCCGGGGTTTACAGTCAGGCTACATCTGTGCCCAATTAGCTGTATCTGTAATTAACTGAATGAAATTGTAATCTTTTGAACATCTGTTAACATAATTTCAGCTAATTTCCCTCAAGAACAACGTTTCGCAAATCAAATATTTACTGATTTTTAGTTTTCGAACATTCAACAAGGAGACAAAAGAAACTAACGAGGCACAAGATCCGTGTTTCCCTCGACATTGAACGCCACATCTTGAACATCAAGGAAACAACCTTTTCAGTACTAAGGAATCCGGCAACATTGCAAATGACGGCTATCAATAACAGAAAATAGATCTCAAACCGTTTGCGACCTTCACATTTAACCTTGTGGTTTGAGTCCATCTGTAACTCATTGAGTCGTTAAACTGGTTTGGACACAAATTTATTTGTATTGAATGCAGAATTAACTAATTTCAGGACACTGATGAAGTAATTTCCCAAATATCTCATCTCCAAGTCGCTGCCCCCCCCTCCACAAATGAAGCTTTACTGTGCTGTTTATGGGATGCAGCAATGTCACATCAGAGGTGAATCTCATTGTGAAAATTATTTAACGCAGAGAAGGGCGCTCGTCATAACTACAGGAACATTTTTATCGCTAAATCAGTTATGACATTTTTATTCAAATCCTACCCCTAAGCTAAAAATTTGTGAGGCATGTATAACCGGGACACCTCTAGCAGACAGTGAAGGACTCTGATCGCAGCCAAGGCCATCAATATAGCGGGAGGCCCTGTTTCCTCTGTGGCCGGGAGCCAGGTGAGCTGCCATTACTGTCCTGCTCATACAGAATGGACTTCAAGAAGTGAGAGATATTAGGCGGAATATTTGGAGTGACTTTGTTTTAAAGTTAAGCACTTTAACACCAATTATTTCAGTGCATTTCCAGAACAGGGCTAGCCACATCGGATTAGTTTATGTGTTATTTTATATCCCTGGGTAGGTTTTTGTTGTTGTAAAGGCTAACTATCTTATAAGCTAGCCTAGCTCAAAAACTGGAAACCATGGAAACAGCCTGGCACAAAGATATAACTAATCGTTTTTACATTTGACAGTCACAGACTGCATAAGAAGTAGACATGTGGTGTGAGTTTGTGGATTATGGGTTTTGAAGCCCTAAATAAATTTTTTTGGTTGTCGCCATCTTGTTTTTTTGCAACCACTGGTTGTAGTTGTAGTTTATTGCAAGTGAGATGATTGAAAAAACTACAGTATCCCCAAACATGGCATCAGTTTATGTTCAAATGACATCTTTCTGCCATGAATTATGACACAGGACCATCAGAAGTCATCAAGAATAAGTATGTTCTTTTTAAGCTAATTAGACCATAGAGACAGGAAGTCTGGGTGGTTTCCCAACAACACTTCATTAGTGATTCTAACCCACAATATTTTGCTGGAATAATTCAAAACCACAGGAATTGTGAAAGCATAAGGAGAGAAACATTGTGTTCCAGATCACTTCACTTACTGCCTTTTGTGTGTTTTCCCACCAGCTTTGATTTGCTGCCCTGATCAGGTTCACCTGTCTCTGATTAGTCCTGCTCACCTGTTCTCATTCCTACATAAACCAGCCCAGTTCCTCTGCTCAGTTTGGCTTTTCACTCGCACCTGCTCACCAAATCCCCCTGTTTCATTTAGACTTCATAAGTTTACTTTGTTGATAAATCACTGAACTTTTCCTGCTCTTTTCCTGAGACGTAACACAAAGAAAACAACATTGAAGACACCATGAGATGCATTTTACAACCGTTTCCTCACTTTAAAAGATCAGTGAAATCCCCATCTGGACAGGACTGATGTTTACTTGTTTAGGGACATCTTCTACTCTCAACGTGAGGAGCATCACAAACCCTCAATCTCAGGAAAAGATTTTACAGCATCGTTGACTAAGCTGCACGTTAACACGTCTTTATGTTAACGCAGTCTGTTAAAGGAAACCATCCCTGAGGAAACATTGGCCACTATTGTTAGAAATGTATATTTCTAGTCTATATCATTAATGGATGATATAAAAAAGTGTTTTTATTTCCCTCTCTAAGTGAACAGCCATTACTAGATCTGATCTGTTTTCATACTAAACATCGAATTAATGATTATTTTGTTCTCAGACAAAATTTCAGTCCTAAAAAAGCCTAATTGGTGATCACGTTTCCATATGCTTGCTTTTATTTATACATAAATATGGAAAATGCTGGCATCCTTTTTCTCAGTTTTAATAAAAGGCCAAATTAAAACAATAAAAGTCAAGATGAATACATGAGATGAGTTTTTGTAGATATATTTTGGGGTACCAATATAGTGAATAATTATTATTTACCAGAACTACGCTTAATATTTTCCCACTTTCATATGAACGCCTCTCATCAGTTCATCAGTATACAGCGAGGTGCTTCGAGTGAGCTCTGCAGGGAGGAAAAGAGCACCACAGTACTGGATTATTAAAATGTCTCCGCGCCTGCATTACCCATAATGCTGCGAGCTTGTCCTACGAGGACATTATGGGCATTAAATGAGATTGTGGAATCATTCACCTTCATTGTTTATCAGCAAGAGGCCGGGGATGCGGTTTAAGGAGTTTCATAAATACAAAACTTGCCAGGAGTGAACTTTTCTAAATTCACATTTAGTAGGGAGATAATATCAGATGAAGAAGAAGATGAAGAAGAAGAAACATAAATCCTTTCATAACTTCATCAAATATTTACTCGTTTCCCCCCACAGTCTTCTTGTAATTCTGCGAGCAACTTCTGTAATAATAATTTAAAAAAAAAAAGGTGTTTAGCACCAAACAAGACGCGGACGAACAGACGAGTCCGATGGTGGATCGTTGTTCCTCTCAGCAGCAGGAGCTCCACACTCATGTTGCCCATAACAGTAGTGAGCCAGACAGGAGCAATTATTCACCATAGAGCAACGTAGCGCCGGCGGAGAGTAAATTACAGAGAGAGCCTCGGCCAATTACTTCTTGTAATGGTGAGACAAATCTCATTTGACAATATAACACCCTTTGCATTGAATGGACCAATAATGAGCAAGTCCTCGTCCCCCACAAAACAGAGAGGAGAGAGAGGGAAGAGGAAAACACTCATCCTGGTGCCGCATCTCCTCAATTAAACATGAAGAAAGGGTTTCTGACATAATTACACCAAGCTCACGGAGACTTTTTATTCCAGCCTTTTCCATTATTCCTTGTTTGAACCATTATGACGCAGTGTAATTTACACTACAGGTCCAAATGGTGGTAAAATCTTTTCTCCTCCAGATAGATTTTTTTTTATTTATTTATTTTTTTTCCGCTGATGCACTTTTGGTATATATAAGGTGAGGTGAAGGCGCCGTGCCCTCGCTGTCACTGGGGGATCGCTGTGTAAAATGAAAATAACTCCCCAAGAACACACAGCCCATAACGAGCACTATTAATAACACATCCACCTCTGGGATCATGGAAAAAAAAACACCTCAGGGTCGCATCCTGCTATGAGATTTAACTGTGAGAATTACTTTGCTGAAAATTACAACACAGCTGCGGTGAAAGGGAGATATGTAAATATGTGACGCTGACCGTCAGTTAAATTTGTCCGGTATGATGGGATTATATGGGATATTATGCTATTTCTGCTGCCTGGGGAAGAGATATGACTGCGTTTTAACCTCAACATCTCATATTTTATTAAGTGCATCTTATTTGTGTGCTATAAATGCAGATAAAGATGGGAGATACAGGATCAGGATCATTTAGATTACCCCTTAGCAGCTCACGGCTAACAGTGCTAACAGTGCTAACAGTGCTAACAATAGTGTAAGTGCAAAGAGCTAGTAGCATTTAATGGATGGGGAACCGGAGAGTGGGCACTATGTTTCCATGACAACGCTGTCGTAAAAACACATGTTTTGGTCACCAAAGAAAGGAGAAGCTCGGCTAACAACACACACAGAGGGACAGTGACTAAATACTGCTAAAGTAAACATTATTCCACTGTATGTTTACAGAGCAAATCGTTGTTTTATGCTAAATTAATGCTCAGATTGTTCAAAACGGCTTTTTGGAGCCATCAATGTTAGCTTTCGAGTGGTTTCTCCTCTAAAAATATCCTTTTTTTAGCCTCATGAAAATGTTGTTATTGATCAGTCCAAGGCAACAAACTCCAGTCCTCCTACCATATGGTGGCAAACAAACGAGCAGATATAGAAGATGATCGACAGTGAGATCCTCAAATGACACTTCTTCACTCTGTATGCTCTGATAGCTACATTCAGGTACCATATACTAAACACCGATATCAATGTCAAATATGAAAAGAGAAGACCTGTACAGAAAATTGTAATATTTCTTAATCTGAGAGGCTGCAGAGGGTCTTACAATTACCAACACTCTGCTCCATTCTCAGTAACAACCTTTCAGAAGAAAGCCTGGTAGAAACAAACGCTCCATTATTACTTTCTCTTCACGATGTATGGTCTTTTCAAAATGCCATCATCCATCTAGGAAACGGCTCTTTCGTGAGTCTCTAAGTCACGGCGGCGCTCGACGTCGCCGCCAAACACATATATATGACATCATTAGATCGGTGCAAGTGGAGGAGCAGGACAAAGCACATAGGATGACACCCAGGAGTGTTTTCCCCTCCACATGTTTCCAAACACTAAAGGAAAAGGCCGACAGCAGATATGGTGTGATCGGTCTTTTTTAATAAGCTCACAGCTTAACAGTGCGGCTTCCTGTCACACAATAATGGTGCTGATTCTGACATAAAGGGTTGTTTGTTGCTCTGCGGTGATTTTGCTTTTGTTTTTTCAGTGCATGCAGGGGACAAATAAGAGAGCTTCATGCATTTTTCAAGACTTTAAACTTCAAGGAAACCATAGATTTTATCAACTTTTTTCCATTCTTAATGTCTGCAGCTGTTGGGTTGTTCTCCGTGTTTCTATCACATCTTTGATATCTCTTTGGCATTATTTATCAGCTACAAAATGATGATGCTTTTTTCAGTCGCTCCTCGTTGCTTCATCAACACTTCGCCCGGCAGCATTACTCAGGAGGAATTTGTGAAGACACCAGGCTTTATTTCAGGAGCAGTCGCTGTCTGCTAAGATGAACTGTGAACGGCTAAAGTTAGAGGCTCTATTTTAGTCACTGGAGATATTAAAGATACATATGAAACAGGCGGCGGAGGAGATGAATGATGGCACACTGATTCAGATCTGCGGCTTCCTGAAAAGCTGCTTTTCTTAATGAAGCACCCAAAGGTCACCTGCCTGTGTAATTGTGGATGTTTAATTGACAAAGGTGTCGGTAGTTGCTGATTAGCGGTCAAGCGGCAAATTAGCCCAACATCTGAAGAACAAACCTGCTGCTATTTCTGGTCATTAACCTGCTGACTCGCTAAATAAATCCAGGGCTTTTTGGTGGCATTTCAGGGGCACGCACATGAAAACAAGAAAAAGTGCACACTGTATTCGTAAATCCACACCAAACGCTGTTTAATCATCGGCTACATTACAAAATGATGATAACGACGATGTAAAATCCAAGGAGGGCTGAATGACTCAGTTGCTTAACAGGATGATATTCAGAAAACGCCGTCTAATCACGTATGACAGGAAATTAATTTCTTCCACAAAGCATGCTTGCATTGAATGGTCATGCAGCTAATTTGGAATCACAGTTTTGAGCTCGAGTCGGATCTAATTACCTTTCTTATTCATCACCTGTTTGTCTGTGTGCCATTCCGAAGATGGCGGCCTATAAGGGTTAAAAGAATCCCTGACATCTTATTAGGGCCGCCACTCACATTGGCGTCTGGGAAGACTGATGGAGGAACCCACCAACGAAGACGAATAACAGCGGCCTTTCTTGAAATGTCAGCCCTGAGCAGCTGCTGTACCGATGCGGAGTGAGAGGAATGAATGGGCTCTCATCGTAGGTTTGGGCTAGCATGGTTTAAATTAATCGATTTCCACAAAGTTTTACTGTGTGCAAGTTTTCATTTTGAGAAAAAAAAGGTGTCCAGCGTTGACAGTCATGTGTTTATTGACAAAGTCAGCGACTAGCTGGTCAACGTTACCTAGCATTCATCAGCTAAAGAGGCCGATATGTCCATCAGGAGTTGGTGGAGACCAAAACGGAGCTAAAAGGAGAGTGGAGATTGGATTAGCATTTGTCAGAAACATGACGACTGTCATGTCAACAGCTGTTTTCAAGCAGGTTGATGTCAATGTTGTGTTTGCAGCTTGCTGCGCTGTTCCCAAGTGGCCAAAAAAATCAATTAATGCAGGTTTAAAAACAATTACGTTAATATAAGTCAAATTTGTAGTTCTGTTTGGAACAGTACCTTTCTGTATTTTTGTATGATATCATTTTTTTATGTATCATTCATTATTGAAACAAACAATACAGTTTTGTTGTACATAATATTTGACCCGTTAATTATCAGCCTCTGACCAGCAGAGGCTGGTCAGTGGTCATTTATCATTCTATTTAAATTGCCTTTATTTGTTGATTATGATACAAAATAAATGTTAGTCTCAGAGAAGGTAATACATTTTCATATCCAAAGCTTTTATCGCGTATAACGTTCTTAATAAATACTTTGGCTGAAATCATTTATGAATAATTTGTTGTTGTTTTTTTCAATTCAACTGCAAAGTAACAAATGACAAAGCCAAAAAAAGCAACGATGCTTTCTTTAAAAGAGACGACTGACTGCTATTCTGGTCGGCGGCGGATGATTGATCTCCGCTTGCGACGTACCTCCTTCGACAACAGAAGACAGGTAGATCCACGTCAGCACAAGTGAGATGAATTCACTCTATCTTTAGCAGGATTTAGAGCAAGCAGACTGATTTATAACCACCGTCTCATCAGTGTCAGATGAATGATGAACGTCTAGATATGAAAACGACCACAGCAGGACACTTTATCGCCGTGCTCTCTCTTTCTATGACCTCCTAAAGCAGTGGACGAGAGCCGATACTGTCCTGTGCAGAGGTGTGTGACTTAACTGTGTACATATCTGCCAAATCTCCCTAAGTGTATGTGACCTTCTTCCCGATATGCTTGCAAAGTTACAGCCACTTTGCTTTTTCTCAGTGATGATTTCATGAGGTAATACGCCGCTCTAATGGCTGGATCGATGGCGTGACGTCAGTAGATGCATATTAATGCCGCTGTGGCCTGTGTGCATGTGTGCGCTCGGTTTAGCCTCGGAGACCCACAGTATCTCTAATGATGTGAGGGAAAAATGACATCAGGGGTCAGCTGACAGCCCGGTAATGAGTACAGTCCAAATCCAGGTACATGCTCCCCTACCTCTGGCCCCTGAACCCAGACTGCCATGACGTCTGAGCCGGGAGAATGCTAATTGGGCTCTGATGTACTGTACGCCGTCCACAGAGAGGGAGCTGGGGGGGAAACACAAGAGACGGGATGGGTGTGCTGCAGATGAACAGGTTTTTAAAAAAAGAATATGGAAATAAAACTCATTCATTATTTAGATACGGGGGTCTTTGTTCAGACAGCTTTCTCGTAGACGCCGCTGATGATAAAAAAGGCTACGCCTTCATCAGCTTCCGTTAGAAAGGTGAGACGGAAAAAGCAGAAATTCCAACCACTTAATAAGGTGTGCTGTGAACTACTGTCAGTTCTCCGTATTCCCAGAGACACAAAACAAACACACACACACGTGCACTCGGTAGCTAAGACGACTGCAAACATCACGTCACATATCCACTCGTCCTGTTGTCCTCTACAAATATAAACCACATACAAAGATGTTAAACCTGCAGAAGAAGACTTTTTATTGAGAACAATTCTGTAAAATAAGGAGTTTTGCAAACATCATCGTGCTGCTTGCATGTGATAAATATCAAAAGGCACAAATCCAGATATTTCTCCAAGAAAAGCCACTGCTGACTGCAGCTTCCGTCTCTGTTTACGTGTGATATCAGAAGTCAGCAGACTGGATGAGTAAGTCAAGCTGCGTTGCAGTTTTTTGTTGTTGCTGTGAATACGTTTTGAATGGGAAAGAATGTCATTTATTGATTCAAACGTTTTAACAATGAATCACAATCTGGCACAGTGGAATTTAAAGGGAGAGTTTATATGAGGTAATCCATCGTCAGAGTGCTATATTTACAATATTTTGACGGTGCTTTCTATAGGGAGTCTCGTGCATCGGTATCAGTCTTTATTCGACGAGTTGGGAGTTCAGGAACGGCTGGTCGTGAATAGTATTTGTATAATTTTCTGTAATGACTATGGTCAGATTTAAAGATATTAATATTGGGGTAAGATGGTGGTGACTCACAGCTACAATACAAAGATATTAGCCCCATAGTAAGTCTTTAAAAAGGAAAAAGGAGACCCAGTCTTGAAAAAATCACGTCTCCATCCTTCAAAGGTAGAAGATGACAGATCCAAAGTCAAATTCTGTCGGCTCACATAACAAATGAGTCTTTTGCTAGAGGTCTGACATGAAAAAAATGACTTCACCGGTGTGAACACAGCGATAGCTTTCCATGACGGCTGAACTTTTGCACCATGCTGCAGTCAGTCAAGCAGGGCCCAGGGGGCGGCACTGATGAAAGGGTTTCATGTGGATTCCCCCTCCAGAAAGCTGTCACTCACGCCGCCTCCCAGAAGAGCAAACGGGGGGATCCTGGGCTGGAGCTCGGAGTTTGGGTGGTGGGGAGGTGGTTCGCGTCAGAGGGCCAGTCTGAGGATTTCAAGTCAGATGTTGAAGAATGGCACCACATATATTTGAATCTTTGCATATCTGATATGTTCCTCCTCTCCGCCTTTAGCATCGCAACTGATAGCATGTTAGCATGCATACGTTGGCGACACAGAGCTAGCATGTCGTTGCTTTCTTGAAAAAATACTTTGACCTGCTGCTGCCCTGACAGCAGAATCTTAATCATGTTCATCAAAATTGCATTTTTTCTGTTGATCCACTTTCATTCATTTGCTCAAATGTAAAAATTTTACACTTTTAACAGACTTTTACTTCCATTGCACAAAACACCTGTGTGAGTAATCATGTGAAAGCATTGGTTACAGTGTGTTTGTCTCATGTCTGTGCACTTTAATGAATCCCTACTCATGACTCAACCTCTGCTTTCCTCTCCGAGAGCACATCTGTCAGCCGGTAAAAGACAACACGGCGGAGAACGAAGCCATTTGAGTGAAATACATCCAGCGCGTATACTCCGGGTGCACCGGGAAAGGCCACCGGCGGCCCCGCCCCATTCCCCACGCATCCTTCTGGGACCCGTTGCCTGGCAACGCCAGCTGATTGGGTTAGCCGGGTTAAGAAAGGGTCTGGCACGGGCCGGAGGAATCGGATCACTCCCATTGATCATCTTCTCTCCGCGCTGCCTCTGAGAGCTGAGGCCACGGCCGCCAAATCAAAGCCCTTGCCATCATGTCTGAGGGGGGGGGGCAGGGAGACACACGGCAGGCTTTGTGCGGTGAAACCAGTCTGACATCTCATACCACACATCACGGTGTGTTGCTGCGACTACTCACAGTCACAAGCAACGCGTTTGTAACCGAAGCTCCTTTGAAGAGATTTCTGGGCTCGGTGGGGATTTATTGCTATCAGATATTTTTGATATATACGGGGGGGGGAACTATTCAATGTCATCCGCTTCTAATTTGGATCGACACGCAAGTGTAAAGGAACAGGGTGGGGGGCTGTAGGGTGGGTGGTGGTATTCCAAATGCCACCCGCTGCACCCACAGTGTGGGAGTCCCCTGGGGCCTCGACAGGAGGGAGAGTTACATCACGCTTGGTCATCATGGCATTATCTCAAGTTTAACACTGAAATGTGGTTTGTGTATTTAATAGTCTGCTCCTGAATATCAGTATGAGGTTTCATGTGAGCTAGGAGGCTTTGTAGCATAATAAACAGGCTTTATAGTCAGCCATCTTGGCACAACTCTGAGTTCCTGTCATTTATATTAGGATTGGTTGCGATAATGCACCCAAATAGATGAATGGGTATAAGGACAGAGGTTTTAAGGGTGCCTAAAATGAACATACACATATTAAATGTTAGTGAGTGAGCATGGGCTGTCTTCCTAAACCTGTGTGAGTACTAGCTTCATGTCTTCACGGTTAAAGCGTTGACGCCTGCTTGTTTTTTTAAACTGGTTTTGCATCCGTGCATCTCATTAGGCGTGTACTCCTGCACCTCGGGGATTGTAAAGGGAAACCCTTTGAAGGCTAAAGTCACACTCTGCTTGCTCCGAACACACCCAGAAACACCCGGCGAGGTGCAAAAATACAAAACTAACATAATAATACAACACAAATAATGTTGGACTACAACGGTGTGGCTCAGAGGTAGAGCGAGTCGTCCTCCAATCAGAAGATTGGCGGTTTGAATCCTGGTTCCTCCAGTCTGCATGCCCAAGTGTCCTTGGGCAAGATACTGAACCCCCGATCAGCATGTGAATGTATATGAATGAGTTAGATTCTGATGTGCAGGCGACTCCTCTGCCATCAGTGTATGAATGGGTAAAAGTGACTGAATGTAGTGTAAAGCGCCTTGAATAGCTAGTTAGCTAGTTAGCTAGTTAGCTAGAAAAGCGCTATATAAATGCAGATCCATTTACCATTTAAAGCTATTGTCATCTCTTTTTTTGTTTGTTTTTTTAATGAACCAATTCATCTTTTTGGTCTATAAATGTCATCAAATAGTAAAAGTGTTTATCTTTATTATCACAGATGACTACACTGACTAAGAAATGCTCATTTTGCTTGTTAAATTTAAGTATCATATTAGTTTTATTTCACTCTATTAAATGACAAATTGATCTATAAAACATGGTGCAAGATGGCTGTGGAACTTTTCGGAACGATTCATGAAACAACTTTAAACTTTCCTCTAACCGGGGAAAGGCGCCGCATCAAACTGCATTCGGTCTACTTTGTGATGTGGAGGCATGCTGGGAGGAGAGCGCTTCACCAAAGCAGCTGTAAGCACCGCATATATTTGATGTAAGACATAAAAACATGGTGGATGAATTCCCTCGTTTGCGTGCGTGTTTGAGCTCTTTTTGCTTCACACCTTCCACATTGTTGTTTTTGGCAACACAGTGAATGTACCAGAGTCGAGGCGGGCCAACTGTTCCACCAGTAGACCGCAGGCCTTTGGCAGGCGACGGCTGAAGTCCTGGCGAGGTGTAAAGTGCAGTGAGGCAGTGTGTGGAGCGGACCGGACCGTCGCTCCCACGTCTCTCTGCTCATGCTGTCCCGAGGAGAGGTAGACACCCGGCCAACTGGTGTCACCCTTCCTCCGCCAAAAGCCACTGAGTCATCGTGAGAACGAGAGTCGGATCACCGGCTCATCCCCTTTTTTTGTATCGTATTTATCTTGTATCGACCGTCCACACAGCTACGACACATAACACCCACTTTGTGAGTGACACGTCTATTTTGTGTTATTTCAGCATGACTTTAATCATTTTATCCCCCCGACCAGCTACTCGGTGTGTGGGAAGGCTGCTTTGTCTTATCTGACGGTGCGTGTGGTCTTTTTGATGTTTCATACTGCTAATTGTGTCCCTCTGTGATGTCCGCAGGCCTCGTTTTTCTCTTGATCACCCTCATTTCTCCTTTCTTATGTAACATCCTGTTAAACGTGTCGAGGGAGGAACCATCCCCATTATAATACTATCATGACTTTGGTCTTAATCACTCGCTTCCATCCTCTTAAATGTGCATTAACTTACAGACTTCCGGTGATATTGGCTTCAAAGATTAGACGAAATTTTTTTTTTGTTGTTTACAAAAATTTATTCATACAAATCTTACAACACTTTTTTTTTTTTTAAACATTTATTGACCCTTGCAGATCGCCATTTGAAGTAGTAATCTAACGTTCACTTTCTACACAGTAAATATATATATCTTTGAAGATGATTTCATTTTTAGTAAGGCTATTGGCGCTTTTCATTATCATACATATAATGTTTCATGGAGATCGGGAAACTGATCCTTCCCTCTATAGTCACAAAAAATCCACGTCTAGTGATCTAAAAGCAAAAAAGTGCAAAAAGAAAGCAGTGCAAGCGAGAGCGCTTCACTCGTCTAAAGCTGGATGCTGCTAAAGATCCTATCAAGACGTCAGTGCAACACAAAAACAACAACAAAAGGGTGAAATGTGAGCTGATGATGTGCAGCATTGTAGGGCCACTAAATAGCCATCTGTGATTCATGGCGATTTTTAAAGTCGATGCAAGGCACCACAGCCGCAAACTGCCTCCTGCGTCACAAAGCCTAGAGGAGAATGCAAAATTAAAGAGAGATTGATACAGAAGACACAGATCGAAGAACTTTTTTTTTTTTTTTTTTTTTTTTTTACCGTGCTGTTTTTGAAAACTTTTTTTTCTGCAAAATATGTATTCCTCCCTCACAAAGTCAGTTTTTAGTCCCATCTTGTCGGTTTTAACAACTTTTATCCCTCAACTTTTCACTTTATTTGCTTCTACTTGAAGTCTGTTTGCTTCTCGTGTATCTCATCCTTCCCCTTCTTTGAAATCTAATTATGTAAATGGCGTCAGCCGTTCTACAGAAAGAGACCGCTTTAAAATGTCTGATCACAGCTTTCTCTTCATATACAATTTTAAAGAGTCAACATCGGCCTATAAGATAAAAACATGACATTAGACTGAGAGATTCTTGCCAGCAGTAAAGTACATTCAGATAATTCTTCAAAGGAGGACACAGTCGAACATACAGTTTGTGTAGAAATGTCAGAACACAAAAACCACATCCAGGAAATGACAGGTATGTATGTCTGCAGGTAGTCAGAAAGCAAGCAAAACCATCCGGTCAGAGTCGTCTGCACAGATGCGGTGGCTAGTGCAATTACTTTAATCATGCAATCTACTGAAGTTTTTTTTTTTTTTACATTGGTTCACATGACAGAAAAAGGGAAGCACAATAGAAGGTTCAAACACAAGAGTTGAAACTGCCTCGTACGTCTCTCACGAAGAACAAATCGATGGAGAGGTCGCCATGTAACAAGTATCATTTCATCGTTTTTGTCTTTTTTTTAATGTGCCCGATGGTGTTTTTTTAGATACGAGTGATACTTATTATATGAGCAGAGAGACCCTTCAGCAAGAAACCAGTTGATAGAAACACAAGATTGGCAATTTACATGAGTCAAAGGTGAAAGGTCAATCTGTAAAGACTGCAGAAGAATAAGACGAGAAAAACCTCAAAAGTACTCTGGTCCTCATATCAGATTTGGGATTATTTTTTAACAAGAATCCCATCGTGATTTTAAAAATGGATATCTGGCATTTAGATTTTTTTTTTTAAGCCAACAGGGCTCTCATCTGGTCCAACCCAGATCCCCTAAAAATAACCCCTTGCCGTCGGTAAAGAGGATATATCAATCAGCAATGATATGTATAACATATCGCTCTAAGCAAAGTCTCTCCACATTGTGGGATTAGGAGGGATTAAAGGTAAGAATTTAGTGAGGCTCTAGAGAGACAGGAGCACAAATGAGGCAGAAGAAGAGTTGAAGTGCTTGAGGGGTTAAAGGGGAGAAGAAAGGGGGGGACACGAGACGTCCCCCGCGAGGATTACGGCCTCGGGAAAGAGCCTGAAACTCACCGGGAATTGGGGAGAGAACTGTTTCAGCCAGTCTCCCAAAAAAGCCTCAAACTCATCCCCGTCCGGGAGGGCATCAAAGTCTATGTCTTGTAGGATATGGTGAAAACCTATGTCTTCAAGGCTGTTGTGAATAAAGACAACTAAACGCTTAATGTCACGTTACAAAGAGCAGCATTCAATACATTGATTGTCTTTTAAACAATTTACTTTCCTCACAATCATATCTCTTCACTAAACGTTTAAAAGACAGGGCTGTTTGGAGCATATCGTCAGGTGAACAAGTGTCTCCCCTCAATTAAGTAGGTCTTAAAAAAATAAAACAAATCAATGAATACATAAATAGAGGCTATCTTTTTTTTTTCTCTGGTTTTTTTTTTTAGAATGAACAAAAGTTGGTCCACAAAGTAGATATGTGTGTCCTCAAGTGCTTTTTAAGTACAAAATAAAAAACAATATTATTATCAAAATATTCATTTTAATGGCTTACTTCATACATAAATACATGTTTAAGAACACAAAAGCGATTCCACTGATTGTTCAGATCTCAAAATGACTTCATGTGGGGCTGCACACACTTAAGTTTTTTGTTTAGTTTGTTTGTTTTCAGGAGGGGAGAGAAGGGGAGGGGAGGGGGAGAGGGGGATGCTACAAATAAGCCAGCCGGCGTCCTTTGTTTCTAACTCTCTGTCTATACCTTTTCCCAAGGACCGCTGCCAGGTATTTCTTGACCGCCATTTGCTTTCGGTAGCGGCTGTAGCTGTCTGTGAAGATCCCGTCTGAGTGTCGCTTGGACAGAGGCTCCGAGCTGTCGTCCAGCGTTTTCCCCCCGCTGCGTGAGAAACAAGAGGGTTTCACTCTCATCACACTGATGCATTTTGTATTCACATGCCCCTCCCCCTATCTCCCTCCTCCTCCTGTATGTACAGCATGTGGTGCTGAGGTGAAGAGCCTGTCTTTGTGTCATCGTCTTAAAGGGAATAATTAGTCCATATTGTCCAGAATAATGCAGATTCCACCGTTTAGTATACTTCTGCATAAAGAATCTTTGCAAAAATTAACACCTTAATTGAGGAGATATCTCTTCTAATCCATCCCATGAAAACCTGCTGTATATCTCCAACCTGCTATAAGATGTGAGAGGCCTCCCCCTCCCTCTTCCAATGGGACCCATGGGACTCCATCCCATAAATGATTCATATGGAAATAAATTTAAACCTGAGCGGGTTAATTCTTCCCTCTGCGCCTTTAGACGCAGCGGCGAGCTCAGACATCGACACTCCCCAAATCAATCAAGCTGCCCGTTAACACTCTCATAGCATCGAGGCTGTTTCAGAGGACCGAGCTGCATGCTGGGAGATCACGGGACCACAGACATACATATAACAGCATGGATAATGAGCATTTAAAGGGTCCGTCCGGAGAAACAAGAAACACATGAGACGTAAAAACAGAGTGTAAAAAAAAAGAAGGAGGTGACAAACCAAGAAGAGGTTCTTACCCTACACGCTTCGACATCAGAGAATGCAGATATTTCCTTGCTGATAACTGACCCAGCGCTTTCCTGTAGGCTTTATTAAACATGCCGTCTGCATGCCTTTCCGTTCTGGGATGATAGATAGCCACACAGTAAAGTCACCACACACCCAGAGCAAGAGAGGCAACAAAGAAATACCAATAAAGTCAATTATGGTGTCATATTGGGCCTTGTGCTCTGCTTTCTTGTGTAAAATCCAAGTAGCTTTTAGATTATTTCACCTTATTTTTAAGGGTTTTTTATTAATTAATTTCTGGGAATATTCTACATCTATTCTACTGAAACTGGCAAGTTGAATTAAACTAGATTTGAATACTCAAGGGGAAGTTTTTTTTTTCAAATTCACTATTTTCTTGCAGTTTAAAAATGTTGAACCCTTTTTAAAGAAAAAGCATGATTTTAATCGACTAAACTACCAAGACTATTTTGGAGAAGAGGGGTAAATAATAAATAAATAATCATTGTTGAAAGTTACTGACAACATTTCGACGATACGTTAACACTGATTCACACAGAACGCACAACATACGTGGACAGAAATAGGACCGGGGGGGGCAATGAGACGTTCAACACGTTGGGGACGAGGTCGAGTTTAAACAGTCACCTTTTCTCTGGCGGGTAATACAGAGAGTAGACGTCGTCGGCGACGGACGGGGAGCTTCTCGCGTCCATTTGGTCTCTGTCGTAATCCAGGGACGATAGTGCGTTCCCATCCTCGTCATAAACCTCACTGTCCAGTCTGAAAAGATGAACACGTTTTTTAAATTCTGCAGCTTTTACCTCTTTTTATGTCTTAAATGTTTAAAAAGTACAGTTTCTTATAATTATCCACCAGATATGCCCCAGTTTACATTCACTTAAAAAAAGCTTTAACATCAGACTACATTATTTTTCTGCTGTAAACGTTTTCTAATAATCATATCACATAAATCGATGGATTCTTGGCTGCAGGACACAGTGAGACACTGTACTCCACTGCCTCAGTTGCCTTAATCACATTACCGCCGCTCCCTGGTGAACGTTTCCCCGCAATTATCGCTCTGTGAGCAGCCCGATGGATCGGCTTGTCAGATGATGTTATCCGGTAATCCAAATAGGCTATTATGGCTACAGACATAAGTGTGAGGCGGTGAAACTACGCCAAGTTCTCCTGTCAAAGTCAACAGAAGATACAGCAATACAACATCTGAAAAAGAGTGTACGTACCTAACACTGGGAAAGCTAAGCCCCACAGGTGAGCAGTGGACGCTGTAATGCATTATGATCCCATAGATGAGTAAGGCTAAAGTCGCTTTGCTAGACATTTTCCTGCTGCAAAAGAAAACAAGAGTTTGTAAGTGAACAGGTGAGAACAATTATTTGATGCATTAAGTTGTACTTTCACACCCGTGAGTCCCTAAAAGCAGCCGCCTGACTTTCCTCCCTACTTTTACGCTGCGTAAAACCCCCCAGAAAAGTGCTCCTTCTTACCAGTTGTGAGACGCGATCAAGACCTCAGCTGGGAGAGTGAGGTAGGATCTCTATCTCTCTGCCTCTTCCTCTCTATTCCCCTCAGTGGAGCGCCTCTTCAGTCTCCTTGTGCTTTGTTCCGAGTGTGCAGCCGTCCGTGCGCCCGCCGTTCAGTTCTCGGGGTTTTCTACGCGTACCCGGTCATGGAGAGCGCCAAACATTTGTCTGCGGAGAACTTCCCTGCGTCCTGTGAACTTAACTCCCCCTTGGTTTTTTATTCATGAATCCGAAAGGCATGCCTTTCACTTGTCACGTAGGTAAGGGCGGGGGGGTTGGGGAGGGGAGGTGGGTGGCTGCGTCATCGCCCCCCCCACCTCGTCCCATTGGAGTGCATCTTTCTCCCGCGTCAATGAAGGACCCCGAGCCAAGTCATAAAAAAAGAAAAAGAAAAAGAAGGATCTCGAATTCAAACATTATCAATTAAACTGTGAATTAATGTCAACATTTGACGTCACGCCAATAGGAGGATCACAAGAGGCCCGGTGAGATGAGGGGGGAGCTGTCCGGTGCTGAAATGTGCAGTGGAGCTGTCCAGTGCTGAAATATGACTGACAGCTTCTCTTCGACGAACTAATGCGTCAAAAGAAAGTCTCTGAGGCAGCTGACTTTATTCATTTTTAAATGTATTTTATTATATGTCTCCGTTAAGGTCAGACTCAACCAGATATACATAGAGGTTGTCAGTAAAGGGACTATTAATCATATTTATATATTCTGCGATAGCTACCATGAAACTGTCCAGTGATGTCATCGAACGTTCTTATTCACAAAGTTTCTCTAACTAAGTGATGTCTCTGAGGCAGCTTTAAATTTAACAGGACAAAATGTGTATTTTTGATTTTGGGGTGCACTGTCCCTTTAAGGTCAGAGGTCAGTTACACAATAAGATATTTAAAGGTGCAGTCAGTGATTCAAATCCAAGGCACTTTTTTGTTCAGGCAAACGACTTGTGAATGTTATAAAACAGACAGCTTTAGTCGCCGTGAGGAGTAATAATATGACTAGCATCTATACACAGTCCTGTTTAACTATTATCAGTTATCTCATCTGTATTTGACCTACAAAAAGTGTTTCTAGCTAAGGCAACTAACGAGATGGTTGGTCTCTGGTACAGCTGACTCATAACAATGTCTATTTTTTCAAATGTCACATCAGTTTCAAGCTCCATTATAGAATCAGAAACGTATCGCCTGAGTCATCTGGTCGTCTCTTTAACCCACGACTCTCCTTTTAAAAAAAAAAATCAATGCAGTGGTGGAAAAGTACTCGGATCCTTTTGATTAAAAAGTCCTGCATTTAAACTTTATTATTATCTGTAAAATGTATCAAAGGTAAAATGACTCCTTCTGCAGAAAAATAGCTGTTTTATGATCTTTTATCACAGTTGTTTATACTAATTTTATATACATTTAGGTAATTTAGTCTGATCCAGAGCATTCTTAAAGGCTACAGGACAACATATGATTGTAAGATGTTGGATGATGAAGGAAAGAAGAATAACTAAAGTTCCGCAATATAAATGTATGGCATTTTGGGGCTTTATCTTTTTTATTTTTTGTCAAATAATGATTAATTTGACCTCTTTGGGGCATGAACGGTTGTTTAGGGGACGTCACTTTTTTATGAAACTACTAAAAACTCATGACAATGATCCCCTTTTATATGTCATGTAAATAATTTAAGTAAAATATTAGTAATTAGCATCAGCTGTCAAATAAATGTAGTGAAATACTACAGTGTTTGGCTACTTTCCGTTCAATGTAATCAACGTTTGTGTTTGATTTTCCTGTGCTGGCTCTCAGGACTGACTTTAATGTTGATCACCTCCCTCTCGGCTTCGTGCTCAGGTATCAGGGCCATGTGTTGAATCCTCGGCGGGTGATTCAGACCGCTCGATCCTCTTCCAGCTCTGACGTCACGGTTAAAACAAAGAAACACTTTGACTGCTTGAGATGTAGAAAGTGGTAACATCGGTGGAAATGTCCACTGAAGCGGAGCTTTCACTCTGAGGGAGCACTGCACCCAAGTGGTCGTGAGAAGACGGTGCAACATAGTCTATCAGGGTTTATAATGTCACAGACTTCCAAGTAGACAGGATGTGTGTGTGTGTGTGTGTGTGTGTGTGTGTGTGTGTGTGTGTGTGTGTGTGTGTGTGTGTGTGTGTGTGTGTGTGTGTGTGTGTGTGTGTGTGTGTGTGTGACCAGGAGTGTCTAGGGTTGAGACATTACAGGAAAACACTGATTACTTTTTCATCATTTTTTAAATCACGTTTTTAATCAAAGGTTGAGCTGATTTTACCGCTTATTTGTCATCTAATTACACGTAAGTAGATAAGACTATTGATCCAGGAATCCCCTGATGCTTGACTCACCGCACCATATCGGTGCCTTCCTGTAAGAATCATACTGCAATATTAATAAGCTGGCTGGTCAGAGCATTTTTAATTTCCTGCTGAAAGTTAAATGTTGTAGCTTTTTTGCCACACTGTTATTATCATGTTATAAAACGATAAACAATCTGATGAGTGCAGCAGGGTACGTTTTAAAAACAGCTCCTTACAGTAACTCATCCATGATAGTAAAATAAGAAATATAAAAAATATCTTCCTGTTTGTTCAGATGGGTCTGCAAACAGGAACCGCCTTAAATTCAAACACTTTAATTTAATTTAACTGGAAAGAGAGCTGTGAGTGACCGTACCAGACGTGTGTGTGTGTGTGTGTGTGTGTGTGTGTGTGTGTGTGTGTGTGAGAGAGAGAGAGAGAGAGAGAGAGAGAGAGAGAGAGAGAGAGAGAGAGAGAGAGCTTCATATCACCAAAGAAGAATATATGACTCATTCTAATTTTAGCGGTTAACTTTTTATAGCACCCGCTGTTGACATGTCCTGTTTTAAGAGGTTTTATTGAGGTGATCGTCTCATGATTCAAGTATTTTACCACACAGCTTTTATAACGACACGTGTTGACAGAGCATGGCTTCATAAATCTAATTTGTAAGGTGTGTGTGTGTGTGTGTGCGTGTGTGTGTGTGTCACCGGAAGAGCAGATATGAATCAAAATGAGACATTAAAGATAATGTGGTGTAATTAAACTAGACATGTGGAAAAAATGATTTAATTTATGAGACATTTCATTTTGTTTTTTTGTTTTACATTGAATTGCTTTTTTGGGTTTTCTTTTTCTTTTTTTCCTTGCAGCTTATCACTGTAAACATGATAAATGAACACTTATTATTTGAGTTCATGATGAGTAAAAGCAAGAATGTATGTTGGACATGTGGGAAAATAATTAATGTAATTACTATTTAATCAGTTTGATGAGTTTCATAATCGTTTTACTCCTTATTGCTGTAAATATATGCTGTAAATTAAATGTTGCAGTCCTGTCAAAACCATATAATACTATGTTTATACTGTATATATTCTATAATACCTTACTGCGTATGAGTACTACACACACTAGTGATATGTGTTTTATCTCTGGCCATAATTGTAATATTCTTCCAGGTCGATATTAGTACATCAACGTATATATATTTGAAGTGGTAAATGGTATGACTCACTCTAGAATTATTACGTGGCTGTCCTTTATAGAAACTATAGGATTGGGGTTAGGTTTAGGGTTAGGGTTAGTTAAGGGTTAGGGTTGGGGTTAGTTAAGGGTTAGGGTTGGGGTTAGTTAAGGGTTGGGGTTGGGGTTAGGGGCACACACTCCTGAGTCTCTACGACCCTCCATTCCCGAGATATTAGCAGAAATGTAGTTTGGGTTAATTCATTTTTTTATTTTGGCTGTATCTCTGGAACGGTAAGTCGTAAAGACACAGACTAAATATTGGTGTGTTCTGAAGGGTTGAATTAGGTCAGACGCCACCCACTCCCGAGTCTCTTAGACCCTCTGTTCCAGAAATATAAGCACATTGTGACAATCGGGGTTACGGTTGTGGTTGGGTTAGGTATAGAAATGGGTTTAAATATCTAAAGAACATCATCATAGTGATAGAAACATCCTGTGAATCCAATATTGGAAACGATTGCAGTTTGTTTGACCAGATAGCACCAGGCAATAGGGGATTGGGTTTTATATATATATATATATATATATATATATATATATATATATATATATTGCATACCCGCTTTTTTGGTTGGTCAGATGTAACAATTGACTAAAATTAATGACTTAAATTAATATGATATCCCAAACATCACTTGTAATAAAACATCCAAATAGCTCGAGGTTTGTGAGTATTGTCATCAAAACAAGCAGCTCTACTTGTAAAGCCAGGCTGTGATCTGGGAGCTGCAGATGTGCAGCTGCAGTAGCAGCAGCTCCACCAGCAGGGGGAGCCAGAGATCTAGATTTCTGACTGAAACTGGTCCACATCGAGGACGCTTTGAGTCCACCCTTTTTCCTTTTCCCCACATGAAGACACCCTCCTGTCTGTCGTTCCGCTCCCCTCTCGCCTCGCACATGATCTCTAGAATTCCACCATTCCGCCGGTTCCTCTCGGTGCGGTCGTCTCGTCTTCCCCCCCTGCTGTCCTCAGACCAGCTGTGCCGGACGAATCTCTCCAGCTGTGTGTGTGTGTGCGTGTGTGTGTGTGAGTGTGGCTCTCCAGTCCCGCAGCCAGGGTCGGCCATGTTGTTGTGCGGTGGGGGTTGATGTTAAGTTTAGTAGTAGGAAGTAGAGGCTACGACGAGCTGGGACACTTCACCATCTCACTTTTTTTATATTTTTTATTTTTTTTTATCTTCGCGTCTGGATTAATCCACCGTGATGACGACGACGAAGACCGTCTCCTGCGTCCTTCATCACCACCGCAACGCCGTTTTGATTTAACTTCACTCCTTTAAAAACCTGATCTCAGTCTCTTCTGCTGGATGGATGAAGTGGGGATGAAGGCGGCTCGGTCCCGGTTAGAATAACCTCGGATCTGATTCAGGAGGAAAGAGGGGACACAAAAGGAGAAACACTAGAAGAAGAACCCGGATTTGTGAAGGTAAAATCCAACCCCCCCTAACCCAAAATGAAAGTGGTCTTTGTCAACAGGATTCGATAAGGATGGGCCGGAACGCAGCAGCTCGACCTGTCATCAACAAAGGAATGGAGCTGTCTCACCGTCATACACGTTCCTACCTGTCTGTGGGCTGCTGTGAGGTCTCCCTGCACGCCTTGCAGCTTGGCTGTGCATTCATCATCAGATCATATTCAAATATCAGTGATGAGACAGCATGTGCTTCAAGTCCCACAGGAATAGTGCGACCATGTCAGTCAGATAGATTCATACTTTTAAAGTAGGATGAGGTCAGTAAAGCAAAGATAATATGTGGAATAGTTCATAATAAGTATATGGTATTTAATATCATAGTAAAGGTTGTGAAAATTAATGTTTTGTTCTCACTTTTAAGATGTTTCCCACCTATTGTGTCGATTTGTTGCCAGACATAAGAGGCAAAATTGCCTCCTCATCATTGCAGATATTTAATCCAATCTTTCACTCGTGCTGAGTCAGATTATTGTTAAATCTTGGCAGGAAAAGGAGGAAGAGGAGGTTCAGGCCCCCCTTTTTTTCTTTTTTTTTTAAAGATGAAGCCATGAGTCTGCATTCAAACGTCCTGGTCAAACAGCTGAGTCACAGTTTTCTGTGTTTATGCTGTTGCCGCCTTCTCCACCTCCACCCTCCGTCCTCATTACCCACGCAGTGTGCGACACTCCAGTCAAACTGACCTGTCACGCCTCAGGTGACTCGAGAACAAGTCATCTAAAGGATACGGGACACGTCCCGCACCAGGCTCTGCACAACTGAATCACTGCTGCTGTGGATCCATATAAGGGGCTGCTCAAGTGCAGGAAGTTAAAGGGGGAACGCCGCAATTACTTAAGATGTGGCGATGACGACTCCACCATTACATTCATTATTACGTAACGTGACATGTGGTAGCCGAGAGTGGAAACACTGACTTTTGGAAATGACATTGACAAAAACACTATTGCGTAATTGCAGATCCCTGAACCGCTGAATAAGGTCAGTGTCAAGCTGATAGCAATCCTCTGTGTCGGATCGGTGACAACTACGCCATTTAATCTGCATGGAGCAGCTGATTTGATCACAAATTAAGATTTTCTGTGTGTTCAGCTTTAGCAGGTACAAAGACGCAGATTAAATGTTGTTAAACTCTCTTTAAATAGAATTAAATCACACCGAGGAGCTCCTGGAACAAAAGTACGGAAGGCAAAAAGGGTCAAAAACGCAGAGGAGGTCGAGGCACGTGGGTAAGGAGAGGGGAGGAGACAGCGGGACACAGGTGAGACACCTGAGGGGCAGACAGGTTCAATCTTGACAGGAACGTGGAGGGATCTGGAACGATACCAGAATTAACAAAATAAAGCAGGAAATGGAAAAAGAAAACTTGACCTAGAATAAGAAAAGATTGGAAAGAACGTGACGTTTTTTATGAGCAAACGTCTGGAGGAGGATGATTTTCATGTGTGATCGTGGGTTTGGATATATTTCCCCAGAGAAAGCAGTCCAGGCTGTCACGCGAGCGCTCTATTAGATGTTGACGGTTCAAACACCCGGCCCTGTTATGTGCTGACAAACGGACGGTTGTGGAACGCTCTCAGATTTCCCAAAATAGCTCACGGTTTTTACCCTCGGCTCAGGTGCCAGGATTCAGGTATTCCCATAAGACCTGTTTATTCAGGAAAAATGTGTCATGTCTGTTCTGTGGCAGCACAGGAACTCACATGAGCTCGTCTCGGAGCACTTCGTGTTCTGATTTGTCAAGTTAAAGGAGTGAAAAGACTCCGGACTGAAGAGGATTTAGGCTGCTCGATTTCAAAGTCAAACAGTCAGTCACTTATTGATGCGTCGCTGTGAGGCTTCACATCCGTAACATCACAAGACATTCCTCCAGACCCGTTTTAACCCCCTTGGTGTCGGGTGAATGTGGTGGATGGTGGATGGTGGCAGGCAGCGTCTGTTCTGCAGCCGCCAACAGCTGTCTGACGGGATGCTGGGCCGGCCTTCACTCACACTGCTGGGTGCCGGACAAAGTAGGAGGCTAAAAGGACCTAAATATAGTTTAGAATCGGGGATTCGCTCATTTATAATGCATGATATGCAGAAGAAATGTTTAAAATGCATCTTTTCAGTCATATGGCAAGTTCCTGATGAAGTAACGCGGAGGCATTTTTAAAGTATTACACGTGAAAACTGTTAAAAAATAATAATAAAAATAGCAAAAAAAAGCAGCCAAACCTCACTTTGGATGAGCTGAGTGACTTTTGGCATTCATAGGCATCAATGATGTTAGCATTTAGCTAGCATTAAGCTAAGCAGAGCCTTGTTTAGAGATGCTTCACATTCTTATATGAAACAATCACTGAGTTGTAGCCAGTTAGTCCTGAATCACATGCAGGCGTCCATTTAGATTAGTCACTAATATAGGCTTGTATAACAGAACTAAAGGTTATTTACAGCCTATTATCTATTTAAAAAGCATTATCTGGCCATTTAACACTCTAAAAAGCCAAAAGTAATCAATTAAAATGATATAAAACAAAATAATTCTCTGCATTTTTTAATAATTGTTAATTATTGCAGATAAAGTATCAGCCTATCTGTTCAATTAACCAATCTCTGCAGATGAGGTGCATTTAATCTGTTTATTTCCTGATAGCCGGGGCTGTAAATGTGGATAACCTCAGCCCAACTTTGTCTCTGCAGCCTCCTTTAACATTCTGAACCACGACCAGCAGCAAGTCTACGTCTCCGTCGTACCACAGAGAGAAAACACCGAGCTCTCCGCCGTCTTATCAGCTGTTTGCCGAGCCCGTGTGGAATTCTCTCACTGTGGTTGGGAGGAAACCGACAGCAGCTCGTTGATAAGAAGAGTTCAGGTTTAAAGTAAATAACAGGAGGATATGAAAAGCAGCTTCAAACTCCGTTATTCCAGGTGGAAGCGAGCAGGAACACGAGTGCTTAATATTTCCTGTTTTATAGCTTCACACATTTGAGAATTTGATGCTTTTATTTGTCATAAATGAGAGTAAACTGAACATATTTGGGGTTTTGGATTGAACCTCTAATAAAGAGGCCTTCGCTTGCCTTAAATAACAGAATACACGTTTACATTTTTAAGATTTCATCATTGCTTTAATTGAAGCTTATCTGTCTTTATTGTCTTTTGTCAGAGGAGGTAGGCCTCCTGTTTTTGTGATGACTTCCTGGTTTACACTCTCCTCCTCTCTTCCTTCCTCCTCCTCCTTGTGATGGCGTGCCTCCTCCTAACTGGTGCAACTGGGAGTCCTCCCATGTTTGCATGCGATGTGCCGTTGCGGGTCATGCTTCCATCCCGGGGGGCAGTGGGATGTTGTCAGCGCTGGAATAAGCGACTATAATTAGCAGCGAGGCAGATTTCCCCCCGTGGTTTCACGGCTCCGCTGTTCAGGAATGAGACTCGTGTTCAAGTGAACGGACTCGGCTGTGAAAGTCAGCAAGCTTTCGACATTTGAGATCCAGTCCGGCTGGATTGTTTATGAGATGAGGTGTGATCGTTATCGCTCTTATGGTACATTATTTCTGTTGTATTCTCATTCTAGTGTGGTCGTGTGACGGCTGGCTGGTTGGACCACCCGATGGAGGGTTAGCTGAGCTGGTTCAGGGCCCACCCGGATGGTTGCTTGCAGGTGGAGTTTGGGGTTGGCACTGCTTCAGCTGGAGGCCCTGGTGGTTACTCCTGTTTTTTTGTTTTCTGTTATTATCCTCTTAGGGTAAATCCTCCATCCTCATAATCCTTCTGGTAGTTCAAGCTGGTATAGTGGGCACTGTCTGCCTGGTGGCCCCCTCCCTCCCTCCCTTCCTCACCCATCCACCCTGCTGTTCCCCCTCCCTCCTTCTCTCCCACACAGATCCAAATCATTTTCTTTATGCCCACACAGCCTCTAATGGGAATGTGATCAGAATGATTCTGTTTCTTATCTCCCTTGACTCGGTGGGAATCGTCTGACTTAGATATTGAGTTTTTTTTTTATATTTCATCTGTGCGGTATAGCTCAGCTCTCAGTAAAGATGGTGGAACGTATATCACATGACTTAATGCTCTAAAGCGCTCCTCTGCTGCATTTTCTCTTCCACCCGGAGACATTTTCCCCTAAATCGTATCATATAAGTCCACATTAGGGCTATGCTAACATATATCTTAAGTTCTGCAGGTATTTGGACAAATTCAAATTGTGACATGATGATGGCACAAAGGAGGAATCTTAAATATCTGTAGACGTTTTTACAGTAATTTATACATAAATTGTACCAAAAAAACGGATAAAACTTCCATTTCTGTGACGCTTTAGCTTAAATGTTTGGTTATTTTACACAGTAAATGACTAAAAGCATTGGTTGTCTTTATTTGTATTAGATAGTTGACAGTAGAGAGATTTTGAAGATGAGGAAAAAAACATTATGTTAAGTGCTCTTTTTATACAGTAGGAATATAAATGAGCATATGATAATGTGGTGTTTTATTTTGATTTATTGCTCCATTTCATGAGTTCAGCTCTGCATTTTTATGCGTTAATGATATTTTGGAAGAGTGAGGTCACTTTTATGAAAGGGGAAAAACATCCTCACATTTAAATAATAATGTTATACAGCGCGGTGAGTTCACTGGCGTCCCGACGAGCCAGACTCCGTGATGAAACAGAAGGCCCACCGTCGTCGCCGGAGCCCTCTGCCTTCTTTCCATGACACTGCTTTTGTCTGGAGGTTAAAGGAAAGGCTGGCGTTGAAACTAAACGTTTATTGTCCGTGCCAACGCTCTCGACGTCTTTGGCTCCCGATCTAACATCTGAGATGAGATTTATTAGCCCTTTTGAAGTACATTTTGAAGAATTCTGCTTCGGTTTCGGCACATATTCGGCGACTGACCGCTCATGAAACGGGTTTTGTAGAGGACGGCCGGTGCGCCGCACGAGCTGCAACCTGCAATTTCAAACCTTGTACGGTTTTATTTGAGCAAAGTGTTGTGAATCTCTTGGAAGGTTTCTGTGGTTTGTCCCCATTTCGTTCATTGCCTTGGCAGCCCAGCTGGAGAACTCGGTGAACTCTCGCATGAGCCCCTCCTTCGCCTCCCTCCCCCCTCCCAATATCAAGGCCTCTCTTCCAAAATCAAAGGTGCATCTGCAATCTGCATGATTGTGTGTAGTCTTCACTCAGTGCTGCTTTCATCCTCCACGTCACAGAATGAAAGCTCCTATTTCACTCCAGCCCATCTATTGTTTCTTACTTGTCTTGTAATGCGTCGGCGCCAATTAAGCGAGTCCAAGTCCTCGAGCAGCTGTTGTTCTTGGAGAAAAGCAAACGTTTTTCTGATCTCCCCGAGCTGAGACTTCTTTACGAGCATGTCTCCACATTTTCCGGCCCTTCACCTCACGAAAGAATGCCTCAGTGTGACTCCAGCCTGAATTCTGTTAGGGCGAGGAATGACAACCACGCTGCATGGACACACCACTCTTTTAAAATCCCGTAGTGTGGTCCGGCTGAGGCAGGGACGGGTGAGGAGACAATGAGCCCCCCCTTCTGTAACAATTTCCAGGTAAACCAGAACTCTCAGATTCAGAGACACAAAATAGACCCAGGCGACTTGTTTGTAGTCATCGTTGGTCTTTGTAGATGTTTTGTGTCCCTTTTGCTTTGTTGTTTTTCTCCTCTTTTGGTCACTTTGAGTCTCTGTGGTCATTTTGCATATGTTTGTCTGCATTTTGTGTCTTTCTGCTCATTGTGTTGCTCTTTTTTTTGTTGGTTTGTGCAGTTTTGTGGTCCTTTTGATTCTCTTTTTAGTTGTTTTGCATCCCTTTTGTGGTCATTTTGATTCACTGCATGGTCATTTTGCATCTTGAATTGACTTTCCAACAACAAATATCAACGTCACAGTCCTGGACCAGTGGCCCCTGAACCCTTGGGGGGTCTGCTCCTTCTCCGTGGACTAAAGGCCCCTAAGAGGGCTCTTCAAATCACATCAAGGCATAAATATAAAGCACAGCACTGATTCTGCATTCTCCAATGTCAGTTAACTTGTATGTAAATGTTAAATGACCTCTTTATGGAGAAGCGATGACATGTAACAGATCACAACCACGCGATGCTAATCACCTCTTGATCCCTCCGTTTAGCTGCTGTCATACCTCCATAACACGCGTGCACAATTGAATCTACACGTTTGAGGCGTGCGTGACTCAAAGCGGATTTGTCAGTCAACCATATGTCCCAGTTACCACATGGCTTATAGTCTTAGTGGGTCGCAACAACAAAATCATTCCCATGAAAATATCAGGTCATTAGATTTTTTTTAGTGAAGCCCACAGGCCTTATGTTGCAATTGTTAATCCTGCGCCTCCCTTGGCCCTTCACTTTTATTAATGTATCATCACTGATGACTTGGCTGCTGTCTTCGTCCATCTGCTGGTATTAAAGTGATGGCTTTGTGTCCAGGCAGGGCGAGACGATGGGCTGCATTAAGAGCAAAGAGGACAAAGGCCCCGCGATGAAGTATCGGCCGGAGAATCCCGCCGCGTCGGACGCCAACGCCACCATAGCCACACCTCACATAGGTCACTACGGACCGGACCCCACCCAGCTGCAGCAGAACCAGCCTCCCACCTCGTCGTCAGGCTCCGGGGCTGCGAGCTTCAACCACACCCTCACGCCGTTCGGAGGCTCGTCCGCCATGACGCCCTTCGGAGGAGCGTCTTCCTCCTTCTCCGGCCCCGCGTCCAACTCCTTCTCTGGCGCCGTCTCAAGTGAGCATTTTCCTCTTTACTTAAAGGGCCATACCAATGTTTTTAATGCCCATTTTCTTTCATGTTGACCGTGTGTTTTAAGGCCTGCCATTGTTTTGGTGTGTTCTTATCTCCCAGCAAATGGTAATCGTCGGATCCTTCAATCAGCTTTCTGCTGAAGTATTTCCATAAAACCGTACGGCATCCGATCTTTAATACCATATGAATTTTAAGATGGTATTTAAATCAAGTGGTTGGGACTTGACTCGCTGCAGATATGTAATCCATCATGTTTTTCATCATGTTTTAGTCACGCTAGCAGCTCGGC
Organism: Eutrigla gurnardus; assembly: GCF_963514095.1. Classification (NCBI taxonomy): domain Eukaryota; kingdom Metazoa; phylum Chordata; class Actinopteri; order Perciformes; family Triglidae; genus Eutrigla; species Eutrigla gurnardus. Next base: position 5,826,242 of record NC_139929.1, on the reverse strand, counting down.
TCCAGTCACGGAGATCTGGTCCGCAACAAATGAAATCCCACTGACTTTGGTGAAGCTAAATAGATTTTAAGGATCGCCAGCGTGAAGTTGACATTTTTGGTTTTGAGGGACAACTATTGGATTTGCCAGTACATTTTAAAACCACATTCATTGGAATTAATTGAAATAACTTTTAATCAAGCCCCATGACTTTGTCAATCAAACACCTACAAACATGACATTCTCATTACTTACTGTTATGTTTGGAGCTAATTGGAAAGCGTTGCTATGACGCTAAATTAAACTAATGTGTTTTTTTTTACTTTGTTTAGGTTTGTTTGTTTTTTTCTTAATCTTTGTTATCGTCTCCAGTTTTTGGGCATGCGTCAGAATAATTGCCCACAGCACAACAGCTGCCCTTATATAGTGTTTAGGGGGTGTGGCCTATGCTAATAATCAATCAGCCACACCTCCAAGTTGGATTCATCATTCAGCAGATTTGGATGAGAGTTGGCTTCTGTTATTTTTGTCCCTGAACAGAAATTGAAGAGAATGTTGCGGCGTGTTTCCCAACTTTAATGGTGATATTAGCATAAAACACACTATCCTGAGGAGTTTACATGACTTGCATTACAATAAAAACACACACACAACAGTGAGCTTAACACAGGTCCCGTTATCATCCGTGATCACCTTAAACGTGTCCGAGCAGCTTATCAGCGATGAGATGAGATTGAACCCTCCTGTTTGGGTGGGATTTAGGCTTGTAATCCCTCCTCCCTGTTGGATTATCTGCTCTCAGAGATGGGTGAAGGTGGTGCTGCCATGTTTTTGCTTTCTGCAGGAGATAATGGGATTACTGCTGACGGCATTGTTGTCGGTGGTGGGTTCGTGAATGTCGCGTGTCAGGGGGGGCGTGGCTGCACGGGAGGCAGGAGGATTTACAGGATGCCGGCATGTGACGGACATTCAAATTCATAATTTATTGAACAATGTTGTGCCGATAATGGCTATTAGGGAACTGGATTATGGCTGTTGGGGAGAAGATACCGGCTTGTGTCTATTCGCGGTCGTGTTTCCATGCAGGGGAAGCACTCCCACCGTCGAAAATCAATACCGTGTGAGCTCTCAGACCTCGGCGAGACAAATTCATCCACATTAATGGGCCTCTTAAACAGTCGCACACAAACAAGCCTGCAGTTTCCTGATGAGGTCTCCAGCATCATAATGCCCTCTGCCAGCATGTGTTTACAGTACTCACTTTCACAAGCTCACAAGGTGGTTATTCAACACATGAGGGTCTGTTTTTTTTTTGTCTTCTCAGGCGGCGTTACATTCTTCGTGGCCTTGTACGACTATGAAGCGAGAACATCTGACGATCTTTCCTTTAAAAAAGGAGACCGCTTCCAGATCATCAACAATACGTAAGCATCTTCCTCTACTTTTATAAAGATCTGTTTCACAAGATGCCTCTCTTTCAATCCTAAACCGCACCTGTTCTTTGTAACCGTGAATATGTGTGATTGGCACTTCTTTCCCGATGCCGGCTTTTCAGCTCGGCGCGCTGGATCTTTTATTTGATTCAGGCTGTGTCGCCTGAGGTTACAGCATTGTAATGTAGATTCGTCTCATTCAGTCCCCGTTTATTTTGAGTCCTACCTAAAGAAAATTCCAATGAATGCAGAACAAATTACTTTTAAAGCTAACTAACAAAGCTACGTACTTACGACCTATTTCCATAAGAGAGGATCATTGTACACGAGGCTGATGCCTGAATTAATAACCATTAACCTCATTTAACCGCCTCTCATCCAGAGTATCAATCATAGCTGGGATGTAGTACCAGGCCTTGGTTTACTGCTTAATACACGAGTCATTTGTCTCACCTCTCCTGTGTGTTTGTCCTCCTGCAGAGAGGGAGACTGGTGGGAGGCTCGCTCCATCAACACGGGGAGAAATGGCTACATCCCGAGCAACTACGTGGCCCCCGCCGACTCCATCCAAGCTGAAGAGTAAGGCATCGATGTGACCTCATTTCTTGCAACACACTCCAAATATCAACGTCAGAAGATTTTTCAACAGTCGGCTTCTCGGTCGCCACTTTAAGGGGACATATCGTGGGAAAACTCACTTTTTCAGTGCTTTTGCACATAAATGGGTATCACCTGAGTATCTCCTTGTTTTGCTCGCAAGCCAATCAGATAAGCCTGGGCTTTTTCGGGAGGTGTGCTTAAAGAGACAGCCTCTAAAACGGAGCATTTCAGACAAAGGGGGAATACAGGTGTATTCAGACGGATAGTATGAGAAAGTGAATGGTGTTTTTTGACCATTAAAGCGTGTCAACATGTTGTAGTAGAAACCCTGAATCACATGTGAACCTGAAAAATGAGCCGGATATGTCCCCTTTAAAGTGTGAGTTTGGCAGGTTTTTTTAATGTGCACGCTTTCTGTTGACAGGTGGTACTTTGGTAAAATGGGACGCAAAGATGCTGAGAGGTTGCTGCTGAATCCGGGAAACCACAGAGGAACTTTCCTCGTGCGAGAAAGTGAAACCACTAAAGGTGATGATGTTTCCTTGTTAAACCGAGTAGCGGATGATGCATCCGATCACTGAGCTCCAAACTGCTGACAGGATAACGATAAGTAATCAGTTTACGTTTCTGATTCTGGGTCAGTGTTGATGAATGTAGTTACTATGGTGATGTGTTTTCCTAAATGCAAAAACAAAGCTATGAATTGCTCCCCGGGCTGGCTCCCGTCTCCACAGCAACATCAGCTGATAATCATGGGTGTCGTAGAATTTAGAGCACAAAGCAAGCAAGCAAACTTTCTTCACAGAGTTCTGTTTGTGCTGGATTTCAGGAAGGAGAAAACAAGTAAAAGCAGTAGCAAAGATGCTCTCTAAGACAAATCGACGCATTAGGATGAGAGAAAAAATGCTATTTGTCAGAATTTTCAGAATAAAATGGGTCCAATCTTTTATTTTGGTGAATATGGAGCGTAAGAATAAGTCATAATCTGTGTTCACGTTCAATAACGGACCTGCCACTAGTCTCCTAAAGGGGGCGGGGCGGCGGTGAAACCCACTTGACACAGATACGGGAAGCTGCCTCTCGGTGGGCCGTCTCCGCTCTGAACTGTCTCTGGCAGCAGGAAAGAAAGAAGGAGATAAAAGACACAGAGAATTCATAGCAACCCTGTGAGGCTTTAAACTAAATGCGAATAAGCTCTTGTCTCATGTCTTTGTCAGACATTGTCGGTGCCTGAGCTTGAATCGGAGCTATCAGTGCAGTCTGCTGATCTTTTGTCTCACTTTGTTCCTCGATTCAGCATTCATGTAGAGTTGAAATGGACGTGAGTGTGCTCTACGGAGCATTTAAAGCCGTTTGTTTAGGAGGAGATATTAAAATATAACTGTGAATTCGAGTGATGAAGAGCGTTTCCCCTCATCTCCTCTAGGCGCTTATTCTCTCTCCATACGAGACTGGGACGAAGCCAAAGGAGACAACGTGAAACACTACAAGATCCGTAAGCTGGACAGTGGGGGGTACTACATCACCACCCGAGCGCAGTTTGACACGTTACAGAAGCTTGTCAAACACTACACAGGTATGTTTGCAACGCTCTCGCTTTCTTCTCTCATTCATTATTCATCCCACCTGAAAACGACTCTCTGTCACACCTGCTGCTCTCTGCCAGCATGCACTTTTTTTCTGTTCCACCTGCAAAAATCCTCCCCGGAGACGAACAGTTTTTAATCTTAATTACAACTGATGGAGCAGTTAGGATTTTTTGAGCCTCGTCTTTGGGGTCCCGAGGAGAGCTGGAAGTTAAATCTCTGTTAACCCACTTCATTTCAGCGTGACTCTGGAGAGGGTTGTTGGTGTATCTCATTTATATTTCATCCCGGTTGGTATAAGAGCACGAATTCATGCACATGAAATGGGAATGAATGATGCATGAAACAGACTTCAGCCTCCCGCTGGTTCAGGGACTCGTGTTTGGTGACACCGCCGGGTGTAATGAAGCGTTTTTTTGATACCCAACCCGCGTCTTGCTTCCTTCACAGAGCACGCCGACGGGCTTTGCCACAGGCTGACCAGCGTTTGCCCCACAATCAAGCCACAGACCCAGGGGCTTGCCAAAGACGCCTGGGAGATCCCCCGGGAGTCCTTGCGACTGGAGCTCAAACTGGGCCAGGGCTGCTTCGGAGAAGTCTGGATGGGTAAGAGACACGCGGGAACACGTTCAGACAACCGCTTTCTGGCGTCACGCCTTCATTACTATCTGGATTGTGAAATACTGTACGAAACCAGCCCAGCATGTACTGGAACGCACACGAACACTCCGATGTCTATGTTTATTGTGTCTATTTTCAGTCCAAACTGGGGATTCATCCACTTCCTGCAGTCGCTTCCTCTGTTTGTTGCATTCCCTTTATCTCCAGAGATCGTCTCACTCAGCTGCAGCCAACCTTTCCTCTAGTATCCGCTCATCCCAGGCATACTTCTGCGAGGAGTGCACGCATGACAGCACATGCCTGAGCAATTACGAGACCTAATTAATGATATTGTCTTGCTGCCGGCCCATTAACAACACTCATTACCCCCGCTGCCCCGTGGGCGTGTCTTCTCCCCCCCCCCCTATCTCTGACAGGCACGTGGAACGGCACCACCAAGGTGGCCATCAAGACGCTGAAGCCGGGCACCATGTCGCCTGAAGCCTTCCTCCAAGAGGCTCAGATCATGAAGAAGCTCAGGCACGACAAGCTGGTGCCCCTTTACGCCGTGGTGTCCGAGGAGCCCATTTACATCGTCACAGAGTACATGGCCAAAGGTACAAAACACGCCTTAAAAAAAAACCCCTGTGTGAAAGCTTCCTTTGATTAGCAATTAAACTGACTTTCTATGAACTCTCGACCCTGGAGAATAACAAGAATCAGCCGTTTCCTGTTACATCACGCTGATGAGGTCTATTTTTAAAGAAGAGCGAAGCAACAACTCGGCCTCTCCATTTTTTCCGGCGCAAAAATCGATCACGCGGCTTTGCTTTTTCAGGCACTGATATATTCCATATATGCTTTGGCGATTTTCCTTAAAGGAAGAAAATGTAAATTTAAGGTATTGTTTAATTAATGTGCTGCACGGATTGAAAGGCCTTGAATGTCCCTGGCGGTTCCCCGAGGCCTGAAACTGGGATGTTTAATTGAAAACTGCAGTGGGTTTGTGGGAGGATTTCAAAGCTTCAGCTGCAATGCGTTTTTTTGGGGGGGTGCTTTTATGAGTAATTAGATTTATGTGTGTGTGTAAATGTTAGCTCAATGAGATATGCCTGTGTGCGTGGGTCTAAATGTTTGTTGATCCAGTGTGTGCTATGATCTCATAGATTAACTGCGGTTGTGTTTTCCACAGTTCCCCTTCTCTTCATGCAGAAAATAACGTAATAATTCACAGTCGAGCTTGTTTTTTTATTCAGTTTTCGGTATTCAGGGGCTTGATATTACATATTTAACATATTTTTTATGGTGGTACATTGGTATGCAGCTGGTTCAGCTCCACTTTTATTGCCGCTATAGTACATCATGGCTGCTCTGCATTAACGACCTCTCACCTTCTGCTTTTATAGGAAGCTTACTGGACTTCCTCAAAGAGGGTGACGGCAAATTCCTCAAGCTCCCCTTGTTGGTGGACATGGCTGCACAGGTGAGACAAACCACACGTACCTTTTTATTTATTTTTTTTGCTTTTCCTCGAGTGCAGAATTTGTGTCAGTGAATGTTATTTTTAATATTCTATTTTAAGCCTCAGGAAAACATCCTCAGTTTGTTTCTGTTCTTTCATTATTGTCTTCTTTTTTTATATTCGACAGAGGGCTTGATGTTCTGAGTGTGTGAAGCTAAATCTTTTTTACTGAAGCTGCTGTCGAATTGTTTTTCCTTGTTGTTTTTTTAGATCGCTGACGGCATGGCTTTCATCGAGAGGATGAACTACATCCACAGGGACCTGCGTGCCGCCAACATTCTTGTGGCCGACAACCTGGTGTGCAAGATCGCCGACTTTGGTCTGGCCCGGTTGATAGAGGACAACGAGTACACGGCGAGGCAAGGTGGGTCGGCCTACACGAGTCCACACATACCCGTCTTATTATTTAAAACGTGGTCAGCCTCCTTTTAAAAAACAGTTGGCTGTTACCCCGGTGACGCTGTGTTTGGGATGGGCACACAGGCCGGGACAGTCCTGAGGGACTTCTAAGTGGAACGAGAAGTTTTAAGCGATTCACAATTTTTCATGGAGCTGTGTGAACTCTTTTCAGTGTGTCGGCCTCCGAGACGCCTGTTGGTGTGCAGGAGAAACCGTGCAGAACAATTAATCAGAAAAACACGCTTGATGTGCATGTAAGCGTTTTTTACACTAAATGCAGCGAGCGGATCTGCCCGGCATAATTGTGGTATGACAGCGTGCACCATCCCTCCTCACGTCACTCACACTGTAATGTTTTAATTAGATTAAGACCACAAATTAGTGAACTGTGGCCTCTTTCTATCTTTTTTTTTCTCTCTCCGCCATTCCACTGTAAATCCATCGTGTCTAGAACGCTTTGTACAGTAAAGCATGTGGGTGCTGACAGAGATTTCATGGTGCATTCAGGTGTACCTCGTAGCACCCTCCTGCCATCTAGTGGATCTTCTTTTTGCAGTTGCTTGCTCCCAATTGACTGATGAAAGAAGTTATTGGTATTACAAAGTAAATAATATTATTTACATTTGAGCATGTAACCTCATACTTTCCAAAAAAAAAAACGTTTGATACCATGTAGCTTGTTTTTAAAGAAAGAATTTAAAATGTAAATGACCGTTGTCACGGCCTGAATGAATGGCAGAGTTGTACACTGTTCGAAATATAGGTGCTAACTAGAACCATGTAGGGTTCTACAGCTTGTCCACTGAGGAGAATCCTTTTTGGTTCCTGATAGAACCTTTTTATAAAGATTCCACCTGAACTGATGTAATGCTAGCTGTCAAACTAGCTACATTGTAGCATCAATGAAAAATAAACAAACGTATAAAATGTATAAAAAAAATCTATATATTTTTTTAAACGCATCCGACTCAGTGTGCAAGGGTTCTGTGAGTAATGCATTTTTTATCAGCTGACAGATTTTTAAAAAAAAATTCAGGAAAAGAAGCAACACATTAGCCTTATTTAGCTAGCAGCTAGCTTGGTTAGCAGTAAACTGACCACAGAAAACCTAAAAACAACAATCAGGAGGCAGCTGTAAAGAGAAAATGTGCAGCTGATTCTCTGTGACAGGCTCTTGGAGAGTAGCCTACATAAAAGATGCCCGTCGGTATTCTCTTTTTCTTTCATGTTAGCGTCACGGCCGCGGAGCCACGGTTGCTAGTAGAAACGGCATGTTCAGCTGAAACCGACGGCTGCTGGCAGATGAATGGGATTTTTGTTTGTGATGCGTGCAGCTTTGATAACGTTAGATTTGAAATATTCAGCATCTCTTTCCCAGAGATACTCTGATGAATCCTCAGATGTCAGCGAGTTTACATAAGGAACGTGTCTTCAGTAGAAATTAGCTCCAGAAAAGCAACATTCCTGGATTATTTGTGCATCACCAAAACATAGTTTCCATAAAAGACGTGTTGGTTGATTGCATTCGTGTAAATTGTCTTCCACTCCCGTTGTAATTAGATCAAACAGTGAATTCTGACTGGGGAAGAGATGTATTTTTTTACCTTTAAATCAGAACTTAATCTCATGCTTGGACACACAGTTTGTTTTAGGTGGAAATAAAACCTTTAAAAACAAAACCCACAGTCATTTTCATCCCTCTGGGGTGTATTTACAAGTTTAATATCAAACAAATGATGTATTCTTAATTATGTATTAGGCCTTTTTCATAGAAGGCATTTATTTATTTGTCACAGAAGGAAAAGGTGTAGTTCTCCATGTAGCTGCTGTGTGATTAGGAATCGTGGTATTGTGTTTCCTCACAGTGACACTTATATAGGACGAAGCATCCTGTGCTTCTCCTAATGTGAGAAGTCAAAATGTCTGCCGTGAGAAAGGCCTATTGTAGGTCACTATGACCATTGTCATTTCCTGGAAATGAAGCCAGACGTGAAGGCGTACGCCCTCTAGTGGACTCACCTCACCCCCCCCTCTCCTCTCAACATTACAGGGGCTAAATTCCCAATTAAATGGACGGCCCCAGAGGCCGCCCTGTACGGACGCTTCACCATCAAATCAGACGTCTGGTCCTTTGGGATCCTGCTCACCGAGCTCGTCACCAAAGGCAGAGTGCCCTACCCAGGTAAGTGACAGTGACACACATACCCAGACACACAGGGGGGGGGGGGGGGGGGGGGCGGAGTTATCACCTTTCAGTCTGTCAGTAGACGTCAAGCAGGCGGGCTTGTTAATGTCTGAGGATGAAGTGAAGCCGCCTGACATTGTCTGGGCCGGTTGTTTATGCCTCTGCAGGGGGAACACAGGACACACACACACACACACACACACATTTGAGATTAGATGGGACCATCTGGTGGAGGCCGATCAGGAGATTGAACACCACTCTTGTTTATAACCATCTGCCAGACTGACTCCGCCCCTGGGGAGCAGGGCATGCAGTGTTCTGCACCACCTTCACACACACACACGTCCACTTTCTCTCTGATGAAGCGCTGAAGCAATTAATAGATTAGTCCGCTGACTGGATAAAAGTAATTTAAAATAATCTGTTGTAATGATTTCAGGTTAGAGGAGAAGATCAATACACTCATGTCTGGAAGCTAAATATCGTATCTCCATGGTCATAGTGTGCAGCTATTTTTGAATAAGAAATCTAATTATTTGTATTTTTTATATCAAAATCCAATACCTTTGGAAGCCGGATATTCTTGAAATGCCGTGTCAGCTCGAAATTAACTTAAGCTAACGTGCTCTTATAGCTTCATATTTAGATACAGATATGTAAGTGGCATCCATCTTCGCATTATGCCCCAAAATGTTGATGTGTTCAATATTTACTGGATTGAACCTCCTTTCTCTTCTGTATATCGGATCTGCTCCAAGGAATTGAAATTGAAATGATTGAATGGAATAATCTCCAGAGACCTAAAGCCTCCCGTCTCCCTCTCAGGCATGGTGAACCGTGAGGTGCTGGAGCAGGTGGAGCGAGGCTACCGCATGCCTTGCCCCCAAGGGTGCCCCGAGTCCCTGCACGAGATGATGAAGGTCTGCTGGAAGAAGGACCCGGACGAGAGGCCCACCTTTGAATACCTCCAGTCCTTCCTGGAGGACTATTTCACTGCCACGGAGCCACAGTACCAGCCTGGAGAGAACCTATAGCCTGCCTGGACTCGTATCCCTACGCCTCGGAGCGCACTTTAAGACATGAGCTCTTAATTATCGGACACTATCAAAACGTGGGTGGAAGCCAGGACAACCAGTCACATAAACCACTACTTGCTCTACACATTCTTTATTTTTTATTATTTTATTTTGCTCTCAGCATCCACCATCATTTAATTTTACATTCATATTGTTTTGCTTTCATTCATGGTACTAGGCAAGTCTTAGCTGTGTGAATGTTTTAATTTTAAATGTGGATTTCTATCACCGTGTACATTAATGTGGTAGAAAGAAACTAAATAATTCAAGTTATGTTCGACACACTACATGAACACAGTATATTGCTGTAAAAAAAAAATAAGCTGTGATGATGCCTTGCAATAGAAAATCATACTGTCATAATGGGAGTCCAAATGTTGGGTTTTTATGTGGTTTAATGTGGAGCTCTCCCTTCGCCGCTAAATCGTATTCTTTTGTGGTAAATTGGTAAATTATGCATCAGAACGATGAATTATTAACAGAGATAATATATTGAACTAATAGGGAGAAGCTCTCAGGGGACCGGTGGTCATTATCACAGTCCATTTGACAGGAATTATTTAAAAAAGCAAATCCCACACAGCTCAGCTCAAGCTACATTTCATCAGCTAGTGTATTTTTCTATTTGTTACAAGTGGGTGAGACCGTGACATGGTCTTTAATGCCTTGTAATATTTTAAAATGCATTTTTTTATATATATATATATTATTGTATATGTTCCTTTTGTCATCACAATACTTTATCACATTGTATTCATATCACATGGACGTGGTTTTATAGCTTCATTCGAAGGCCGGAGGAGACTTTTTTCATAACAAGGCCATAATAATTCTTTCTGTCCGTCACTGTCCGGGTTGTTTATAATCTCACTGCGATCACTACAGAGACATGCTTACATAAAGAGAAAAAAAACTGTGTCAGTGAGGGAAACCGGAGCGACACTCATGAACTTGCATCTTCTTGCATAAACCAGAATGACACTTAACGTGGATACAAGATGATTTTTACCGGCTCTTTCTAAAAAAAAGTGGAAAATGGTGAACAAAGCCACCAAATAAACTGGGAACGTCATCTTCCACAACGTGACTGACTGAAGCATTTGGTACTCTTTCATGTTTCATGTATGGAAGGAGGCTCTGCAGAAAACTATTTGTATTGCAATGATGATGTTTGGGGTTTTTTTCTACAGTGATTTCATCTTTGCCTTTTGCTCCTATGGACTCATCGGGACAGTATTGTGATGGGAATAACACTCCTCATTTTATATGACTAGTAATAAAACGGACAGGGTTGCAAACATATATTTATAGGTGAAATGTTTTGATTTGTCAGGTCACGGTAGGAGTTTTGACCAATGGCAGGCTGAGGTGGGCGGGCAACTTCTATTGGCCATACGTCAGAAGGAAATACTTCTTTAACGGTGACAGAAACTCAGGACAAGTCTAAAAAATGTTGCAAAAAATCACCCGTGTGACAGTCCGGGACGTGAGATTCCCGACGTCTCTGGAGCAGCACGGCTCTGACGCGATGGTGAGGACGTTTTCTGTGTACGTGCGGTTTGCAGAGTCCGGTTTTTTCCCTCATTGTGAACTCCTCCGCCGCAGCACACCGACCCGGACTACTCGGCCGCCTATGTGGTGATCGACACGGCCTGCGGGTTGAAAGGCTTCGGCCTGACGTTCACCCTGGGGAGAGGCACGGAGATCGGTAAGAGGTCACGCAGCCAGGCTGCATGTTAAACACCTGCTACAATGTAACCGTGAACACCGATTTAGCTCCATTGGTTACAATGTAGCCGCTGCGTTCAAGTGCTTCCAACGAAATGCAACTTCTTGTGTGTTCTCATGCTGCCTTCACGTGGTATCGGAATTAATATACTATAATGCAGACGTCTGCACATGGAGTGCATTATTTCCCAGAAGTCCTGAGGGTTGAAACACCGAGTTTTGGGCTAAAAGTGATATAATAAACATTTTTTAAATACATTCTAATTTGAACAATTTTTTAGAATAACTATGTGACCAATTTTGTCTAAAAAGAAAACATTTGCACAATATTAAACATAAATAGCTCTTAAATAATAATGCATATGACCATAATTTAATGTTACATTAATGTATCAACAAAAAGTTTCCAGTATTGTGACTTTACTTGAAGGCAACGTTCATTTTCTCGCATGCTTGTCTACGAGGTTGACCCCTACACTGCCACCTTGTGGTAATATGTATTAATCACAATACAACCAATTTTAGGTGCATCTGTTCAAAGAGAGAGTAAAAAAAAAATATATAAATATACATGGTAGAAGGTTTTCAGAGGCTGTGTCGTGTCGCTTGTAACCCACAGTGGTGTGTGCTGTGGAGGCTCTGGCTGAACTGGTTGTTGGGAAATCCCTGCAGGAGATTGTGGGCGACTTCCGGGGATTTTTCCGCCTACTGACTAGTGACGGCCAGATGAGATGGGTAAAAAAAAAAGAGCTACACAAAGCTTTAGGAAATGTAAAAAACAAGATACAGATTCCCCTGAACAATGCAGCCTGATGGCCTCTTTGGAAACAAAGGAAATCAAACTGTGTGTACAAGGTGAATTCTGGTCAGGTGACATCCTGGTTAATGTTTGCACATTTTAAACACACTTTGTACTGTCTTTATTTCCATCAGGCCTGAATGTCTGTTAGATTTTCACCAGGTTTGGGTGCATAATCCAGTTTGTCAGTGCTATCTGCCTATATAATGCGTGACTCATATCAAAGGGGACTTTTTAACGTCCCGTCTGAACCAGCTGGGACCAGAGAAAGGAGTGATCCACCTGGCCGTGGCAGCAGTCCTGAATGCTGTGTGGGACCTGTGGGCGAGGGTGGAGGGAAAGGTGCCAAGGCTTTGATGAGGCATTATTATTATTAGAAAAACCACAGTTTCCTCCACAATCGTGACTCACCAGCTGCCGTTTCCCCCCCCCTGCAGCCGCTGTGGAAGCTGCTTGTCGACATGGTGAGTCACAGGGAATGTAGATGTCTGCTTTACATCCGAGACGTGACCACAAGGGGATATATAATGTCTAGTGTGTGATTCAGGATCCCAAGCAGATCGTCTCCTGCATTGACTTCAGATACATCACGGATGCGCTGACGGAGGAGGAGGCTCTAGGTGATGTGTTATATATATCCAGTACAGGTGTTGGGGGGGGGGGAAGAAATCCCTTCTTCCTGAACTCCTTATGCTTCTCTTTTCCCACCCAGACATGCTCATGAAAGCACAGGAGGGCAAGAAGCAGAGAGGTGAGGGTCATTAATTAAATGAAGGATGAAGGAATTGGATTTCACGGAACGAAATTGCCCCTTTAGAGACCCACAGGAGGCCTTTTTAGCCGAATAACGAGCCCCTATACACGCCGTGATTGCTCTATTAAGCCACATGTCTCCTTGAGTGGAGTATATTACCTGTGCCGGCTGCTTCTTTCGCCTGCCAGAGGATCGCATGCTGAAAGAGGGTTATCCTGCCTACACTACCTCCTGCGCGTGGCTCGGGTACTCTGAGCAGCTGCTCAAACAGGTGTGCGCTTTGAAAATAGGCGTCATTTCTCAGGTTTTGATGAGCCGTTAGTGAGTAACCGTGACGGTTGTGCGTTTCTGAAGCTCTGCACGGACGCGCTGGAAAGCGGTTGGACCAAATTCAAGGTGAAGGTCGGTGCGGATCTAGAGGACGACGTTCGCAGGTGTCGCCTCATCAGGCAGATGATTGGACCCGACAACACTCTGGTGAGCTCGGTTTCCCCACCACCTTTTTGGATTTACATCAGGAGAAGTGCGATAAAGTGTACTTTTTCATGTGTTTTAGATGATCGATGCCAACCAGAGATGGGACGTGGCCGAGGCCATCAGCTGGGTGACCAGCCTGGCTGAGTTCAGACCTCTTTGGATCGAGGAGCCCACGTCTCCAGATGATATCCTGGGCCACGCCACCATCTCCAAGGTGAGACCGATGAATGATGATGAGACAATGAATCACCGAGCACCCAGACGAAGAGACAAAACCCACGTCTTTGTGTGAAGCCGGATAACGGATGTCTAACTTTGTGCAGGCTTTGGCTCCACTCGGGATCGGAGTGGCATCTGGAGAGCAGGTCAGAGCCTGTGTTTGCTGCAGCTTCATATCACTGATTGGTGACTTGATATTATCTAGTAAACGGTTTCGCCCTCCAGTGTCACAACAGGGTGATGTTCAAGCAGTTTTTGCAGGCCTCGGCGCTGCAGTTTGTCCAGATAGACAGCTGTCGGCTGGGGAGTGTCAACGAGAACCTGGCCGTGCTGCTGATGGCCCACAAGTTCCAGGGTGAAACTCCAGACTCATGTCAGGGGGTCCAGCGTTACCAAAGTGTAACATCTCTCTGATATATTCTGCTGTCTTCTCTCTTAGTGCCCGTTTGTCCTCACGCTGGAGGAGTCGGTCTCTGTGAGCTCGTCCAGCATCTCAGTCTGTTCGACTACATCTGTGTGTCGGCAAGTCTCAGCAACCGGTAAGAACAGGATCGATTGTTTCGTTAAGAGCTCTTAAACTGTAACCTTTTATCTCATTATATATTTAACACAGGGTTTTGCTTCTTTTTTAATGTCAGAATGTGTGAATATGTGGATCACCTGCATGAACACTTCACCTGCCCTGTGGTGATTCACGACGCCCACTACATGCCTCCCCGGGTAAGATGAAGGCACCACTTCAGTTTAAGTACCACAGTATAGAAGTAGAAGTACAAACTGAATTATATTTATTGATGCATGAATATTAATGTTTTTTTTTTATTGCCACTAGTGAGGGTGGAGCTATATACACAGCTGGGTAGCTTGTAAATATCAGAGATGAATCAAGTTTTATCTTTATCCATAATAATACATGATAAATGTATGTTATGTTGTTATTAATCTGAAAACACAAACTAACAAAAAGGTATTTAATCATTGTAATGTTAAAGAAAATATATTTCCCTCTAAAATGTCCTCAAAATGTTACTCTAGTGAACATCTTTAGGTGCTTGTTTGAGTCCAATGTGTTTTTGTTCTCAGCATCCGGGCTACTCGTGTGAGATGCTGGAATCATCCGTGCAGAGACACCAGTACCCCGAAGGAGAAGTATGGAAGCTCAACACAAACAAATAAACAGTTTACTCTTTTTAGATTTATAATCGGATAAATGGAGAGAAAATTTCACTAATAATCTACTGGAAGTGGAGCAGACACGATCAAAATAAGACCTTTTATAATGAAGTTGTATTTTGCTGCTAGGCTCTTGTTGTCCAATAACAATTCTGTACAAATCCAGCTGACAAAAATGTAAATTCTTTATTTGCATAATTAAATATTCATAACATTTAAAGAAAACTGTACCAAACATCCTTTCCCCCACAAGCAATAATAGAAAACCCTTTCTTGTAACAGCGTATATGTCACTAAAATCACAGTCCTTTTTGTAACATGAAGGAACTAAGTTCTAAAAAATATACAGTCTTTCTGAACAATGGAGTGAACGAAATGATCAGTTTTCTAAACTTTTTCTTTTTTTTAATCCCTCACCACGATCAAAGTGTGATCTTTACACAGCCATCTGCATCTTGATGGGGGGATGAGGGTTGTAGTCGCAGATTTCAAAGTCCTCCGCGCGGAAATCGTCGATTCTCTCCACTTTTCTCAGGATCTTCAGCTTGGGGAAAGGGCGGATCTCTCTCTGAAGCTGCAAATGTAGACACGTGTTAAGTTTGGAATTGGGCAGCGGACTGGAGTGGCAGAAAGCCATCTTTAACTAACCCACCTGTACTTTGAGAGGTTCCACGTGGTTGATGTAAATGTGAGCGTCTCCCAGTGTGTGAACAAAGTCGCCCGGCTGGAGGGACAAAAAAAAATATATAAGCACATAATAATATGCTAAAAAACAGTTTTGACAAAAGCTCAGTGCCCTCACCTTGAGTCCTGTGATGTGAGCGATCATGTAGGTGAGAAGTGCATAGCTTGCGATATTGAAAGGCACCCCGAGGCCCATGTCGCCCGAGCGCTGGTACAGCTGACACGACAGCTCGCCGTCACACACGTAGAACTGACACAAGGCGTGGCAGGGGGGCAGAGCCATGAGGGGCAGGTCTGTAACGGCAGCATCACCACCGTCAGATTTAAAGAGCGCCGATGACGTTTAGGATGAGTTCAAGTAACTTTTAAAACGTTGTAAACGCCGCACCTTTGGGGTTCCAAGCACACATGATGATCCGTCGGTCCTCTGGGTTCACGTTGATGGTGTCGATGATCTTCTGCAGCTGGTCAATGCCCTGCCCCGTGTAATCTGTTTAAAAAACAAATTATTCAAACGGAAGAGGAGGTTTGCAAAGACATTTCTCAGGACTTTGATGTAGGAAATTCACAATAGAAATGATAATGTGTAAACTGGGCGTAGCTGCACCTGCATGCATGTTGGTGTACTCGGCACCAAAGTGCCTCCACTGGAAACCGTACACGGGTCCCAGGTCGCCCTCCTCTCTATCTGTGAAGCCAAGGTTGTCTAAGAAGGCCCGGGACCCGTTGGCTTCCCAAATCTTCACCCCTTTCTCCGAGAGCTCCTTGGCGTTTGTTGATCCCTGTGACAATGAAATGAAGGAAATATTGAGAGCTGTGACACAAAACCACAAACAGAAAGAAAATCTGATTTTCTCAGCTACCCGTTCAGGCATGTAGCTCTTTCCATATCGTCCTCACCTTGATAAACCACAGCAATTCTTCAAGGATCCCCCTCCAAAACACCTTCTTGGTCGTCAGCAAAGGAAACTGATCTACAAATAAACAGGAACATGTTACATTTTACATAATTAACTACAGCAACGTACATGTTACAGCAAGGTACATGTTATATAGCCTTACATGCTCAACCTGATGTTAACAATTGATGGTTTGAAGAGAAAGAAATCCTGCTTCTTATCACATAAATAATCAAAAATCTCATGAATGTGGTTATCAAAAAAAAAAAACAATATATAAGGTTTATAAATCAACCCATCAGTGCCCCCTGGTGGACACCATAAAAACATTTAGAATTCTGTACAAATATCTGTAATACAACAATATCAGCCATTTATCCGGGTTCTTGAGCCAAACATTCATGCATTAAACTACATAAATGGGACTTTATGCAGAAATATTGTCTCTTATTCCACTACACATATTTACAGTATTAAAAAGATGCACTATTGATTAATTAAACCACCTTAAACCTAAAGCTCATCCAATAACACATGCGACACCCTGGAAAAACAGGAGACCTTCAGTATACTTTACTTTTGGCGCTACACTGTTATTTTGGAGTACTTCCCCATTGTTGTAATACTTTTACTCCCACCACTGTTTCTTACCAGCAACAATACTATTTACAGTACATTAATTAATGCCAGACAAAGTTAAAACCCCCAAACCTCGCAGACTGTATCTGGCCTGAGCACCGAACACGGAGACGACCCCGGTCCCGGTCCGGTCCCCCTTCTTGCGGCCGTGCTGCATGATGTACTCGATCTGGTCCAGATACCCGCGTTCATCGCAGAAAACACCGAAGTTCTTCTTCTGTCCCTCCGCCGCCGGCCGCGTCTCCTCCGGCTCCTTACAGCCGCCCGCTGCGTGGATCTCTGAGGTGGCGGGCATGTTTGTCCACGAAAGAGGAACTCAGACGACGTGATGGAGAAAAGTGTAGTGTTTTGTTACCGGTGGATTTTCCCCGGGTAATTTTCGAGCCACTTCCGTTTTTTTATACAAAATCTCGCGAGAGTACGCGGAAAGGCGCGCCTGCTTCTTTTTACTGTTTTTTTTTCTTTCTTCCATCATGACTGCCTTAAAAAAAGTAATTGTAGTAACACATATATAAATGCCTGCTTAAAAAAAAAAAAAGGCAATTAAATAAACAATACTAATTTGCGAGCAGAATAATTTTGTTTACTATATTTTCAACCTTTACCTGAGAGTGCCCTACTTTCTTTGGCTGATTTTTAACAAAAGCAAGAACAAATAAAAGTGAGTGTACATAGTTTAATTAACATACATGAATAAAAAGTAAGGTGGCTCTTCAAGTTTTCCAAAAATCAGCTCTCTATTCAGCATCTGAAGGTAATGTGTGAATCCTGCACATTAATCAATAGTGTAGAAAAAATTATAAATATAAATGTTCCGACACAAGCAAGTTAGTAAATTGCACGTGGGTCAATCTTTTAATACAAAGTCAGTGAAGGATTCAATTTATTATTGTTTCTTAGGCACCGAATCATTTTGGATTAAAACATATTGCATTGTGGGTCTGGGGGAAATGCAAAGGGATTTGTAATATTATAATATTTTCAAATTATCACAATTGATTTTACTCAAATTCCACTTGGAGCTCTGCCAGGTGAAGCTGGGAGCCAAAAAGAATCAACTAAGCCACAACGCCGCCGCGATCAATAGCTCTTATCTGCTGTTTATGGAGAGTTAGAGCCTCCTGAGCTACATATTGGATAAAAGCAGGGTCATCCACGTCCAGCTCTGCTGGGACCGAGACGGTCACTGGGGCAGAGTCCAGTATGGTTACAACCACACTGCTATCGGCTTTGGGTCTGATGTTCTTCATCTGCTGCTGTGGATTCACCTGAAAGATGACATAGAGTGAAACTGCATCAGTGAACCCTTGTTGCATCCCAAATAAACTACTGCGAGATAAAAACTCCAACATCACTCCAAACGTACTGCGATCACGGTGAAGGAGCTGCGTGGGCCCTCGCTGCCGTCGGACAGCCGGCCCACCCAGCCGTACTTGTCGTCCATGTCGCCGAGCCAGCTCCGCGTGTCGGCCGTGTGTCTCTGGACCAGCTGCAGCCTGTCGTCGTGCTGCTGCCGGGAGGCGTTGAGCAGCATGAGCATCTCCTCCATCTCAGAGTGAAGCTGCTGGACGCCGGGACATTCTGCAAGTATAAAACATCACATACATATACTGTGTGTATATAAAAACATCTGTTTTCTCAACCTCTTTGGAGTAAATCTCAAACATGTCACAATGGATTTCAGTGCAGACGGATGGGATGATTTAGGATTTCATCACTGATTGGACTGACTGGATAAAGTAACAACCAGCCAAGAAACTGATAATGGGAACCATCAAAATATCCTGCTGAATGTTTTCACTCATGATGCCTATTAAACCCCTTCAGCTGAAAGACTAGTTTGCAAAAATGAAGACTTCAAAGTGATCGTAGCAATGTATTATAATTCGTTTTTAATTGTCCCTTTAGGTGAAACGCTTATTTGGGCCAGAATTTGCATTTAAGGTCCAAATAGGAACATTTGTGCTGGTTATTTACCTTGTAGCAGATAATCTTCACACGCCTTGCACAAACTCTGCAGCTCCCAGCACTCTGACGCTTGTCTGCGCAGTCGTCTGCACAGATGTCTGCTGTGGGTCGGCGATCCCGTATCTGTGTGTATAAACATGCAATAACACACTGGATATTTCATAGATTGACCTGTTTCAATGGAAAGAACAGCTTGGGTCCATGTGTACTTCCTGTCGGCACCAGTATAAAACCCCATGTAAAGACCTTTCCATCTCTTATAGGTTCCTCACTGAGTGTTGAGCAACAAAGGGCATCGGATACCTGTGCTCGGTTGCTGAAAGTACTCCTCGGCTTCTTCAAACACGTCAGCCACCGTGGAGCCGAACCCTTGCAGCACATTCCTCCCAAAGCCGGACACCGAATCGAGGACGTGATCCAGACCCAAGGTCCTGAAGAATCCGGCGCTGGAGCCGGCCTGCGTGGTCGAGCGCGGGCTGGGCCGGACCTCCGCGGTGAAGGCCGCCAGGAAGGGACGCCCGAACACCCGCTGCATCCTCTTCACCAGGGTGACGCTCCGGTTGTACAGGAGGCCGGTGTGTGACAGCAGCTGGCTGAAGGAGGCGTCCAGGTCTGCACCGTCTTCTCCTGCGAGCCGGTTCTCAGGGGAGTCGGTTTCGGCCGCCTTCTCCTCGTTCAGATCGTGCTCCGTGGCCTCCAGCTGGGCCGCCATTTTCCTGAAAAACTCCTCCACCTGCAGAGGGAGAGTCATAGGAGAGCCATGTTTGGAGCCAAACAAGTCATTATGAAGGTCTGAGACAGGCCTAACGTGCTGAGGTCAAACCTTGAATGAGAAAGAGGCGTAGCCACGGCGACACGTGGAGGTGTAGAAGGCCTTACACGTATCCTCAAGACAAGGCTGACATTCCTCAAAGGAGGATTTGGTTAAATGCTGGCAGTGCTGCTCGGCCTCCTGTAGTTTCTGCTCCGTTTCCCGGACCAGCTGCATCGCCCCCTGAAGGAAACCCCAAAAACAGAGGAGCTTAATCACCCCTAATAAACCTGAGAGAACACAATGTGACCTGTATTTTAAAATGACAGATGAATCTACAGACAGTTCATTTATCCTGGCTGCTGTAAAACTACACCCCCGACTCCCTGAACCAGCCCTCACTCCCACATTCATTATTCACCGCCTGCTTTGAGGTTTCTCTGCGAGGCTTTGTGTGGCTTTGCATTTATGAGGCAGAAAATATGTCGTAGGGCCTCAGAAATAACGCAGAGAGACTGGCATGTAACTACGCTGGTCTGGGGGAACGTAATTGTGTTCAAACGGGGCCTGTAAAAGAGGCAGAAACACAGTCGAGACCTTCTTCTTGTCGCTGCTGTGTCTCAGGGCGTCCATTAGGTGCCTGTGCTTCTCCGCTCTCTTCTCCATCGTTTCCTTCACCTGCTTCACCCCGAGCAACGCTCGCTTCATCTCCTCGTCGACACACTGCTCTCCCGCTGCAGACAGCCCTGCACCCAGTGACACACACTGTCATTCACCAGTTCATAAGGTACATCTGAGTGTTTTCTGTCGACTCACTTTGCAGCGTGTCGTCGCTCAGCGGGGGAGAGTCGGCAGCACAGAGCAGGACTTCAGCGAGGCAGAGAACTTGAACCAGCAGCTTCCTCATCCTGTGGTGAGCAGAACGTGCTCATTATTCTCTCCCAGAGTCATATAAACTTTGATTGGGCTCACATTTAATGGAACGTGTTACGTCACCTGCCACAAGGTGGTGCCGTTTCCCAAGCATTTAAATATAGGAGCCACTTAAAAGTTAATATAACACAAAAGGGCAACTCATTATCCCAAATGTTCATTCATTCATGGAATGTCGCATCAGCACGAAGCCGAATAAACATGATTACCACAGTTAACTGAAGCTGCTGCCGTCAACGGTCATCTAATCACATTGCATAACGAGGATAATAGCCGTAATACACTGCAATTGAATGATTTCTCGTGAGTTAACAAAATTACAAGCCCAATTTAGTACTTTACACCTTGTAAAGGGAGACTGCATTCACCAAAAGTGTGTGCAGCTGATGTTTGTGAATGAATCATTCAAAAAGACCCAATAAACAAATAAATAAATATACAAAAATATAATAACATGAATTAAAGTAAAGCTGAACCGTAAAATTAATGTCTTTTCAATGCTAATTTACATTTACTTTCCCTGTACATGCATATTTTACATCCCGCTGTCCTTAAAATGAATCTTGCTGGAAAAAAAATATTGCATTTAATGCTACCTGTGAGGAAACACCTTCTCCACGTCCACTGTTGAAGACTTTATTGTCATTACCCTTTATGCAAATAAAAAAAATAGTTTTAAAACGCATATTTACCTCGACAGCTGTGGAAAAAACGTCAGACTCCGGAACAAAAGCGACACGTTGTGAGGCGCCTGCTCCCTCAAAGGATTGTTCTATTTTTATGGATCTACTCACCGGCACAGATCCTATTAGTGTGTTTGCATTGTGGAGCCTGAACGCGCACAGCCTGACTGCAGATCAGTCTGGGATTGAATGCACGGTAAACATTACACGCTCAAGTCGGCCGTGCTCATGCTCTATCTCACTTAATTGTCCCCCAACACACTCCAGAGCGCTCGTCGGGTAAAACTTTCCCCCTCTAATCTCCATCAGACTGACAGTAAGCCTGCTTCCTGCAGAGACCTGGCTCACATGGACGTGGTCTTGGTTTAGGCCTCGAGAGGAGCAGGACTGCATGTGCCAAACAAAAAAACATTAAAGAGGGAACCAGTGAGTATGTTTAACTTTAACAACTCATGCACTATATAATGTGGACTTAAATTCTTCCATCACACTGTGTCAACACTCCTGCTTCCTGTCTTTGTAGCAGAGACTCTCCCCGGCTGCAAACAAGACAATCGTAATCGTCCATATCGTGATACCCCGAGATGGCAGCAGCGTGGTAAATGTGGAATTCCTTGTGTGCTTGCTCAGCTCTCTTTTAATCTGAGCCCACTGCTAAAAAGCCTTGACCCAGCAAATGAGGTCCCAACCCCTGAATGAGGACCAGCAGGAGCAGGGGCTGTAAGATACCTGACCCTCAGCTGCTTTTTATCAGCTTGCCACGATCCCTATCTGGGGGCCCTAATACCAGCCTGCTGCTCCAATTATAGCCGACAGTAAGATAACAGTTCTGAAGCCTTTAGGAAAACAAGTAATTAGCCGCTTTATCATCCGAGGCTGGTCTGGAATCTAAGATGTGGTGGACTGGGTCACACTCCAGCTATTAGCCTGTTTGAAAGGCTCTGCTATCCAAAGAAAGAGGCAAAACAGATCTGAGTTCAATGTGTGTGTTTTTTTAGAGCTGGAACAGCCGCTGTTTTCTGTATCTTTAACCTGCGAATCAATTGGTTTGGATCGAGCGCTTTGTGAAAAGATGCACATCAAGGCCACGTCGACGCAAAGTACCCCAGTGACACTAACCTGCACTCTGACAGCGGGTCTGTCTCTGTCTTTGATGTGCGATGCAGCTGTTTTCTGCCTTTGATCGGTGATCTGCATCTGCAGGCCGGAGAGATTAACAGACACAGGAACTGTTGGAATTATCACTGCACCTGGAGGAGGAAACGGACGCTGGTGAACCATGGGGTCTGATTTGAATAGATTGTGGTCACTCTTTGCGAAGGAAAACATGGAAAAAGTGGACAAATGCAAAGATCTGTACCATCTAATCAACAGGTTAGGACGGACATTATGTATCACAGCAAGGCCAATCAATATTCTTTCCTATATTGAACAGACATCTAAATTGCTACATAATTACATCTTTATCAGGTGATTTAAAATCCTAGAAATGTTATCAAATTAATTAGTAAGGCTTGTATTAAATCAGAATTTTCCTTTTTCTTTGATTCAAAATGCAGCAACACATTTCTTGCAATTTCCTTAAAAGCCTTTTAGTATAGACCAGGTAAAAAAAATTATTCAACTTTGCTATTCATTTTTCCTCTTTATAAATACTTTTTGCAGTGTAGGCTAGTATTAATCTACCAGGAATGTGGAGTGATTGTAACAAATCAGTTGATAAAATACCCCCAAACCCACATGAATATCAGTACCGCAGAGACGTGGCCCCCGAAGGAATATCATATGAATATGAAACTGATTTTTCATCCTGAGAGGAAACGAGATGTGAATATATAAAAACACAGGAACTGCACTGAAATGTCCAGCACCACCTCCCCCCAAAAAAAACCTTTGAAATGATTTTAATGGGTACCAGATTGTTTTTACCCGGGGACGTGATTGCCATCAGCCCTCAGTAATGTAATCTCATCTCCGGCTGGATTAGTGCAATGTCCCGGGGTCTGTCCGCGCCTTCCCCGTCCCAACAGGGGGGAGACTCGGCAGGAGAGGACGGGACTGTCCCTGCTACGACTTCAAAAACCTGGAAACCACAAAAAAAACAAGAAAGGGAACACACGGAAATTAAATGCCGCCTTCAAAATAAGAGTTTTCCAGCGCAGACGAGCAATCGGTGGCTTCGCGAAGTAGAGAAATTATTTTATTTTGGAAGAAACACCGGAAAAGACGCTCGTTTTTTTTCTGTGTAACTTAACAGCGGTTCTTAACGAGACAGCAGCAGTTCTTCCTCCTCCAGGCTCCGTGAACATCACATCACTCCTCGTCAAACACGAAGCGAGCAAAGCGACGACAGAGACGATGGGATTTTAAAGCGACATGAAGACACGCGCGTAGTTTTTATTATCTCTTTCTACTTTTTTTTTAGCGTGCGTCGTTCTGCGTGGAGAAAGTTTACGCCGTCGCGCTGGATGCTGAGATGCGCAGAAAGTGACAGGGGGTCCTCATCTCTTCTACAATCCTCAACGAGATATAAAACGCCATGAAAGGTGTGTGTTTCCTCTACGTTCACTTTAAAAGTCTGTTTTCTTGTTGTGTTGTTGTTGTTTTTTACAAACGCACACAGATTCTCTACAAATCCCTGTGCGTGTCTCTTTGTGTTGCGCGATTCACATCTGGATGACATTACGGTACTGCGGTGCAGAAGTTGTGAAATACTTCTTAAACCACTTAGTTGCATCCCACTGAAGGATGCAACTATTTGCACAGACTTTTTATTTATTTATATATTGTTGAATTTATGATATTTGAGAAACAAGATGCTGCATCCAAAACACTTCATCATGGTAAACAAAATATGCTTGATTTGATTATTACAACACTCTTAAAGCAAAACTACTGCATTTGTAGCATAATTACTGTAACATTAATATTAACGGGAGGATCTGAGGTGATCTAGCACCCTAACCCCCTCTGACCCCCCACCAACAGCTCAACCCTGCCTCCCCTCTCAGCCCCCCCATCTGTTCACCATTACCCCCGATGTCCTCCCCGCTCCGCTCCAGTCTTCGGTGCAGCAGAGTGTAATTAGGGTTTACTGTCAACAACCCAGAGAAACCGCAGCCTGTGGCTTTTACAGTTCTCTGGACCTCCTATCTCCACACACAGACCCCGGAGATGATGCTCCACTATCCGCAGCTCCGCTGTCTGCTTCCACTCTAAACACAGATCGTTTTACTCGAGGACGCTATGGATTCCCTGCCCTGCAGCGTTTCTTACTGTTGTGTTTAGTCGGTTCACTTTAGACACAATGTGCTGCCAGTATGACCCACTTATGTCATGTTTCTGATTATGTCACGCAGACGACTTTGCAGACGAGGAGGAAGTACAGTCTTTTGGATACAAGAGGTTCGGTGAGTGAAAAAAAAAAAAAAAAAAAGAGGAAACACTTCCCCCCCATCATAAAACTTTTCTATTGTTTTCAGAATGAAATGTTGTGGATTTCAGCCCCAGTTTGAGCTTTTGTCTCCCTCTTTCCTGCTGTTAATAACCTCAACATTTATGTGCTTTTCGGGTCTAATTGAAACACAAAAGACACATTTTTCAGGGCAGCCGGAGCCTCATCCGTCTTGATATTTAGCTCGGTCGCTAATGCTTCCACAGGGTTTTGGGTTAAATGTGGCTGACAGCCTGTGAGGTCCCCTAACACCCCCCCCCCCCCACCACCACCACCAACACCACCACCACCACAGTGGCCGACAGAGCTCACCAGATCAAGACATTTCTCAAACTCTCATCTCTCTTTCATCCACTCAAATTGAGTCACTTCGACACGTTTAATCACACTTCAGGACCTCAGAGAACTGAAATTGTAGTCCGTGTATATTTTTCTGTTTGTATCCAGGGAATACTGTACACATGCACCATTGTGTAGGTTGTGTAGATTAAGGGTTGCAGTCTGGCTCCGCTTTCAGAAGTGTTCCCATCGGACTTGTACGCTATAGTGAACCAGACAGGACCAGGATGAAAGGACAGATAAGCTCAAAGGGTCAGTTCACCCAAATTAGCAACACTTAACTACAGTGGCATCAAGCCGTGCAACCAGTCATGGTTAGGTTTTTTCCAGGTTTGGGGACATTTTTCACTCCGAAACCATAAAATAGCTCACTGTCAACAGGTTTTAATTTCTTCCAAACAAATAGTTCCCACGACAAACGCTTCCTGGAAAGTGCAAAAATATATCTTTTCAGTTTTTTTAACTATTCCCCCCCATTATTTCCCATTTTTCTTTCATAAATATAACATTTCTGATCATCAAGCACAACCGTTTTCATCCAGAAAGATCTCGGCTAACATCACCGCTCCTCCTTCTGCTGCTTGTTGCACATGTTTGTCATCAAGTGTGTGTTTTCGATAGAGAAGAAGAAAAGTGTTACACACACACACACACACACACACACACACACACACACACACACACACTCTACTACTTTCCTTGGAGACGGAGCGCGTGCTCCATCACCCTTCTGTTGATTCAACACTGATTTGGGATCAGGAGCCTCCGTGTCTCCGTATCGGGGGGTGTTGCTGCATCATGACTCACTCGCACACATTTTGGGCCCCGAGGTCCACGCGAGAGAGAGAGGGGATGTGAAGCGGGCGGACTCCAGCACCAGCTGAGAGGAATTCAAACTGTGTTAAAACACAATCTCTTTTATCCGAGTCACCCGAGTAGAAGCGTCCTGTTTGTCTTTCTCCGTGAGCGCGTGCGAGTCCCGCTCATGGATTAGATTAGAGAGCTGCGGGGGCTGAGCCAAATCTCTGCTCTCACTTTTAACTTTATTCAAGTGAACTCTTGACATTTTGGAGGAGTAGGAAAGGGAGCTGCTGAACTCCGAGCTGAGTGCCGTTGGCCCTCTCGGGGGACACGGCAGCTGTTTCGGAGGGGCCAAACTCCAGTGCGTCTGTCTTTGTTGTGCAATCGAGCTGCATTCACGCAAACAATCACAAACCCTCATTCTTCCACTATTAGCGGCGTAATCTCAGCACTCGAGCGGATATTTCCTCGCTGCATGTTTTGCTTTGATTCATCACATTCTCCCGGGAGACTGACAGCGTTTAAAATTGTTGAGATGTGTCAAAGCTGTGGCTGTTTCCAAGGCACCAGTGAGAACCTTCAATCTCTCGGGTGTTAACAAGAAACACAACAGTAAGCATCTGCTTTTATTGGTTATTAAACATTACACAATTTATAGTTTGCACTTGAATATATAATCTATGTTCACTGTGTTGAATTGTCTATTTATAGCAAGTTTCGAGTCTCTGCAAATTGATTTTCAAACCATACTGAAATGCTTAGTAGTCAGTGGTTGCCAGTCAATAAATCGTTTTAAATGTACACACACACACACACACACACACACACACACACACACACACACACACACACACACACACACACACTGTTTCTCACGCAAACGTCATCCAGAAGGTATGCATGCATCGTGTGTATTTACACACATAGACGCATATTTTTCCGTCAGTTTGTATACAAGTGGAAATGCACAACACACACACACTTCACTGAGTGAATTCATCTGGTAATCCCATCTGTCTTCCTGCCAAGTTGAAGCCCGGGCCGGAATTGCTTCCACAGTGCTCAAGCTTTAAACATATTTATTTTCCAGTGGGGGGGTTTGACATAAGAAGGCCATCAGAATAAAAGAGAAAGCTACCTGAGCTTTGGCTGAACCCCTACAGCCCCTCTGGAGCTGGTATACTCATTGGTCATTGGCAGTCGCCCCCGTGGCCTCACTTAAACCTGGAAATCCTCCTGTCAAAAAGACCTTGTAACTATAAAGTCTCCATCTCTGGTAAATAATAAAGGAATTCAAGATATATCTCTGAGCCATAATGCTGGCAAATGTATGTTAGCATGACGCTAGCAGCACCTGGAGGCAGGGTTTTACTCTCCACAGTTAAGTGACACCATATTTAATATTCATGACATTTACCACCGGCTCTCATGTCATGCATTGCTGGATGGTTTTGCTGGATGTTTCCTGGAGGCACTTTGGTCTGCAGGTAGGAGTCCGGGACACTGGCTTGCTCCATGCAGATCCCCTCCTGGGATCCGATGTCGGGGGACGGGGGTCTTCACTCCCTCCCCATGCTTTGTCTCCAGTTCCCACACATGTGGGTTTTGGACAGACCGGGCTCAGGAGGCTTGTGGCCGGTGTGGAACCCAGAGTGTACTAATCTATTTCCTGCACTTGTTATGGTTTCTCCAGCGAGGCCCGGAACATTCCTGGAGCCGAGCATGGCGCTGGGTGTCTGTGCCTGGAACCAGCTGTGTCAGCACAGCCGGGGCTTGGTTCGGTCCGGTGGGTTTCTCTGGCAAAGAGCGTCCCACGCCTTTCACAAACCACCTTCAGCTGTAGTCGAAATGACACCTCAACCCCACCACCTCATCCATCCTGGTTAACGCGGACTCAAACACGGTTATGTTAACACGGCTCGCCAGCCTTTGGCCAACCCTGACACGTTGAATACATACTGTCATGCGATACTTGGCAGCGCGTTTGACAGAATGTCTGATGAAGGATTTTCATCCACTTTGCTGTGGTTTCTTGGCCTTTTTACAGAATTGTGTTGTGGTTTTCTCAAATTCGGCCTCTTAAGTTCTTTCTTAACATTGCATGGCAGGTCTTGATCATTTAATACTTTGGTAAAGCGCATAAAGCCCTCTTCAAAATGTTCCTTTGGCCTTGAGGCTTCACAGACAGAATGCCTTCACAAACATATGTGCAAGCACATTTTCTCTCATGTGAGTCTCAAGGCCTGCTGTAATAGCGTTTTGTTTATTAACAGTGGATCAGATGCCGATGTGTATTGGCTAAGGTCACATTTGACAAGCATTATGGCATCTTTCAGCTCGTTGTTTTGCTTTTACAGCTCATAACTTAACTCCAGTAGATCCCGCCCTCAGGCGCTGGTGGAGACCAAAACAGAGTTCAAAGTCGGTCATCTGAAGGACTTAACACACAACTTGGTCCATGTGTCTCCTGATTGGACGCAACCTTTTGTGTCACCAAATCAAAATGAATATGCCGATGCTGTTTGCAGCTTGTTTCTGCTGCCCCCAAGTGGACAAAAAACAACCAGTTATTGCAGGTTTAAGGACATACTTGACCTGAGTCTGCAGCGGGTTAAACACCTGTTGCAGGCAGCACACATTGATGGGGAAACACTTACTGAAGTCATCTGCTAAAGTGGAAAACACAGGGCTTCTCTGTGACTTCCAAGAGAGTAAAATTTGGCTTTTGGCTCGGTGATGTAATTAGGTGTTATTTTTTAAAAGTGGTTTCAAGGCCATAAATTAATTTTCAGCTTGAGCACAAACTGTATGTTTTATACATGTCATTTAAAAAAAGAGAAGGTATCTTGCCTCTTTAACACCTGAGCTTGATTGTTTGTGGTTTATTGCTCCACACCTGTTGACTAATTATGCCCATTCACTATAAACACAACGGTGTTCCTGATGAGGCTCTGATGAGTCAGAAATTCTGCTGCTTTTCTCCTCTCTCAAGTCCTCCTTTAGTTTCATGCCATCCGTCATGTACAAGTTCTATAGCCTGGGCACTTACTTTCTTTTTTTTATCGATTTGGCCCCGAAAATCTTCCACCCACCACAAGATTATTCAGCTGCCGAGAGCCATGGAAACACCTCAAAGCACTTTCGAGAAAGATTTAAAAATTAAAGTGGTGACAAGAGGTGAAAGTGGTGCATTAAAGTGTTTGTGTGAGTGAGGAAAAATAAAATAGTAGGCAGGCATGTTATACTTCCCAAGCAGTCACCCAGAAACAATGAAGTATAATGTGATTTTTTTTAAAAAAGAGTCAGATGTCAGCCAGTGGCTTACAGAAACCAGCTCCACGTCTCGGTTTCATGCGTCAGGCTGAAGTTTTATTTTCTCTGTGCAGTGAGAAGAAAGTTCTCCCAGAGATTCCTTTGGAGCGGGGCTGTTAAAACGAAAGCCTCTGCGTTCAAACAAAAAAAGATGATGTGCAGACCAGGAATGAGGGATTTCCTCGTATCTGGTTTTTGGGGAGAATCTCACACTGTCAGACAGACAGGAGGAGAGATAACACCAAGACGCTGAATGAGCTGGAAGGGGGTATTTTTCTCCCAGGAGATGGGAAGGGGAGTGAAAAGGAAGTGGGAGAAGGTGGAGGAGACGCAGCCGGTTGTAAGAGAAAAGCAGGAAGTGGATGGATGGCTTTGGATCGCATGAGAGAGGAGCTCTCTGTGAGGAGATAAGGCTTTGAGTGTGTGTGTGATGGTATCAGATAAAGAAAAGAGGAGGGAGGTGTAACGATGTAAGAGCCAGCTGGTACTGTTTACATGAATCACAAACTGCACACCTTTTTATGACAAGAGCGGAGAGCATACAATTAAAAAATCATCAGTCTTAGCTGCAGTTTTTTTCAGACGTCGTAACTCACGCTCAGATGTCAGCGTTATCTCCGTTATAATTCAGCCCCTCCAACCAGGAATCCCACAGAACCGCTTCAACGTGAAGAACGGCAGCCAGAGGAGGAAATGGCAGCCGATCACAGGAATTTCACAAAAGCATCATTTTTTCTTTTTCTCTTTGCACGACGGAACCGGCCGCGCAAAGTACCTTTACACACACGCTGCCCTCAAGTATCATTTTGAGCTACTCGTACTCGAGTACATGTATGAACACACAGTTTACATCCTGTATGTTTTGCCCATGATGCACTTTGACACCCCCCAGTGTGTCTTTGTATCCAATCTCATTCTGTGATGTCACTTGATTGACGTTGGAATGGTTACTTTCTTGACTTTGCTGTGTAAAATCAGTGGATTATTTGAATCCATGTTTCAACACTGAACAATGAAACTGCAGCTAACAAACAGATGACTTTAACATCCCAATCAGTTTCTGAGGCATCCTGTAAACTTTTCGTCCAAACCCTCCAGCCCCCTCCTCCTCCTCGCTCTCTCCCCCCGTTACGCCTTCATTAGGCCGAATAAAACAGCAGTAACACGACTCCGGGCGCTAGATATGAAGAGCAGGCGTCGCTCGCTGATGTTTTTGCCAGGACAACACATGTGCTGGTAGTTAGCTGCTATTTTCAATCTGGCCTGTGATCATCTGAGCGTCAGTGACTTCTCTGACTCACCTTTTCGGAGTGAGTAAAAGCAGCGAAGTCCCCCCCCCCCCCCCCCCCCCCCTCCGGCTCTCTCTCACACACCATAATAACCCCGGTGTCCTTGACGTGACCCACATGCAGATGTCAAGAGAGGAGGGTTTCTGGAGTTCAGTAATGCCTCTATTTAAGAGCCTTTAAGGACAGAGGGAGGAGGAGGGGGGGGGGGGTCTGAGTCATTTGATTGAGTAATGAAATGAAACAATAGCAATGCAGAGAGAAGGCCGATCCAAGGCACCTGTGTTCCTTTAACGCCTCCCGTGAAAAGACTTTGGCGAGCTGCAGCTCTTTGTTCTGCAGGGAACATGCTTCGACATTAGATCTTACATTTGTATTCCCTCCAGTGTGTGTGTGTGTGTGTGTGTGTGTGTGAGTCTCTCGTATCTACCAACACTGAAAAAGTTCTCCCAACACCTCCGGCAGCAGAACTCACAGGCACACTTTAACAACGAATTTGGGGATTCTAATTCCTCCATCTTTTAGTATAAGTCATAAAACCCCCTGAATCTGTTCTTCACAGTCCAAGATGTTAATGAAAGCGAGGGGGGCCGGGGGTGACGGCGAGCGTTGCCAAGATAAACCTACCGTTTCCTGGTTCGCAAAAAGGGAGTTGAAGCGGAGAGGAACGGCGAGGGACCGCTCCAAAACTCTGTCAGATACATAATGACTATCACATTTTCCATGTGTGGCTAAGAGTGCAGACGCAGGGAATTCACTACATTCCCTTTCTGGCACCTTGCAGAGCCTTGGATAGAGCGTGCATGCATGCATATGGTTAATTAACCAATATAAAAGGAATACGATACGGTAATATTTCTGTTGTTTACACTGAGTGAATGTGGGGGGGCTCCACGGTGACGGAAAGCTGCTGAGTTTGTGTTAATAGTTCACATTCACAGCTTTCCATATATTCTAGTACAGTTTAAGAATCAGCAACAAATAAAGTAGGGGTTTGCTGATCTAACTGATGAGGGAAGATGTCATGTTTTAGGTATCTGAGGAGGCCGTGGTTGAAAAGTTTTGTCCACGTTAAGGAAACAATTTGTCGCAATTAATCACAAACTGCTAAACTATTTACTGAATCTAAATTGTTCAGGTTGTGGAACATAAGTTTGGTCCTATTGGTGATATAGTTGTTCAAGAAAAGTTCAATGCTTTTTACCTTATTGAAAACAGACAGTAGATTATTGAGGTCATTCACCTCTTATCCAAAAAGCATCGTTAGTTTCTTAATATATTTATAGATGATTGAGAATCTTGAAAGACTAACTCTACTTATATGATGTACTGTATATACTTCACCATGTCATCCAGTTTGCATGGAAACCTGCTTTAAAGATGTAAAAGCTTGCTCCAGTTGAAAAGACATCCAAGTTTCTCACTTTCCCTAAAGTCCTAAAATAAACCCTTTCTCACACGTAGTAATCAGAATTCATTATTTTCTTTAATTAGCAGAAGGAAAAACAGCACGATGGTGTACGTGATCCCTTCAACAGTATTCTCTTACCCATCACTGCGTTGCACAAGTTGCTGAATCCCTAAAAAGGTTGCGAAGGCACAGCAGTGTGATTACAAATCATTCTTTTTTTAGTAATCAGATCTGTTTGGAGTAATAAAGTAATCTCTTTAAAGGCTGATGACGCCTGGACAGCGTAGATTCCTCCACCGCTCAGAGAGGAGTTCCCCATCCCAGCACTTCATCTAGATTCCCCTAAACAAACAGTTGTCGTTTAAAGCCATCGTCTGGTGAACATTAGTGGGACGTCGGCTCCTCTCGATGCTTCGGCTTCTCCTCGGAGGTAGAAGTGTGTATCGCCCCCATGTCTGCAGTCTGTGTGTCTCAACACATTTTGGCAGAAAGACTATCCCTCTCCTTCCTGAAGGCAGGAGAAGATGGCTTGTTGTCATGTCGACTGACAGGCCACGCCCCCGCATCCCACCGCAGACGTGGCGGGCCACCCAGAAGGGAACTCCAAAACCCGTGATGCTGCATGACACAAGGCCTTTCCATTGTTACCCACCGCGGAGAGCATCCCATCAATCTCCAGACCTGTTTTTTCTATTTTCTTCTTGCTGACTTTGGAGGAAAAAGTGCATCATTGTGTATTGAACATTCTGCACGCGGTTTGCTCTCACCCTTGAAGTCGAATTATTGCGCCGAGCGATTCATACGTGGGATCAGAATGTTTTCCGGTTTCCACTGCACGAGGAATGGATATCCAGCGCAAAATATACTTCTCTACTTCCAGGTTTTATTGAGTTGTATTTCAACGTCGCTGTGTGAAATAATAGAGCTTGAGAATCAACCTTCATTTCTGCACTAATGGTTCAACCAGGATCCAGATCCAAACAATAGTGTATGTGAGAACAATAGAATCAATTCTTGAACCAGTAGCGCCTCCTGCTTGCAAATTCTCCAGAAAATGGAATGTATTTTTTAGTATTTCAGTGTATTCAGTCTTCTAATAACAGGTCAACTTAATTCTTGCAGACAGAAACATCTACAAAACCATAAACAGGTGATTAAATCAAGCCAAAGTGTTTGACAGACGTCAGACATGTGCCTCTAACCATCACCACTGACGAAATTTTCATTATTTTTGTGAAGTATTTCAATTAGTATTCGTTTTTAAAAGTTGCTCAACTTCAAGATTATATTTCGATTCTTGCATATATTAATAATATATATTCTATTCTATATATTCTATATAATCTAATCTGTCACTGACTTCATTCTAAGTCTCTTTAGGGCAGCCTAACCACCTGACAACACAGTGGTATTCCTATTTTACAGCCCTCCGTAAGCCAGTGATAAATGATAGAGCTTCTTATTGCAAGCAACCCTCGACAATGACAGAGCGCCGTTCTCCACAACGACCATAATGTTATACCGACATTACCCACAAGCCAACACCAGAGCAGAAACCACGGGGCCGGAATGAAAGACGGCAGATCTGCCTGAGGAGAGACGTGTCTCAGGGAGATAAAAGCGGCCCTCTTGTCCATGTGGCAGAGTCGGATGTGGCCAACGTGGTGATGAGTTTGGCTGATGTGGGCATGGCCTGTAAAAAAAAAAAACTCAAAAGAAGTACTCCGTTGAGATTTTCCCCCCGGGCCGGCTTTTCTGTCAAGTCTCCCAAAACTCTGCACAGCTCTTTAAAGCCTTCCTGGTTTTCTCTGGCAGCATCTCAACAGGAACTGTAGTCCAGCACATTTACATTTCAAACTGCAGGAAGCATGAAGTGGCGACGGTAGACTGTTACAACAACTGAAAGATGAATTAGAATTGGCCTCTTCCTCTGCTGGATATTTTTAGTTTTTGGATGTTTGTGAAGTTTTTTCTCAAAGCAGAAAGACTGTAGATAAGATCAGCCTCAGAAGTCATTCTGTCTTATTTGTTCATTTATCGAGCTAACGCACCTAAAAAAAGAACGTTTTAATCTTTAACAAGACGGACATCAGCCTAAATTCACTTTTGAGATCTTAACTTCACACAGTTTCCCAAAAAACATCTATAATCTGTATATTCTTGAAGTGAAAGTTGGGTTTTTCTTGGTCATTTCACTCCGATCGGACTTGTCTTGCACCATGCTTCTAGTGGCCATCGTCGGTACTGCATGTTCAGGCTGTTTTGCGTTAGTTTTCACTCGACTGCAGCTCCGAAGCATACATTTCCTCTTAGAAAGAATCGACCTCCACCTTCATATGCACGTGTAGGAGTTTGCAGTAAACACCACCTCAAATACCATTTGGTGGTTTATTATCGCAGCTGCTCATCAGAGGGGAAACTGTCACGTTATTTGTTTTGATTTCAGTTTTTTGGGGGGGGGGTTTGTTCTCCAACTGGCGATGTCTTGTTTTTGTTTGAAGTGCTTGCCAGCGATCCTTCGGCACCGGGGGTCTTGGTGGTTTTCACATTTTGACTGGCACCTGAAGCAACCAGTGGGCGAGGTAGATGAGGTTTTCAGATCCAGAAACTCGGATCCAGATCCTTGCAGCTGAGGGTTGAAAATGCTGACAGAATTTTGTTTGAAGGATTACCATTAAAATCCTCTACGGTTATATTGCTGCACTTTGTGAGCGTTCCCTCCAGGTGAATGGCAGCCAACCGAAGACAAACTTGTTTTTCATCGGAGAAAGTGTTTCTTTTGTTTTTCTTGTCCCGCATTCTCACTTTGATCTCACTTCTCCTTTCTGCTGATGGTGTTGTGTTTCCTTGAAAGTCGAGCGTAGGCAGACTATCGAATTCTGGATGCTAATGTGATGGTCATTAACCGGTGGGCCACACACACACACACAGACATAAAGAAGCACACACTTACTAGAGAGCTGAAACGTTTCGGGGTTCTTAAGCTCCGATGTTTTGCTTTGTAACTCAAACCCAAGTCGCTCCGTTGGGCCCCAAATCCCTTCGCTAAGTAAGCCCATTCCCCACTCCATTGTTGATGTAGTTTTCTGGAAAGGCGACCTGTTTGTGTAACTGCAGTGAGTCTGTGCAGAGCCGTGTGGGGCCCTCCGGACCCGTGTAGGGGGGGTGCTGCCTCATCTGAAAACCATTTTGCTCGTGTTTACTTCTCTACCTTTACTATCAGCTGGAGGGACGTCGTTATACGATGAGGAGTGGGCCGTTTTGGCCAGTTTTCTGTCTCTGTCCGGAGTTTTATTTGCAAAGCTGAAAGACCGCTCGAGGTTTGTTCATTTTAGCTCGTTGTTTTGGTTTTACAGACCTCAAATCCAGTCTTTGATCCACCGCCGGACGCTGCCTGTCCACACAAGGTTAGCTGGTGAACATAGTGGAGCATTTAGCTGCTAAATAGCTTCCCTCAGTCGATGCATCCATTCATTATCTGGTCATGTCGTCAGTCCATCCCAGATAACCGCTCACACCTACAGGCAATGTAGAGTCAATTAACCAAACCTGCATGTCTTTGGACTGTGGGAGGAAGCCAGAGAGAACCCACACTGACACAGGAGAACGTGCAAACTCCCTGACCTGAATGCGAATTCAAAGAGCATTTATTACAGTACTAAAAGATTTTCAGCATTTGTCAAACTTCACCAAATGGAGGCTGGCTGATGAAGGTGTTTATGCACTCGGTAAGCCATATTTCAACTGTGTATTAGCAAAAAAACAAAGTGTTCCACTTCTTGCCTCGTTCCTTTTTAATGTGTCCATAGAACTTCATAAACCTGTCACCGTACTGAACTCTGACAGATGAATTTGATCTCCACGTGGGAAAAATTAAAAAAACACGCCTCCCTACAGCGAGACATTCGGAGCCTGGATGCTACGATCGTGTTTGTCTCTTAATTGGACAATGACTCGTGTTGGATGTGACACAAAATGTGAGAGATATTCTCTTTTTTTTGTACATGGATGATCTGGCCCATGTCATAGACCCCAAGAGCTTCTTGGCTCACTGTGGATGATGTGACAAGGATAACTGGCTGTAACAATTCATCCATCACTGCTTTCTCTCCACCTCAGATATTTAAATCCTTCTGCTCTCCTACTCTCCATCATATTTTCCCACATTTATTTTTTTTTTCTCCTCTGAATTAATCCTTTAGCGACGGAGCGTTGTTGGCCTCGTCCTGCCTGTCTTCACTTTTAAGTCATCATGCCTGCTCGTCTCATGTGATGGAGGCGTATGGTTTCCATCACATGTAATAAAAGAGATGGAGCCGGGGCCACACATGGAGTCGGGGGGACGGTGTCGGTTTCCTGCAGGACCCCCGAAAAACGCCATCCCGTGAACTCAGAACCCTTAGGCCCTAATTCTGCACTTCCTCTGATTGCGTCATTGGCAGGTACGGCCTCGACGTGATGGCGGTGGGCACGCGAACATATACCAGGAAGCCAGGACCTCCGCTGCGAGGGAGGGCTTTGTGCCTTGGCTGCGGATCGTGTACTCTCTTTACATGTTCCATTAGAGGAAAATAAGAGCTGTTTGTGATGTCATTTCTGTTTTTATGCATTTGTTTGGTCGTTCCCGAGTTTTGTATAAATAAATCAAAATCACTTTATTATTATTTTTGCCAGAAAATCTCCCAAATCTCCTTCCTTTCAGCTACAAAGTTGAACTTCTAATGCTGCAGTAAAAAGTAAGACAGGTTGAGGTGCACTGAAACATGCGTGAGGAGATCCAAAAATAGGGGGTACTGTTTCTTTAAAGTCGTGTCTCAAAGTGGCTGATTTACGACCACCAACGGTGAAAGTCATGCGCCGGTACACTCTGTACAGTACACACTGTTGCATGAGTCAGTGCAGGCCACCTCATCGTGCCACTGAGAAGGCCGAGCGGTGTGTGACTCACTCATTGAGCCATCATCTCCCTCCTGACCGTAAAACATCTTGGCTTAGATTACAGTGTATCGGAGATCTTGTAAAACCGAAACTTATTTCTTTTTTTGCGTAATAAAGGACAGATGGCATGAAACATGACTGTTATTCAAGAAAACAATTGGAAACAAATCTTTTGGCATCTGGTAGAGAAAATAAACACGTTTCACAATCAGCAGGGATACAATCGGAGCAACGGATGAATAACATCCGACCGTTGTTTTTGTGATGTAATGATGCGTTTACCAAATACTGGTCATTTAGGCCACTGGGATTGTAGTATTTTTCAAATTATTCTCAAAGCATACGTTTTTGTCCGCACAAAAAATGACACCGTTTATGCCGGATGATGGGAATGATTACAAACCACCACTAGGGGGTGTCGGTGGCAGAAATCTTTAAAGCAACAAATGGTGGTTTTAATTATTTCCGTTTTCTGAGTAAAACTATTGTTACTAATTTCCAGTTTATCTGCCAGCATTAGTTAAAAGTTACTTTGTTGTTTAAGATTTAAGATGTTCAATCGGGAAAACTGAAAAACTGCCTCGTCTTATTTTAGATAATGTCACAGAGCAGTCTGCAAGACATTCTTTCCTTTTTTATTTAATTTCTGCCTTTCCTCATTTTGAAGGACAACCCCTCTAATGGCTGTGGTTATTATAATTGGTCATTACAAATCTTGAGTGCTCGGAGCGAAGAAGGAAGTCGTATGACGTTATTAGAGAGCAACAAAGTTTTCTTTCCATCCCTTTCCTTCTTTCTCTCAGACTAACCCCCATCCTTCCTCTGGTTTCTGTCCCCCTTTCTTCATCCTCTCTTCCTTTCTTTCTTTAGTTATTGTACTGTATCATTTCATTTTAATATACTTTTGAGTTCAGCCGAGGCTCACAGGACTTCTTCCAGTTTGTCTTGAACTCCTCTCCTTGTCTTCGGTGCCAGGTATAATTCGGTGATTACCCTCTTGGAGTAATCTGCACTCTGGTTCTTTGAAAGGGGTTGAGTGTGTGTGAGTGTGTGTGTGTCAAGTGAGGCAAGGATCCAAATCACACTTTGCGTGACCTCAGCTCACAGCTTTGTGTTCTCATCCGTTACTATAGCGTCCCTTCTGATATTTACAGTAAATAAACATTGTGTTTTAATGAGCTAGGGCCCACGCGTTGGCTGGGCTCTGCTCTGGAAATGGTTTTGGTATTTCTAGGGCAAATGTTGAAATGAAGAGACTGCTGTTTGGGTAAGTCTTTGTTTCAGGAAATGAGGCTGGTGAAAGAAACTCGGAGACACTCAATTATCAAGGTGGACAGGATCCGAATATCATTTCAACATAGGGGTTTTGCAGGAACAATGGGGGACTTCATTGAGCCAAAACACACAATGACATTCACATGTGAAAGCCCCGCTGGTGTGTTGTTGTTGTTTTGGGAAGGTGCTTTGTCTTTGGAGCATCAGTTCTGTTAGAAGTTGTGGTCGTGAGCATCCTGGACGACGGCTGTTTTTTGTGGTTGTGGTCAATCCGATCCGACTGTGTCTGCTCAAGCGAAAAGGGAAAGATGACGAATCCGAGTCTGACTTAACGACGAGCAGCCAAACTCAAACTCCGATGTTAAACTGTGAACAAGGCGTTCAGTGTTCACTTGGGGTTTTCCCACAGTCGACTTCGAGTTCTGCTCTTCCTAATTGTGAATATTCAATAAAAAGAAGAAGTTTGTCACACTAGAAGCGTCTTGACTCCACATGTAGCCAAAACGTCATGTGCTACAAAACCTCAAGATATGTTCTCCATTTGTTGGGATTTTTGTGCATCTGGAGCGTGTTAGTGTGACGAGAATGAGAATGTGTGAAAGACGTTGGTCCTGACTGTCTCATATCCATCTGGCCGTATGTGATGTCAACAGCCGGTTAGGGAATGTGAAGCCATAGAGTTTATTATTGTTCATATCTGCAGTTAAGTGTATTCACAGCATACAAAAGTATACGGAAAGACACATTTTTAAAAACACAAACGACGCTAAATCTAGCTTGATATTCCTGCCAACAAGAACAATCCAAGCTAAACTTGTCTGTAAGGTGAGCTTCATGGATGCCTATAGTTACTTATAAACATTGTTTTTACAGGATTTCAATGATTACTTTTCAACGTGTAATTAGGACCTGCTTCATATTGAAATATAGTCATTTAAATAAAAAGAAATAAACAGTTAGTTTTCAACCGAAAGCCAAGTTGTTAACCTAAAAAACTGGATGTCTTTTCTGTCTCTCTCTTTCTGCATTTGGACGAAGTGGGTGTTTGGCTGTTACCATTACAGGGATGGTTTGGGGGGTTTATATGAGGTACTAATACATAGTCAATGTTTTACCCACAATTCAGAGAAACAGACAGAAGTTAAAGCGCAAAGCAAAGTACTGCTGCACAGCAAAACGTGATTTAGTCATTTTTTCAGGGTTTGTATCCTATCACTGTATGTTTCTCTTATTCTGTAAACTGTAAATATATCAATAACATGCCTTAAGAATCGATATCCATTCTAGGGAACACTATATTTATACTTTGTAATGTACTTTATCTTGCCGTCACACAGCCCTTTCAGACATGTACTTTTCAGTCCATGACCACGTTGGAAAATATTCTAAATATAGTGTACACTTCACTGATATTGTTTATGTGGGCCTTTTATTTGGGTGCCTAAAATACATTTCGCTGCTGTCCCCAACCACAGCAGTATATTGCTTTGCTCCTGTGCTGCTCCTCCTGTCTGTCTCTCTGGGGGCGGGCCGACCGTCGTATATGGTTGGTTATATATAGAGTTATACCGATAGCATTATCAGGCAATATATACAGTATGTTAGCATATAGGGAATAAAAAAATGTTTTTTCATCTGTAAAATATCCCATGTAACTTGGAAGTAATTATAAATATATGAGGGATCATTCCTGTTTTTAAAAATCGACTAATAAACCGTTATTGGATTTTGTAAACTTCCAAATATTAATATCAAAATTCCACAGTCATGGGCCAATAATTACTAGTATTGTAAACTTTTAAACCCAGTCTTAAGCATAATGTAGCCACTGATTAACTCACTCACAAAAAAAACAAAATCAATCCAATAAATGAATTGCAAACAGCTGCTTGAAGGAAAAAAAGCAACGCCTGATATCTTTACTTATGCTGATGACATACATGTATATATGGACATCACATGGATTCATGTAGGATGGATGGATGGATGTATAGATGGATAGATTCTCTCTCTTAGTGGTCCAGTCCGACATCTGTCTCTTCCCCTTATTGCTCATCCAGGAAGTGACCCACTGGGAAATGAACAGCAAGCAGGTCACAACCCCTGATAAAGCCTCCAACAGCCCACTGGTGTGGTGGTTGGCGGGGGTTGAGGAGAATACAGCTGCTCCATCTGATGTCTGCATGCTCACGGAGGAGCCCTCCTTTTCTTGTTGTTGTGTTTGCCGGCCATGTGTTTCAGCCTACGCCAGGTGTCCTCCATACGCGAAACTCCCCGCTTATCCACCGAGCATCTGAAGATCATCAGTCAATGCGCCGAGACGGAGGGGGAAAAAAAAAAGCTTTTTTGACCGTGTAATAGTTTATACGCATACAAAGTGTTTTGGTATCATTTCAGCGTAGTGGATTTGTAAACACTGTCAGTGTGTTTGGATTGGAGCAGCAACATTTGGGCAGCAGCGCTTTGATTCCCGTGAACTGATGAACTGATATGCTCGCTTTATTGTGGAAGCACGCATGAGCTGACACTTCAAAACATGTCAGCGGTTATGAACGATTCAGAAACGCAATCATTTCTCGTGGCCCTATTCCCAGAGTGCACTTCTCTGCTTACGGTTAAACCGGTGGCGAGGGAAGACTTCGGTAACTCCTCATGCACAGCTGTGTTAGCCACTTTGTGCTTCGTCACTGGCTCCACACCCAGAGCCGGAGCTGCG
Source organism: Eutrigla gurnardus (assembly GCF_963514095.1). Taxonomy (NCBI): domain Eukaryota; kingdom Metazoa; phylum Chordata; class Actinopteri; order Perciformes; family Triglidae; genus Eutrigla; species Eutrigla gurnardus. The sequence goes on along the minus strand of NC_139929.1, from coordinate 5,785,623 downwards.
CACAAGACGAATGTCTTTCAGGCATATACACTTGTAAAAACATTTTAAGGAGCCCGCAGAGGCTCTTTACATGGTTCTGACATGAGCGTCTGCCATGTTTTAGGGCTCTAAGAGCTGAGGTCACTCTCAGGTGTGTGGTACAAACTTCACGATTCTCCCTTCTCCAGCATTTCCTCTCTTTCTCTGCACCTTTTTGTCAAAACGTTTTCTTTCTCCGCCCACATAAATCTCACGTCGATGACGTGAAGATTCTGGCAAGAAAAAGTCACGAATCATTGATTTAGTTTAAACAAAGATGTCATGCTTTAAGATTTATATACACACAAAAAAAAAGTGTATATAAAGAACGGCGGATATTTGGACTGAAAGGGTCGAAACTGTGGAAGACATTAAATAAAGTACTCTGTTTAAAGGTGCTGTATAATATTTTTATATGAACTATCAAATGGCCATATGTCATCTGAAAGAACTGTGGTGAAAAATGCACAGGAAATTATCTCTTATATCTTTTTCCACCACAGCAGGCAGCTGTTTTCAATGGAAGAGCTCTAAAACCCACTGCACACCATCAGCACCAAGCAACAGGATGGCTAAGTTAGCAACCAGCTGAACACTTGAGCATATAGCATCTAAAGAGTCAGATATCTTACTCTGGAGTTGGTGGAGGCCAAAACGAAGCTAAAACATTGGATTTATATTGCTCAGGTCACACACATCTCTAAATAAACGGCTATGTTGTTCCATATCTGCTGGATCTGTAAATACTTTGTTTATCTAAAGCTTATGACCCAGCTGACTCTAGATTTTTTAGGCTGATACTGATATGGATATTTGTCCATGTGTTGAAGGTGTTTACTGTTGAATTTCTAGATAACCCATCACACTTATATGCATTAAACAAATACTGAAGTTCGATGAGTTCTCCTCATTTTCTGAAACAGTGCAGTTCAGTAGGTCTCCATTTTGGCAGGGTGGTCATTTGAGTTGGCAAAGAATCAAAACCATGGAAGGATTACATTTAAAAAAAACCCTTTTAGTGTAACTCTTGAGCTTTTTACCGTAAGTCTCGTGTTCTCTCAGGTTGGCCGGCCGCTGAGGAGACCTCCCTTCCAGCTGGACTCGTGTTTAACGGAGGTCTAACACCCGGCGATCATTAACAATCCCCTCACACAAGAACCAGTCGAGTTGTTAACTTTGGCATCTCGGCTCCCATCGAGACCTTGGAGGGCCGATCGCAGGTTTTTTGTATTTATTGAAGTATTACCTCACGTATTAAACTAGATGTGCGGTGAAGTCTTTGGCGCTAAACGGCCCTGGCTCCTTACAGGTTGATTAATAACGGTCATGTGATTGACTGACTTTGAGGTGGTGATGGTCATGTATTACACTCTTTGTGCTGCCATGTTGAAAAAAGTTCCTTCATATTGCGAATATAAAGTGAGTCTCATTCCAGGTGCATGACCGAGACCAGAACCACCACCACCACCACCCCCCCAACCTCTCCACACACACACACACACACAAACAGAGACACACACTTCCTGAAATGAAAATGAAACGCAGCTGTGTTCCCGTCAGCGCTGTGGATCTCGCCACTCATCTGTCACGAAAGATATCCTCAGAAAGAAATATTCCACAAGTGTCCCCACGAGTGAGGGCCTTTTTAGTCTGACTTCCAAGTCAACTGAGGCTGCACGGAAGAGACCGAGTTTAAAGCTTCACAAAAATGATTTACTTTCGGCGAATCCTGAGAGATCGCCTTAAAAAAAAAAAGAAAAAAAGGAGGATGTTTGCTGAGTGAAGGCACAGTTTGGGAAAACAAGCATGTCACTGAGTGTAAACAAATCAGTGGGGGGGATTGTTTTTGCGTCCCCTGCCCCCCTTCACCACCCGGACCCTGAGGGAACTGCCGGACCCTTTAATGTAGACTCCGGGGCTGTTTGTCCAGATGTGGGATTCCTGGACGTGGAGTCCCTAACTAACACCAAATTCTACCCACATGTCCTTTTTTAGACCGTTCTGCTCCAGGAAAACAAAATGTACTGAATCACATGGTCTTTCTTTGTGCACAGGGATCCAGGAGGGCACCCAGTGCACTAAGTGTAAGAATGAATGGGCGCTGAAGACCTCCATAGCGCTGCTCTATGTCCTGTGTACCCTCCTCACCATCGCCGTCGCTGTGCTTGGATACAAAGGTAAGAGCGTCCAAGAAACCGTCGCTGCGACCTGACGGGTGCAATTATAGCGTGTCGAAATGTCTAAACATCACTCCGACGACACAATCACGCTTTTATGTTTCAATGATTGAGCTCGCTGAGGAAGTGGGCGTCCAAACATATCGTTCGCTGTCTCTGCGTGCTGCCAAGAAATAAGAGCATTGCTGCTTGATGAGTGCATGAGCACACTGAGAGCTTGGGCGTGTTTGTGTGGGGGCGAGAGGCCTTCATCCTCATCATCACCAGAGTGGTCCTTTTCTGTGCCCAAACATGACATGGCTGTTCTTTTTCAATTATATTTTCATTATTTATGAGCAGAAGTCACTTTTAAATACAAATAAGTTCATTTTGTTAGACTTTATAGATGAATACCACTCTCATGTTCTCTGTCTATTTTATGGTGAAGCTCCTGGTTAGCTTAGCTTAGGTATGGTGGTATCTATAATCTAATTTAACTCTTGGAAAGGAAGTGACGTTATTTCCCAAAATGTTGAGCTATTCCTTGAATGCGAGTAGGAATAGAGATGCCATAGTTTTGGCGTTATTTCTCCAGGTTTGGTAGTCTAATTAAGCCATTTCCAGGTTTTGGGACTAATTCTTGCAGCACTGTATTCAAAGGGGTTGAATGGATGTTTGAATTCATCATCAGCATCTGTGGAAGGATGCTTTCCACAGGCCTCACCGCTCTTTTTATTGGGCTCCATCTATTCAGCAGAATGTTGCTCCAATAGAAACACACAGTAACTGGGACAGTGAATTTGGAAAAATACTTTTCAGTACTGTCACCGTCACAAATGGACTTACATTAACCTCTGTCATATTGAGGTGAAGGCAGAGCTAACATATTTCGTTGTATTTGCCGAACAGACCCTTTAAGTTCCAACCACGTCCCCTCTCTTTGTGCTTCAGCCCCTCCGTCTTCTCCCAGTTTATTTTACCAACACCCCCAAAGCTCACTCCTCCGGGAGGGTCTTCAGGCTTTGCGGGGCTGAACTTCCTGGTTGGCTCTTTCACATTTTTTTTTCCAGGTCGGGAAACGGTCCCGCCGTCTTCCGTAGAATTGAACTCTGAATGTTCCTGCCATAATTGTGCTAAACACTCCAACATGCCACTGCGTATGTTCCCTCCTTATTCACAGTTTGTAAGAAGTTTACATGTTGGGGGGGGGTTATCTGTACGTCTTGAGTGCATTAACGCAGATGTCCCCCGCACTCTCGGAGCTCGCTCCGTACTTGTTCCACGGTGCATGTTTTCATGCTGGCCTAATTGATCCCAGATGAGCGGCGAGTGAACTCAGTGCAACTCCAGCAGAACCCGCTGAAAATTGGGTTTTTACTGGCACCGACGCCCCGCTCCGTCGGGGGAACCGCAGCTCAGGCTGAACGCACTCCCGGCTCCAGATGGTTATGCAGTGAGACCCGGAGTGCTCTATGCACTTAACATGTGTGCTTCCCTCTGTCCTCTGTCCTCCGCCGCCGACCCGCAGAAAGGTGCTCGATGCGACCCTTTTGTTTTGGTGTCATTCAACCGTCGAGGTTTGGCGGTGACCTCTGTCTCCTCTCTGGTCTTGATTGACACAACCAAAAGCAATATGAGGTCATTATGTGGACTCTGGAGGGTTGAAGTCCCATTTATTTTCCTCAAAGATGGAAAGAAAAGAGACTGGAGGACATAACTCCCTGTGTGTCGTTTTTATTCTCAAAATAAGAACATGATTCTGCTACAGCCTTGCTTTTCAATTTCTAGCTTTTTTTTTTAACTCCAAGGTGTAAACACACCACAAACAGCGGCAGACATATTTGTTGTTTCCTGTTTGTGGTTAAACCGACGCTCCGTCCCGACGTCTCCTCCTGTGATTCTGTTTGACTATTTCTGACTAAATACGGAGGCCAAAGAAGGTTTTAAGCACCACTCACACATGAGTCGTGGAAATTATTTGGCAATTCAAGTGTATTTGTATTATTATTATTGATTTAAATCTGTTTATTTGTTCCATGAGAAAACTCAGGGTGCCTTCTATAAAAGGGTAACGACAGGAATCAATTAAACAACAGTGACTATTTTGGTTAAACGTTCAGTTTCCCAAACAGCTCATTGTCTATTACTTCAGGGAAATGTTTCCACAACAGTAAAAGATCTTTACTTGCAGTCTTGAGACTAAAGAATGTGTGTTTTCTAGACTAAAGGATATTAATTGAGAAATATACCAGTAACGGTCTCAAATGTAAAGCTAAAGAGACAGCCAGAGGACAGTTAGCTTAGTGTAAATACTGGACACAGGGTTAAATAGCTACGCTGGCTCTCTCCGAAGGTAACGGAAATATGCCAGCACTGTAAGCTGTGAGCTTAGAGAAGCTGGCAGGCAGACTTTGTTACCTTTGGACGGAGCCAGGCTTGTGTTTCCCCCTTGTTCCCAGTCTTTATGCTAAGCTAGGCTAACCTGGAGGCTGCTGCTAGCTTCATACTTAACAGATAGACATGAGAGGGGTGTCGATCTTCTCATCTACTCCTCAGCAAGAATGTGATTTCATGTTTAAGTTTAATATACATGAGGATATAAAGTAGTGGCTCACTTTTATACCAGAAATTAAAGCCAGTATTAGTGCTTCTCAAGCCATGAATGGAAGGCTTTACCTGTATCCTTTTTTGGAGGGATGGATGGATCTGAACCAGCTCATCTTGTCTTTCTGGTGACTTGAAAGCATTGTGACTGAACTGTTGGGAACAGTCATTTGGGATGCGTCTTTCCCAGTTAGATGAGCCCATGCAGTTCCCAGTTCGGGGACGCTTCCCTGCCAAGGCTGGTGATAGAAGTGGGCTGATTCCCTGGAATCCCAGACACATTCCAGAGGAAATGAACGCCGGTGTCGCCCGTGGGGGCGTGAAGAGCCTCCCTGCCACAGTGTCTGTCTCCTCCGGGCTGTCTTTGATCCGCCTGTTTACTGAAGAGCCCCCCCCCAGGTCACTTCCTGTCCCCGAGGACCCTCACCAGTGTCTCCCCATCACTGACCACCCACTCCATCTCTGCTGTATCAACGTTTCCTCCTCCCTCCTTCTCTTTCTTTCGCCACCTTTTTTCAGTCACTCAATCGAACGTTAGTTTCTGCAAATTCCACCATTTCTACGTCTCCCTGTCACACTTTAAACCCAAGAGATTACAGTAATGGAGTCCAGCTTTATTACATGACCACAAGAGCATCTCTTCCAGTATCTGTCAGTGGTTTCCTCTCTGATCCTTTTTATATATGATGTCTGTGGTTGCAGGCAAGTCTGCTCGGTTAATAAAGGACGGGGGCCTGTGATGAGACGATGACATTAACCTTTGTTCTACCTGTTTCTCCTTCCAGTGGTGCAAAGAGTCGACAGTGTTTCCGAAGGCATCGCAAACTATGGAGGAAAGATAGTTGCTGTCGAGACGGATTTGAAAAAGCTCGGTGAGTTTCTGGACTTAAATCGTATTTGAAGTAAAAGCCAAAATGACCGGCTGACACATTTTTTTTTTTTGTACAAAATCTCCGCCGTCAGATGATCAAGCAGGGCAGAAGTCGGAGAACACCACCACAGAGATCCAGGCTTTCAAGAACAACATCTGGACTCTCCAAAGGCAGCTGTCTGCGGTGGAGGAACGCATCCACAGCGATCAAGTTAAGCTGAGTCAGCTGCAGAACATTGGCTCAGACATCCAGAGCAGCCAGGGCTCCATTCGGGGATTGCTGGAACGCAACACAGCCACCTTGCACTCCGTGAACAGCACCCTGCAGTCCCACGGCGGCATCATCGGGGGTCTGCAGGACGACACGGCGAGGGTGCAGAGGGAGGTCCAGCAGCAGGTGAAACTCCAGGACCAGGCGCTGCTCGGCATCAGCAGCCTCAACTTCACCCAGGCCCAGCAGAGGGGCCTCATCGCCGTCCTGCAGCGCTCCGTGGACGACACCAGCCAGGCCATCCAGAAAATGCGCAATGACTTTCAGAGCCTGGAGCAGACGGCCCGGCAGACGCGGTCCGACGCCGAGTGGCTCCGCAGCAAGGTGGATAACCTGCAGGTCATGGCGGGCAACGCCTCGGCTCTCGCAAAAGCGAACAACGACAGCCTGGACGAGGTGGGGTCACAGCTCGCCTTCATGGCCGGCCAGATCCAGAACACCAGCAGCATGGCTGAGGCTCACGACCAGTCCCTGAGGGAGATCCTGGACCAGCAGAGGGACTTCGGCAACCTCACGTCCAGCAAGTTCGACCGGCTGGAGGTGCGGTTGGACGAGTCGGAGCAGAGCATGGACCGCGTGACCGGCAACATCAGCTTCACCACGCAGCTCCTCGGCGCCATCAACCTCAACCTGAACGACTTGCGCACTTGCTCCGAAACGGTCGGGCGCCACTCGGACTTCTTGGTCAACCTGAACGGCAGCGTGACGGACGTGAGGGCGGACGCGGCCACTCTCAGGTCCCAGCAGGAGGAGCTGGCGGCGCGCGTGGACAAGGAGGTCACCAACCTCTCCATTGTCATGGAGGAGATGAAGCTGGTGGACAACAAGCACTCCCAGCTCATAACCAACTTCACTATTTTACAGGGTGAGGGATGTATGCTTGTAGTGTGTCATACTCATGAAATATTTCTTTTAAAGTGCACTAGCTTATAGTATATCTTTTTTTTCCCAGGTCCTCCTGGTCCCAGGGGGCCAAGAGGGGACAAAGGATCTCAGGGATTTAGTGGTCAGCCTGGCCAGAAGGGTGAGAAAGGGGAAAAGGGTGGTCCAGGGATCCGAGGATCCAGAGGAGAGCAGGGTTTCCCAGGACAACCAGGTCTGCCAGGGTTAAAAGGCCCGCCAGGCGTACCCGGCGTCCCCGGGTCCAAGGGCTCCCGAGGGTCGGGAGGAAGGGCCGGACCTTCTGGCGCTAAAGGAGAGCCAGGTACTGCCGGTCTGCCTGGGAGAGATGGGCAGCCTGGTGCTCAGGGGGCACAGGGCCAATCAGGGATCAGAGGTGCAATAGGGCCAGCTGGTGAGCAGGGGCCAAGGGGACTGCTAGGACCAGTGGGGCCTCCGGGGCCAGCGGGACCACCGGGGCAACCAGGGATCCCAATCCAGGCTCCAATAATGCCTTTTGGCCCCGTGTCCCTGCAGGATGAGGCAGTAGCTCCAACACTGTGGGCCCCAGGTATGAATTCTGAATATCTTTGAGGTACTTGATAATCGGGCACCACTGATAATAATCTGGTATTTCTTGTGTTTTATAGGATGCCCTTCAGACTGGGTGAACTACAGAGACAAGTGCTACTTTTTCTCCAAAGACCTGCACAGCTTTGACGACGCAAAGGCGACCTGTGAATCGATGTCTGCTTCGTTGCTGATCATCAGTGATATGGAGGAACAGGTGACGAATTACGTAACCTGAAATGCTAACGTGTTGGAGGGACGGTCGGCTGTAACGCGTGAGGTAACTTGTTAGCTGTGACTGAGTTTCCTGTCCTTGTGTGATCTCCAGAAATGGCTGAAGAAGCAGAGCTTGGGAAAGGGCTACTTCTGGATGGGTCTAACCGACAAGGAGGAGGAGAACGTTTGGCGCTGGCTGGACGGGACCAAACCCACTTTCACGTCAGTATTAAATCAGAAAATACCTCCGTCGTAGGGGAACGTCTCATCCTGCATGAAAGTAGGTGCCGTCCTCGGATGGATATTCTGTTTCAGAGCTGTGCAGAATACGGCTTTCCAGTAATAATAACACGCGGTAGGTCTTCACTTACATGAAACAAACACCAAGTCTGGTGGGAATCTCAACTTTCTGGTGCTTTGAAATGCGTAAAAGCGCTAAAAACCCTCCACTCCTCGATTTCCTGCTGCCCATTCAAACAAAACAAATACTTTCACGTTCAATACGCCCTTTATTTATTTAGGGTGGTCCAATCAGAGCAGCTCCCGCTCTCTCTTGCAGCAAAAGCAAAACATTCAAGCTGACAAAACTGCACTTAAAGGATAAAGTTATTAAGATCTGTGATCTAATTCATCGAATCGGGATCAAATCTAATCTGAACACAGGATAAGCGCCTCGTAAACAATTCAGATTTTACATCAGATGATTCAACTTCAATTCCCTCTGCAAGAAAATATATCTAATGTGTGATCGCCCCCTGTTGTTCGCCTGCAGGAAGTGGAAGCCTGGTCAGCCGGACAACTGGGCCCACGGGCATGAAGTGGGTGAAGACTGTGCAGGATTCATCCATGAAGGGTTGTGGAATGATTTCTTCTGTGAAGATCTCATAAGCTACATCTGCGAGAAGGAAATGGAGACCTGTACGTCCTGTTTTTTTTTACTTTTCAAATGCCTCTGTATCTCTGATTTCCTCTCTAACATCTGTATGTTTCTTCTGCAGCGACTTTGCCCGGATCGTAGCGATGTCTCGACAGAGAGCTTGCAGTGAGCAGCTAGACTTCCCCCCGTGTGACTCTGGTCCACGGACCCGGCACACGGAGAGTCCGTACGGAGAGAGCAAAGGGACAATTTTTTAAAAAATGAGCCCAGGGCTGCAGCGGCGAACACATCTCTAATGCTGAAGAGATGCTTTTCTCCCCCAAAGTGAACCCAGTCCAGCATTATTAATCCAGCAAGTGCAATACAGCAGGGCAATCACAGAAGGAGGACCCTATCACCAATTGATTTATATACATATAAATCTTTTTTTTTTTTAATACATTTTATAAAACTGTATTCCACGTGCAACTGAATATCTGAATGTATATTTCACTATGCAAGTTTTGTAGGACATTATAAACTCTACGAAGTGGACTCACCGTAGTGCTTTTCATAACATGGGATTGTCTTTAATGCAAAGGTGCTAAATGATGCGCCACCATGAAATGTCGCTGATGTGCTATCTTTGAGGAACCTATCTAACCTCATGAATGTCTACCTAGCATTTTCATTTAATGAGTAGAAACATGAAATATTTACCCATAAATACAGAAAGATGTCACCATCAGTTCAAGCTTTTAGTCCGAGACTCGTTTACAGTTCAATACTCTTATGTACGAAACAGTATTTTGTGATGATGAGATTTATTTTTCACTATTACAGAAGTATATATATATGTTTATGAATTTTGAATCTGTTCCTACCTACAAATATAAGATGTGCCATTTTCTGCACTCAGGTACCGTTTTCCTGTTAACAGATAAACAACACTACAAAAGATGAAGGAAGCACACACAAATAAATATGTGAAAAAAAAAAACATGTCCCTGTTTCTATTTGTTTGTCATTTCTGCAGATCCAGATGAAACAGATCTGGGATCAGACGGCTCTGCGTGAGCGTGAAGGTCATCACAAAACTCTCCACAGAATTGTAGCATTTAGTTTATTGGTTTTCGCACAGAAAGGTTCACATTTCTATTGTTTTGTTGTTGGAAAATCACCTTTTTTCCCAGTGATTTTAGTGACTTGTCTTGACTTTCCTCCTCTCTAACTCATATTATAAGCAAAAAACGTCGCTATGCAACATTTCCTCTCACTCCTCACATCCTGCTTTCCTACGTCAGGTCAACACCAAACACAGTGACTCCTTCAGCTGCACAGAAGACTTAAATGATCTCACAATAGCACCTTTAGTCGGAGGGGAATCTAACTAGTGTTCTATCAACACGCACATGACTTTCTTTTAGGTTAAAAAACAACAGCGACTGAAGACTGCGAGTGCTCAAAGAAAAAAAATTGTAGTCTCACCGACGGCGGTCTAATAGAAAAAGCTGCTACTCTTTTTCGAAGACTCAAATCTGTTTAAGATTGCACTCTGAATCTGATACATAAAACATCAAAACACACAGAAGAACGCAGGAGCCAAGCAGACGAGGGGTTAAGTTAAGTGTGCGAATAAATCACCTTTAAGAAATATGCTTACTATTAAACCTGCTGGTTTCACATTGCATCATTTACACACATACACAAAAGAAGCAGCATATTGTCTAAATGTAGATTTATTGTTGAGGTATGATAGAACTATGAATATTTTCTGTTTTGTTTAAACCTTGTTTCGTACAGCCACACTGTATAAAATCACTGTGGTGGAATACACTTAAAAAAATGACAAAATTGGGTCAGTTTGGGGGGGATAAAGTTTGGAGAACAATCTTACTCTTACAATCCATGTTCACTTTCACATTTAATCCCCGGAAGCCTTTCGTTTACCTTTTTATCTCCTTCAGGTGTGACTCGGCTGTGGCTCATGTTTGTCAGTGCAGGAAGGCGAATACAGGACTCAGTGTCAGGCTTCTGTCTGAAGCGCCAGCAACACTGGGACTGTAAACATGCTTTTAAATATTACCGTTCAGATAAGAATTCATCCTGTAAAGACTTCAGGATTATTGCTCAGTACTGGGTTTTTTTCTTCCTGCTCGTCATCTGCGCAGCTCTTTCCGGTCCCGTGTGATGAAGAATGTAACGGTGCTAATAGATGAGGTGGAGATGGGTGGGGGGGGAGGGAGGGGGGCAGGTTGGCTCAAACGAAGGCGTGAGGTTGGTGGCTTGTCTACTCGTCCTTCTCCACGATGACCTCCCCGTGAAGCACCCTCCTCCTCTGACGCAGCATGTGGAAGAAGAGCTGAGGAAACACTGGGCACAAACAGGCAAAGGTAATGATTCATCCTGTTGTGACATATTTATTTCACTTTTAATTATCAAATTCACATTTTGGGTTCTTAAATTGAAAAAAACACACACACAATACATGAAATATACAGCAGCGTGGAAATAAAAAGTGCTCCTTACGTGGGATGTAGGACAACATGAAGATGATGAGGCAGTAGTAGTAGTCGAAGGACACGTTGTACTTGTTGGGGAGCCTCATGGAGAACATCCCGGACCGGCGTACGAAGGGCAGAGCAGCATAAATGGTCAGCAGTTCCCCGATGACTCCCAGGGGGTACAAGACGATGAAGAGGTTGTATCTGGGAGGGAAGAGAGTCATTGATTAGATGTTTACAAATGCAGCCGTCAAAAGGCGAGTTCAACAAACAATGCATGCTCCCTGAAATCTTCTTCACACGTCTTCTTCACACATGCACAATATGCAGAAGCAACCATTCATTCATTGGGGATTCAACCGTCAAGGACACACCGTTCCTGTCATGATCTTGGGTTTTGTTAGTTTGCTTTCCCCTCTTACTTTGTAGTTTTTGTCTCGTATCGATGACTTCCTGTTTAGTACTTCCTGATCGCTGCCCTCGTGTGTCTCACCTGTGCCATCGTCTCCCTGCCTCCTGCTGTGATTGGTCCTGTCAGCCCGGTTTGTTCAGGTGTGTCTCGTTCCCCAATCAGTCCCGGTGTATAAAGTCTGTGCGTTTGCTCTGTTCTCTTGTTTGTTCCATGTTTTTGGTTTGCCATGTCCTTGTGGTCCAGCCTGTATTCCCCCTATCTTGTGTTCCTGTGTTTTGGAGGATTAATTAATGGATCCTTTTTCATTTCGTTGCCAGTTTTGGACCGTGTTGCAGTAAGTTTATTTTCCTCATTCGTCTTGTTGCTCCAGTCTGCATTTGGGTCCAACTTCTGATGTAAGTAGATGATCTTTTTTTCTAAGAGGTAGAACAAGTAATCCATACATTTGACGTTCAAGACTTAGAAGTTGGCGGCCAAAAAACCGCTGACAAGTCAGGAAGCTACAGAAATCCACATCCATATTTGCTCATAATTGATTTTTCTTGGGTTTAAATCCAGAAAACTGAAGAAACGAAAGCCGTTCCATCATATGGAGAGCTGAGAAAAAACAAGTTAAATAGGATTTCATCCAACTTCCTAATGTCTATATTTAACTCCTGTTGTTTTAAGTGTATTGTTGCCTTTTGGGGCAAGAAGGATCTCCAGCAGGGATGATGGTCAAGCAGATGTTGTAGCAGGATCGGGTTGTGGTCGCCATAACGACAGAATGATGAAATACTTCCAAAAGTCTATCGTTAACTATTCAGCAACTATTCTTTTTGAACAAGTCAGTGAGTCCCACATCAAAAATAGGGCCTCACATTAATCATAAAATCATCTGCTTGAAAAACAGAGCTGCTCTTTCATTCACAAGCTGTCTTCTTGGCCTTCTGCTACAACTGGCTGCCACTTCACATGTGTGGCATGGCCTCCCTCCCTTTGTAGTCCGATATATGCCATGACTCGGGGCTTTGGAGATCCTGCATTTACAGCGAAGGCTCGGGGGAGCGTCTCGGCGGATGTGAGAGAAATGTTGGGCGAACATTCCATGACCAAAACAGATGGTCTTAAAAACATGAGCAGCTGAACTTGAGCCCCCCTCCGGAGGCCTGGCGGCTCCTCCGTGCTTAAAGAAAGCCGTGAAGGGTCGGTGGAGGGGGGGGGCAGGGTTGGAGACTGGCACCCAATACACGGGGAACCAAAACCCAAAACGACTGGCACAAAACGGATCACACCGCGGGAGGAAAATCAAAAATCTCTGAACAATGTGTCACCTTGTAGCGACGGCTTTGTAAACGTCACCCTCCTGAAGCGAGAGCGCCTCTCTCTTGGCTGTGAGACGTCGAGCCTGTGTGTTGGACGGCTATCAATGTGTACAGCTGACGTTCCACCCGTCGACTCCCATTTCAGCCGAGCTACTGTAGCAGGGAGAGTGCAACGTCACGAGTGCTGCTCGTACAGTAGTAGACGGGCGTTATGTCACTCTCCATTGCCATCATATTTCAGTTTTATGTGCACACTAATTGTTTTCCCTGTTTGTTGTCAAATATTTTTTTTTACTTATTTGTAAAACATCTACATAAACCCAGATTATGAAATGAAATTACGCATCTTCTGTCTTTTCTGGATCATCAGAGCACAATATTAGCAGTTAGTTCACCCACAATTGACGAGAGCGGCTAATGAGGTGCTAATCAACACACACACATGCTTGAGCCAGGCAACACACACACATGGCTGCACTACTTCCTGACGTAAAGCCAAAGCATGCCAGAGGTGGAATCGCCAGACACACTAATGACAATCCAAGCTCATCGCCATGGCAGGGGAGGGGTAGGGGACGGGGGGAGGTGTAACGGCTTCTCCACCTGGCCCACTTGATGAAGTACGGCAGGTGGTGGAGCAGGTTGAATGTGTAGTAGGAATATCTGGTAATCTCTGTCATCGTCCACACCACCAGGAATAGGATGACGCTCTCTTCGTTCTGGATCTTCGTTTGAGGCGCGGAGCGATACGAGGGCACAGAGGGGAAGAGAGAGAGAGAAACGTTGTTGACACGAGTCACAGCTGACGAGTGCAAATGTCCGGGAGCAACGATGGGAAATACAGAACAAATATGGCTATAATGAAGCACAGAGAAGAAGCCCAGTTTGATTAGATTAGTCCCAGGAAACCCTACGAGAATCTATCTTCATACCTTACACAATGTGGTTAATACTGTGTGTGCATCATATATGTAGAGGTGATTATAGATTATATAATATTCCTTATGTATTTTCTCACAAAGCTATTCTCCGCTGGCTCGTACAACTACATAACCCCCCCCCCCCCCAGGAGCAGCAGAGTCTGTGATAATCACCTGTCTGATGCTGTTGGTGATGAACCAAACCATGAAAATCCGTGAACACACTTGCACCCCGGTTACAATCACAGAAGTCCTCACAATCCCTGCAGCAGAAAGAAGGGGAAACAAGTTTACAGCCGCAGCGATGTCGGCACATGGATGCAAACTTGTTGACGTGGCAACGTAAATCATAAGCCGGAAACAAACATCATCACATACCGATGGCGCAATGTCCCACCTGTAAGACGCATGAAGAAGAAAAATCTGTTAAATTTAGAATTTCTAACTGTGACAGAAAACTCGTAAAATCTGAAATTCTTACCTCAACTAACGCAAAGGTCTGGAAAAACTTGAGTGTCCTTGCTATACTCCTGTACAGACCCTTGTGTGTGCCTTTCTGGATGTAGAAGCGCATCATTGCCATGGCCAAAACCAGCCACCTGCAAGCACAACAAACAAATCAGAGTGGCTGCATGAAGGCAGCACTTATACGAGATGGATGTACGAGTGTGTCCAGTTTCCTGGATGCCAGTATTGATTCATGACAAGCTGGTAGAAATCGAAAATCGTGTTATTTAGTGCTGCTCGTACTTCTGCAGTGTATTTTTGCTGACATGGCAAATGCTAATTTATTTGAAATTGAAACCCTGAGCTACTGCAGCTCCTCACAGCTCTGTTACGTGCACTTTTTTCCCCACTTTCTACTGAATAAAGCCTTCGTTTTTGTCAAAAAAATAATCTAAATCACATTCCCACACAATCAATATATTTTTGCTTCGGTTAGGAACCTAAAGAACAGGAGAAAACCAGAGTTTCTCTGCAGTTTTTTTTTCTTTTCTTTTCTCTCACGTTCAAGCATCGACAACACCTGAGGATTTAGATCCTGTGCTTCCTCGTAGTGAAAATCAAGGATTATTAAAGAACTTGTAACTCTGCCTTAACAACGAGATATTTACTGATGACGATAGACTTGATCAAACGTGATGAATGGGATGAACAACTTTGGACACATAAAGCTAACTTGACTCTCCATTAGATTTAAATTATTGTTGTCACGTCTGCTACAAAATAACTCTTGCACAATTTCTATTCGCGTGTTTACAGTCCAACATGTGTGGCTTCTGGAAAACATATCAGCACATTAACACCTTTTCCAAATGGATTCTGTTTATATTTTTTGCACAATTTCAGCTGTTTCACATTTAAAAAATGTCCCGTTACAACAAACACGTCAACAATAGCCAACCCATGTGATGCAAAGGCTCTATATGTGCGAATACAGCTGAACCGCTCTTGAACTCATCTGTAAATATATGCATGAACTCGGACATTTTGCATAAATTCAAACACTGCATCCTGGAAAATAAGAATTTATGAATAATGATGGCTTGTATGACTGGAGAGGTATTGATCCCTGCAGGTTGTGTTCATGTACCTAGAGTTATGTAAAGGATAATGCTTGATCAGGTTAACGTTTACTGTAAATTTGAGGTACTTTTTTTACTTTTTACTTCATACTTCATTAGGCTACAATTCAGAGGGAAATACTGCACTTTTTACTTGTCAGCTCGTAATTTACTTTACAAAGAGCCTATAAGACACAAAGCTGTCTTATAACTTGAACTACCCACCGGTAGTTTAAGTTAGTTGCCTTTTAGTAATGGTAGTTTACATTGAATCCATTACAAAGTAGTTAAAAATGAGCTCTACAACCACAACAGTAAAATCCTGCTTTGACATGAATGCATACTAACAATCAAATATTATACACAATAGTATAATAGTCAGTGAATACCATAACATTTGATATTTTACTACATTTATTTTGAATGCAGGTATTTCTACACTGTACTACTTCATCCACCGCCGCCAGCTGTAGGCAGGTTATTGATCGCCACTGATCAGACAGCTGACTCATAACTGATTGATTCCCCATCTGTTTCGTCCCAACACGTTTCTACACAAACACTCTGTTTGCAATCCACACATGTTACGTTGTTATGAAAGAATGTGCCCATTGAGCACTTCGGTGTCCCGGACCCGAGCTCCAGTGTCAGCAGCGCACTCCGGCTATACTTATCTCCCTGCAACTGTCGGACGCGCGGCGGGCCTCGACGCTGACACCAGCGCGCACTCAGCCCTATTTGGACACGGCGGCAGCGCCAGCCTGTCACTTCAACCAAACACCGTTCATTCATTTTCTCACACGCACGCAAATAGCCGACCTCTTGCATGTCTGCGTATTTTCCTTTAAAACATCAAACGCGTTCAGTCGAGTTTTTTCCCCCGCAACTCTCGCGCGCCGCTAAATGGAGCGCGCCGAACGGGCACTTCGGGAGACGCACAGTCCTATAAACGGCAACACGCGCTAACGGTGTTCTAGGGAGCGGCGAACTTTTCCTTTATTAATAGGCGGCCTCCCGGTGCAACGTAACGCACGTACCCGGCGGTCATGGCGATGTTGTAGAAAGTGAGCCATGCGGTCGCGACGGCGCTCTTCGTCCTCTTCTTGTTGTTGTTTTCCTTCTCCTCAACCGTGCCGTCCTCCTCGCTGGACGCCATGGTACCGGGGGCAGGGTGGGCAAGTCAGGAAGGGAGCTGACAGCTGGGGCCGGGAGGGAGGGGTAGCATCCCTGCTCCCCTCTCTCGCGGGACTAGTGCTGCAACAAGTGCGTGACCTGCCGGTGGCGGGCCGGCAGCGACTCTGAGAAATAAATACATCTGGTAATGTGGCTTATTCAACGTATTAAACGTATTAAATACTAGACATGGGATGATATTTTAAAATGTAATGTCTCGATTATCTTTGCCAAAATAATTGTTATTTATTATCCCAACAATCATTAAAGTATACTTAAAACTCTTAAAATGGCACTAAAACCTACCAATGCCACTTTATATTTAGTTAAGAAACAAATATTTCGTGAACATCCTTTTTTGACATTGTACTGTCAGAATAATTGAGTTATTGTATAATGTAGTCCAATGCGGAAGTGCCCAAAGCTGCAGTTCCTCAATTGGCCACTTGAGGCTGGCTATAAGCGAGCATAGACCCCCATGTTGAAATGTCCAACATGTTTACAGCCTGTAAAAATGATTTATCTCCATAGCTCAAAGCCCCATTTATGACTGTATGGGTGTGTTTGTTTGGGTGTGATTGAGTTCAAATATTAAATCAAGATGGGTCTATGAAACAATCTTCCTACAGAACTGCTGAGTCCACTTTTAAATAATGGCATTGCACCTAAAACATCTCCTTCTTACAAAAAAACTATCAAATCAATCCAGTCTTTGTCTTCTCTGTGCAGTTTCATCCACATCTACACACAAAGTGCCTGCAAGAAGTGCCTTAAAGTTGCGTTCATACCAGTGGCCATCAGGGGGCGACATCGCTACAAAACAAAGTCTGATTGTACAGAAGTCTATGAGAAATGACCTTAATTCTATCTTGATTTATAACCTCTGAACATTGTAAACATTAGTTTATCGTCTCAATGACTAGTTTCAAATATAGTGCTGATTACCTGATCCTTGATCAGTTGTGTGAGGTCAGCAAAGGACATTTTAATGGCATGAAATGTAGTGTTTGGATACATTTTTAACAAAAAAAATATCATCTTTTCTCATTTTTAACTTCTTATTCTCATTCATACACCCAGATTTGTTGAATTTTGTAAAGAAGTGTTTTTCAAACCATTGGCATGTTTCTAGTATTTGTCACAGCTTCTCATATTTTACATCTATCCTCCATGTTGCCACTAGATGGCGATGTATAAACATGAGAAGAGCCACAAGTGCCTTCGATGTTGCTTTCACTGTGGGTGTTATCAAGCCTGCCACTTACGTTTGCTGGTTTTTGGAGAATGTTCAGGTAGAATACAGGGTACAACTAATGTCGAGGTACATGTGTTTCAGATACTCAGAAGAGTGTAGCTCATCTATCACATTGGCTGGTGGATAAAAGAGGATTTTAGCTTCAAAAGCACTGCTTGAAGTTATGTTTTCAAGACAAAATCAGTCCACTGAGATGTCTTAAAACATGCACGTCTTTCAGGGTGCAGAGTTAGACAACCTTTTGTTTTTCCCCCTGCATATAAAGAGAGTAAAGGGCCGGTCACATCGCCGTGACACCGAGGCCACACAATAGCTAGTGCAGTGTAAGCAGTTGGGTGTGCAGAGAGCCAGGGCTGTGGTGTGTGGAAAATGCTAGTGGAGGCAGACAATGCCCTGGTCCGAGGCCTGACCAGCCCTCAGAGGGACAGGGGTCGCCCCACTGCGACAACAGCCCCCGTCTCCCTCCCTTCTTTTTCCTTTTTTGAGCTCCGCAGCATGGGCTCGGGGAGGACGCTGAAGTTCGCCCTGTGCGAGGTGCTGCAGTTTGCAGGCCTGTGCGTGCCACTCTTCATCGTCATGCAGCGGTTCGCCGTCATCGTCGCCAAGGTCAAAGCGTCGGCGCAGCCGGCCGGAGACGGCAGCACGGCCTACTGGTTGATCGTGGCCTCCTCCATCGCCTACGTCACCTCCGCCGCCCTGCTGGTCTGGGTGCCCATGAAGTACATGGTCTTCATAAAGAAGAAGTGGGTCATCGGGAGGAAGAAGTGGTGAGTCCTGATGTGAGGAGCCTCAGGGGTTCTTAGCAGCTGGGAGCGGCGGCGCAGCACGGACTGACCACCAGACCAGCTGCGTTGTCTGTGGCTGGTTTGGACTGCACTAGGCTGGTGAATACCATGAGGTAGCAAGTCCCGCAGCTGCCTTTGTGTTCCTTCCTCACTTCTTTCCCTTCCTTTGTCTTTGTACCAGGAGGCCTGTGGCCCTCGTATATGTGATCCTGTCCACATTACCCTGCTTTGCCTTTCTCATCGCCAGCTCCGAGGTACAACGTCCAGTGTTTGTTTCGTACGTTTGCATCGGGTTATCTGTGCTTATGACCTTTGACCCCATGTGTTGCCATATTCATAACAAGAGGCAGTCTGTAATTGTAGATCCTTTTGTAGTTATTTTGCGTTTATTAGCCGATTAGCCACACACGAGGGACCTAAAATGATGTGGGTGAGTGGAGTCGCAGTGTGAGGCATCTCTGTGTGGAATAAAGGTGATGATTAGGGGGGAATCTTCTGGCTCACGGGGGATGAATATGGATAAGGAGCTACTGATAAGCAGCTTGGTTCCTCTTCCTGGCCAAGCTGCCCCTGTCAAATCATCTGTCCATGAGGCACATTTTCACTTCCTCGCTGGCTGCAGCCCAGGGCCCTATATGCTGTTTTTATGTGGCCCTTTCTAGAGCTGACCTTTGTGGCCCTTGCTTATCTGGTGTCTTTTACATAAGAGCCATAAATTCTGCTAAGATGACCAGCTTTGTCTGCTTTGTTCTGCGTCCTGTTAGCATGAAGTCCTGACTCAGGCAAATACCGAGTGATTTACCCAAAGCTAGAGGAGCTCAGGGGGTGTAGACCTAAATGCTTGGTGCAAAGCTCCTTTACCGTCGAGGTAAACCGATGCTTTTTCAGTCGGTGGGAAGTGTTGTAAATAATGCGATTTAAATTGTTTGAACTGACGATGTTCTGGCTGTTTGCCCAGGTTCAGATAAATAACAGCGTGGAGCACGATGTGTTCACGGAGCTCCCCGTGTCACTAGTCCTGTTCTCTCTCATCTGTATCGACGTTGTGGAGAGGATGCGCCACTGCAGACTGACCGGCCAGGGTGAGCACTGCTCTCTGAACACGTTACACAAACCCCCCCCCCTCACCGAGGGCTTTAGATCCTGAACTTTCCCCAGCCAACTTCTATAGTGATAACCTGCCCCCCCCCCCCCCCGGGTTTAACATCACAGGAGCGTCGAGGCAACAAACGCAGCTCTTTGTACAATTTATCTGGAAACAATTTGAACTTCTTGTTAAGACATACTAGTCTCATGAACTTTTGGCTCCAGCAGATCAATGGTCATAAGATCTGTTGGTGGTATCTTGTGTCTATTTTACTAATTCCTCGTGATTTGGCCAAACAATATTCACTATAAAATCACGACCAAACATCAGGATTCCTTTCATGCTTGATTCATTTCTAAAGACCACTCACTACTTTCAGATCTGGCTTTGTTCTGTGTGATCTTTGCGTTTCTGTCCCCAGCTAACGAGGCAGAGAGAGACGCCGACATCCCCTCCACTGTCCTCACACACGTGGAACAGGTAACGCCGGTGGCGCCTCTCCCTCCAGCTGTGCCGGGGCCAGCTGTGCCCGGGCAAGCGGGGCCGACTCCTATGCCCCCGGGGGCAAGCCAGCACAACGACAGGAATCAGAACGGAGCCGGGGCTCGGCCGGAGACCAACGGCACGGTCCCGGGGATACCAGGCAATTCTGGGAGACCGTTCAGCATCTCCGGGTTGAGCTCGAGGTCGGCGAGCACCACGGCGTACCGCATGTCTCCGTACGCCTACACGGGCCCACTGAGGTTCCTGTGCGCCAGCGACGCCAGAGCCGACGTGTTTGTGGACAGCTTTATGTTCTGGATGGACACGGTGGAGATGGTGAGGGTGGCAGGGCACCCCCTTGTCTACTACTCGGGCTGGGTGTTCCCCATCTACATCTTCAGCTACCTGTCCTGCCTGCGTGTGGTGGTCATGCCCCACAGCCCCCTGCTCTCCTCCCTCGGAGTGGCGTTGCAGGACTTTCCCTTCTTCTTCGTGCGCGTCGGCCTCATCGCCTTCTTCGGCTTCGTCACGCCGCTCCTCTACCTGATGAAGAACCTGTTGGTCTGCCTGGCCTTTGTCTACTTCAACTTCATGACCAGGCTGAGGGTCTTCAACACGGAGAGGATGTTCTTTTGAAGCCAGCAGAAGACATTCAGAGATGTAGGAGCAATGCGTTGGTACAAACAGGAAGTGGAGGATGCTGGGATTCGGGAGGCGGTTGCATCAGAACTTTAGGCACAAAGCGCAGTTTAATGGGTTCAAGAATCGCTGCAAACAAACCAAAGTATGAATTTGCGACAGAAGATAATATATCTTCTTTCACAGGCCAAAAGGGAGCTCGAGGGCAATGTTCCCCATAAAGGACATAACGCGTCAAATGTTGTGTTTTGTAATACTTTTATGTTCAAACATACTTTTCTACCCCCCTCACCAAGCATGGCACTTTGGGAATGTAGCCTGTTACGTCATTTGAGATTTTATATCCATTTTTTTTTTCTATCATCATTAAGTGCAGTGAATATGTAAAAGCATAAATCCATGTTGTTTATATTAGGTTTTTCTTTGCTAAGTTGCATTCACAAAAGGAAAACAAAAGTGTGAGTTTGTAACATTGATACATATATTTTGGTAAGATTAATAAAGAAAATCATTCAAAAATATGTTTTTGAGTTTCAATAGTGTGATTCATCATGTACGCAGGATGTTTTTGACCTTCATTTCGAAACCTTTTACAGTGGAATTTATTAAATTCACTCCCCATGAGAACAGTTTTCCAGAAAAACATTCTCTTCATGTTTTATTCTTATTAGCATTAACTTGTTCTACTGCCTCCAAGTGGACAAAACATATAAATCAATGCAACTTTACATTTGGAGTTCTATCCGATCCCATTCTGATGACTAAAATAACAAACCGGACAAAAATATGACTCCATAATGAATGCATTAATTAGACATATCTGCAATTGTTTGTTCTGCTTTCAAAGAATGTTTAATTTACATAATAAGTGAGCTCGAAAGCACGTAGACGGAACATTTAGAGAACATTTAGCTAAGGCTGCATAACTTGCTTTTTGGATTTACATTGCATTTGAAATGTCGGTAGGTTGCAGTCAACATATGCTCATAAAAATATACTGCACAAAGCTTTGTTTAATTCAGCATTGTGTATATAATGTGTAGGTATTCCACATGTACTGGTCTGCATCACAGTTGTCTGCACCAACGTAAGCATCCCTGCAGACAGTGTGAGACTAAAGTGGTCAGATCTCCACTCACTTCCCCCAATAGGAAGCAGGATTTCCTCCTGTCCCCTCTTTCTACTGACTTGTATCATCGCTGCACTCCTCACCCGAAGCCCTCGCGGACCTCCCGGGGACTACTATCCCACGAAAAAAAAAAAAACCTTGCGTCAGCAAAGTGCTGCAAACCTCATTTAAACCTTGTTTACTCTTGCACAACTAGCAGACTCGTGATCAGATGTGAATCTTCTGACTTCTGAAACGTCTTCAAGGCACATCTGCACCCTGGCACATATTTAGCACAGTCTGTAGGGCTATTTATAATAGATTAAAATAAAACTCAGATAAAAGCAAAGTAATGAAAGCCTGCCTCGATAAATTAATTCCCAAAATCCATCACCCAGTTCCACTGTTTATTAAAAATAGACTGTCTCACTCTGACACCATGAATTGTCCCGGAGCTATCATTGGTGATTTTCAGCAGTTGAGCAGTGAGATGAGATTGCCTGTTTTACCACTTCCTGCCTTCCTCTCCTCTGACAAAAAAAAAAAAGAAAGTCTGGAAGCTCATGGAAATTGCTGTTTGACCAGCCTTTGCTGCCCATGTGACAGGATACCCATCAGTGATATTAAGGCAGGAAAGACCCACGTCCCCGTGCCATTGTTGCTCATTGTCACACACACCTTAGCCCACACCAGGACACTCCTCTCATGACTGGGAAACACCACTTCAACCTCATCCACCACTGAGCGCACCCTCCACCCTGAGGATAATGTTACCCTGTTCAAATCTTGCTGTGGTCTTCTGTCTAATGCAAATCCTCTGCATTACTGCCAACGTGGGTACGTAACCCCCCCGACACCTCTTCTGTGTATTAAACTTGGCTGTGAGTGATATTTAGAAGAGCAATGGCATTGTAAACTCATTCGTTGAAGCTGTTCTGTTTCTGCTCCAGACGACGGCTCCTTCCTGATCTTCAACAAGGCACACAACAAGTGCGTAAGAGTGAAGAATGCCACCTCGTTGACGGTGGCCCCCTGCGATCCTCATGCCAAAGAGCAGCAGTTTCGCTGGGTCTCCGAATCGCGCATCCTCAGCGTGTCCCTCAAGCTCTGTCTGGGGGCCGCAGAGATTAAAGACTGGGTGAAGGTGCTCCTCTTCGAATGCGATGAGAGCAGTGAGCTCCAACATTGGGAGTGCAAGAATGAAACCCTCTTTGGCCTTAAAAACCAGGAGCTGCACTTAAACTGGGGCAACCGCCAGGAGAGGAGCATGATGATCTATAAAGGCAGCGGGGAGTGGAGTCGCTGGAGGATATTCGGCACCCTGAGTGACCTCTGTTCAAAGGGGTATCAAGGTAGGAATTGTAGGAATACAGTCGATTTTGTTCTGTATTCTGTAGAATCTAATCTTTACAAAGGTAAACGTCCTGTTAAAGTATTTGTTGTCCAGAATATTCCCATGCTAGAGACTGTCAAGAAAAGCAATAATATATTCAACAAAATCTGGCATGTATAGACCAAGTGACCTATGACTGCAGATTAAATGTATTTTAACATGTAAAGAAGGGTCTGTTCAAGTAATGACAGAATACCTAAATGCACTGTTGCCCATAAAGTTGGAATATTTTGTTTTCAGACCCAATTTATTCCTATTTAATTGCATCACTTATCACTCTTGACCAGGTGCACTGATTACATTATGTGTCCCAATTAATCAGGTGAAATCAATTAATGCATAACATTTGTTTGGCGCTATAAAAGACGAGAAATTTGCAAATGATTCCAACTTTATGGGCGACCCTGCATATTCAAAGTTGATAATTGATCTGAGTATGAATTTTCTATTTGGCTTGTAATAACTTTTATTCGGTACAAAAAAGACCTGATAATCAGATCAGACCGCAATTTACTAAAAGCAGGTTGTGGTCCTTATGCATATTTTGCCATGAAGTAAAGGCATCATAAGAAGTACAGCCTTTAATAACGCTTTTAACCACAAAACACAGAACTTAGGAGTGAGTGTTTCAGGGCGAATACACATTAAAAGAGTATTTGAGCACATTATAATATCCAGGTTTGTCCAGAATTCCATAATCGGCAATGTGACACAAATCTAAAGCATGTTTGATCCAAAGGGGACTACACAGGACTTCTGGGGGCAGCAACGAGATCCCGCAAAATCATCACTGATGGCAATCTAACAAATCTGCTGACAGCAGAGCGCCAAAAGCTGTAATATAGGAATACGGGCGGCCAAAATCAAATGCATGTTACTGATGAGAAATGCATGTTAAATGGAAGCCATTATGTGGACTACCCCTCCTGTTCTGCTTCACCTCATCTACACTTATTGTGGAAGAACTTGAGCTATGACCTCAATGCCAACCAAACACCTCTGGAAGTGGAGGTGCGAGCCAGTCCCCCTCGCCCAATATCAGCGTTAATGCTCCCGTGGAAAAGCATGCATGTTTTATTTCTCTCAGCCAATGTTGGAGTATCCTTAACGTCACGATCCCTGTCTCCTCAGAGTTTTTCACAATAGGGGGCAATGCCTTCGGAGCCTCCTGTCAGTTCCCATTTAAGTTCGGGGGGAATTGGTATGCTGAATGCACAAAGGATGGCCGCTCAGATGGACAGCTGTGGTGTGCAACAGAGAGAGATTACGATACAGTGAAGAAGTGGGGCTTT
The DNA here is from genome assembly GCF_963514095.1 of Eutrigla gurnardus. Classification (NCBI taxonomy): domain Eukaryota; kingdom Metazoa; phylum Chordata; class Actinopteri; order Perciformes; family Triglidae; genus Eutrigla; species Eutrigla gurnardus. The sequence continues at coordinate 5,761,262 of NC_139929.1, read as the reverse complement.
TGTCCCACCGAAGGTAAGAAACATCTAGAATGAGTCCTACAGAGAGGCTGCGTTGCACGCTTTTAGGAGGAATTCCGTTAATCCAGCGCTGCAGAATTATCTTGTTTGTCTGTAACTTCTCTATCACTGAAAAGGTCAATGCTGACAGGTCTGGTTTCTGACCCATCCTCTCCCTCAGCAGAACAGCGCTAGCACTTCCTTTCATGAGTTGTCAACAGCACTGTCCTTGTTTTCCTCCTCTCACAGGCACGTCTTTCCCCTGCCACTGCTCTAAAAACTGGGGCAGGAAAAGGGCAGAAAAAGAAAGCAAGCTATTGTTCTTTTCTGAAACACAACACAGTCCAGTCCACAGTTCAGACAGGGGCTTCAAAGATATTTCTCTGTACTTTTTTTCACTTTTGAGACCTTAGAATCCATTCAGGTTACCGGGTCAACACTTTTACTTCGTGAAGTGAATCCTTTCCCTCGGTTTGATCATTTGTTTCCCATAATGCAGCATCCTCCGGTTGGGACACTGACCCGGTCACGGGTGTTCAGTATCAGAGGAACGCACAGGCGGTATTGACCTGGTATCAGGCCAGGAAGAGCTGCCAGCAGCAGGGAGCCGACCTCCTCAGCATCGTAGAGCTACACGAGCAGTCTTACATCTCAGGTGCGGTCAGCCTGGTCTGTTACCCATAATGCAATGTTGTGTTGTCGCACTTTTGTATAACGGAATAATTTATGGGTTGACACAGGGCTGACAGATATTTTGGGAACATCTCTGTGGATTGGACTGAACACTTTGGATTTTCAGAGTGGATGGCAGTGGAGCAATGGAAACCCGTTCAGATATTTAAACTGGGCTCCAGGTGAGTGAAGACATAGTTTCCCTATTTGTCAGCACGATAACAGTAAGCTTCTTAAATGATTGCATATTCACAGTTACAAATGCTCTTGTGAATTTGATATTATTTGACATTAAAAACACGCGGACCGATGTTTCCGATAGGTCACCCGTCGTCAGAGCCCGGCCTCACCTGTGCGACCATGAACGCTGCTAAAGCCTCAAAATGGGAGAGCAGCGCCTGCACCAAAAAACTTGGCTACATTTGTCGCAAAGGCAGCCCTATCAGTCTGCCTCCACCACCGGGTAAAATCCTATTATTCCCAATGGTCTGGCGTATAATCGGAGCGAGTCTTCGTAGTACAAACCGAATGTGCTCTTTTGGTCTCCATCCGCAGACAAAAACCAGCCCAGCTTCTGCCCCGCTCACTGGGTTCCATACGCAGGTAACTGTTACTACCTGCAGAGGAATAAAAAGATGTGGAAGGAGGCTTTGACTGCGTGCCGCACAGAGGGAGGAGATCTGGCCAGCATACACAGTATAGAAGAGCAGAGCTTCATAATATCTCAGTCTGGATACCGTAAGTGTGCCACAAGTGATTTGTTGGGTTTCACAGCAATCATCTACAGTATGCTAAAAGTAATGCTTATGAGCCAGGCTAGCTGTTTCCCTTTGTTTCCAGTCTTTGTGCTAAGCTAAGCTAATTGGCTGCTGGCTGCAGCTTAATGTTTAGTGTACAGAAATGAGAGTGGCATCAATCCTGTTATCTAACTCTCAACAAGGAGACTATACAACTATCAAAGGAGCAGTGTGTATGATTTATTGGCAGAAATTTAATATCATATTTGTAATATTTCTTTTCATTCGTGTATTTTCACCTGAAATAAAACAATTGGTGTATTTTTGTTACCTTGGAACGGTACGTAGCGGGTCCTCATGACAGAGCACGAAATGTTGACCCACTTTGTTTCCACAGTAGCCCATGACAGACAACGTAAACAATTTCACAATTTGATGTTACCTGAGGGACACTGTAGGTCTCCGATATCTCTCTTGCTTGGAAAGGGACGGGTAAATGTAGATGGCTGCAGTTTGCAAGCTCACCACAAGATGCCACAAAAGCCTGCACATTGCTCCTTTAATCTAAAGAGCTGAAGAAGAAATCAATATGACAAAGTGCACATTAACATCTACATGTGCGTTTCAAACCCTCAGTGCCGACAGACGTGCTCTGGATTGGCTTGAATGATCAGAGGAACCAGATGCTTTTCCAATGGTCAGATCACTCCCAAGTTAGCTTCACCCTGTGGCAGAGTGACGAGCCGTCACATGCCACCAACCTCCAGGAGGACTGTGTTCTCATCAGAGGAAAGGTAACAAAGGCAAAAGGTGATGAATGCAATGATGGTGCGAGTGGTCTAATCTGCTGAATGTGGCCCGTACAGGACGGGAGGTGGGCCGACTACATGTGTGAGACTCCCAATGGATACATCTGCCAGAGGAAGGCCTCCACGAAACCATCTGAAGGCGCCCAAGAAGAAGCCAACCCTGGCTGCAAGCTTGTGAGTAATGTCATTTATTTTAAATGAGTGTAATTATCCAACAAGGAATTCATCAGATGTAGTCTCACTATGTTTTTTTTATCATCTCAAGGGCTCATTCAGATATAATTCTTATTGTTACAACATTGGAGCTGAGAAAAAAACCTTGGATGAGGCAAAGCGGGCATGCTCAGAGGCTGGCGCTCATGTGGTGGACGTGGCTGATCGGTATATTTTCCAACTTAAAATTTTGCCTCTATTGTCTTAAAAATGTCATGAGACATAAAAAGCATTATGCTTTGCGATAAATTCTTTATTTTGGAAAAGTATTGAATTGCTCACCTTTTCTGCTTTGATGGTTTCATGCAGATATGAGAACGCCTTCTTGATCAGTTTGGTGGGTTTGAGACCAGAGAAGTATTTCTGGACAGGGTTAACCAACAAAGATGACGTCAGCACTTTCAGGTGGAGCACCAGGAGAAAAGTCACATTCACTCATTTCAACGTGGACATGCCAGGTACAGCACACCTCTCTTTATCTGTGTATCCGTGCTTTCTAACCGTTTTCATAATGTCTGTTAAGCTGGTTCCATACATACATGTTGATCGGATGGGACAAGTCAAGTCACAATCAAGCAATATAAGTACTTTAAGCTCAGTTTATCGATATTTTTCCCTGTTTCATAAAAGCCAGACACCAAGGATGCGTTGCCATGACAACTGGGATTTTTGCCGGATTATGGGACGTCATCAGCTGCAGTAACAAGGAGAAGTATATCTGTAAGAAAGCAGCAGAGGGTGTACACGTGACAACGGTGCCACCCACCACCCCTTCGCTGAGCTGCGAGTCAGGGTGGAGCCCCGCTGGCAGGAGGAGCGTCTGCTACAAAGTAGGAGGACGAAGTCAACGAATGTGAAATTGGACCGATTTTAAGTACATAAATCTCAACACATTTATTGTTTCTTTTTTACTCGTTAAAAAGATTTTCAAAAAAACACCAGCCTTGAGGAAGAATTGGGGGGAAGCGCGGAGCTTCTGCAAGGCCATTGGCGGGGACCTGATGAGCATACACAGCATGCAGGACCTGAACAACGCCCCGTATGTCAGCTTGACAGCTTGAATATGTCCAAATTCAAATATCTGCTACTCAACCGTTCAAGTAATCACTACTGGTGTTTTCTGCCATTGTAAAGGTTTAGTAAGGCTGATCCAGCCTGGATTGGACTCAGCCTTGGTACCAATTCAGGTTTTGAATGGACCGACAGTTCACCAGTATGTAGCACTACATTGTCGTCACGAAAAATCTTTACTCACTGTCCTCAAACTTTGCCTAATTATGTGCGTTTTCCTTAAAAAAATAACTGTGATCTAGTACGGCTTTGAGAACTGGGCCTTCGGGGAACCAAACAACTACAATGATAACGAACACTGTGCAGAAGTCCGAATTCACTACGGGCGGAATTGGAATGATCGACACTGTGAGGTCTACAATGACTGGATCTGCCAGATACCCAAAGGTAACGCTGAGCGACTTAATCACAGAGCTGAAGTGTACACTTGCTGAAAAAGGAAAACTTTGCCCTGCTGTACAGAAGTCATGGTTCTTGTACTTTCAGGTGTGACTCCCAAACCTGAGCCGATCATCGTTGAAACAGGTATGTTTCAGCAGTGGCCTCTCCCGAAAACAGCCCCAGCTTAATTAAACCTTCATTTATTCAATTGATTTACTAATTATCTTGTTAGTCATGCTAGCAGCTTTAGTGAGTGTCCTTCCACCATTTTGGTCCAGAGTAAATATCTCTGTTAACTATGAGATGAGTTTCCATGGCATTTTGTCCAAACATTCATGGTTCCAGGTGAATAAAACCTCATGACTTTGGTGATATTTTTGGCATTTAGTGGAAAATCTGAATCTAAATCATAACATTAATTTATTGGCTAAACTAATTACATTCCCATCAGCCTCAGCTGTAATTTGTGTTTCATGCTAATCAGAAAACGTAGAACATATTTAACATTATACCTTTTATCAGCATACTAGCATTAGCATTTAGCTCAACGCACCGCTGTGTGTAAGTACTGCCTCAGAGAACTGCTAGCATGGCTGTAGACTCTGGTTTTCCATCAATCCCAAATTTTGTATCTATGGAACATCTTTTTTCCCCCTACAGTATTCAACACCACAGAAGATGGCTGGTTTATATACAACGACACTCATTATTTCATCAACAAAGACGATCTGGACATGGAATCTGCTAGAGCCGTCTGCAAAAAGGGCTTTGGTGATCTTGCGGTCATCACAGGGGAGAGTGAGAGAAAGTTCCTTTGGAAACGGGCAAGAAACTCCAAAGCTTTTTCCCAAAACAACGAAAAATTACAGCATGTTGTATCATCTAAAAAAAATGATCCGAAAACCATGTCTGCACCGATTGTTTTCGATTCAACCATAAAGCAATTTCTCTCCATTATGTTCCAACAGATAGCGAAAGTCAAAAGAGGGCAGTACTACATTGGCATGACTGTGAATTTGGATAAATCATTCAGGTAAATCAAACATGCTATAAAGTATCATGCTCTTTTGTGATGTTTTCAAAGTATAGTCTGAAATTTGATATAAAACCAAATTGCAGATTCTTAGTGATGATGTTTTGTTCCTTCCATTTTCAGCTGGGTGGATGGCAGCCCTGTATCCTACACTGCATGGGAGCGGAATGAGCCCAACTTTGCTAACAATGATGAAAACTGTGTGACCATGTACGCGGGCATGGGTGAGACTAAAACGTCATAGATATAAGCTGGTCCGACCAAATAATTCATTTCTTTTTATTGTTAGTTAATTGTTCTCTGTAAACTCTGCACACATACAGGGTACTGGAATGACATTAACTGTGGTTTGGAGCTGCCTTCTATTTGCAAAAGAAGCAGTAGTTTTACCAATGCAACAATGGCCCCAACCACCATTCCTAAGGGAGGATGTGCACCGGACTGGCTCTCTTTCCAAGGAAAGGTAACGATCTACAAGTGTACAACACAGATTACTCACTGAAACGCTGATCTAGACAAAGGTTTCCTTCCTACCTTCAGGATGTGATTTAAACAGATGCACTTCAAATCTGATCTGGTTACCGATGTGTCCCTTTGCTTGTTATTTTAACACACGGTGCAAATCTTGTTTACACAGTGCTACAGAATAGTTGTGGGATCTGACGTTAAGAGTTGGCAGGATGCCAGGACATACTGCGGAAACCAGGGAGGAAATTTGGTTTCTATCACCAATGAGAGAGAGCAAGGTAGGCGTTTGGTTGCATTGCATTGTGCCGTCAACAAACCACAGTTTTAGGGAGTTAAAGATTTCTTGGGTCTTCCTTTCTAGCATTCCTGACGACGCAAATGGTGAAATACAACGACGACTTCTGGATCGGCATGAATGATATCAACTGGGAGATGCACTTCGTGTGGACGGACGGAAAGGCCATTTCATACACCAACTGGGCAAAAGGGCAACCAGTATCAGTACCTGATAGACATTCATTCACGGAAGAGGTTATTTGTGGCTTCCGTCCAAATTCAATTCTCAATGATGTGATGGGGATCGACTCAAAAAACTGCAAAAATTTCTAACAAATGTACTTTTTCCCCTTCTTGACAGTTGTATGACTGTGTGATCATGGTGGGCAGCAACTCCAAAACAACAGGACTTTGGAAGGTGGAAGACTGTTACATGAAATACGGCTTCATCTGTAAAAGAACCATTGGTGAGTGTAATTATAGCAAAGCCGCGTTATACTGATATAATTCATCGTCAGTTTGCTATTGTGTAAATGTGAAAACGTGAATTTTAAAATGTTGTTTCAGCTGGATGTTTTTGTTGTCATTTACAAAGATTCTCAGATCGTAGTCCCAGCCACAACGGTGCCACCGAAGGCTTTCTACAAACTCGGCAAGGACTCCTACAAACTGGTGGCACAGAAGATGAAATGGGACGAGGCGAGGAGGGAGTGCTTAGCAGACGATGCAGATCTAGCCAGTATCTTGAACCCTGCCACCCAGGCGCACATCACCTTGCAGATTTCCAAGCACAAGGAGCCTGTATGGATCGGCCTCAACAGCAACGTGGTAACGGGCTCTACCTGTTATTGTATACCGCTAATTCCATCAGGATTTCAAATTGAGACCTTTTAGCTCTGTGCCAACGTTCACTAATCCAAGTAATATTTGGGGTTGTTTTTTTTCACAGACTGGTGGTCGGTTTAAGTGGGTTGATAACTGGCTGCTGTTTTATACCAAATGGGGAGCAAATGAGCCTAAAAGCAACTATGGTTGTGTGTATATCGACGTGGACAAAACCTGGAAGACTGCACCATGTACCAATACCTACTATTCCCTTTGCAAGAGGTCACCAGGTCAGACGATCCCTCTGCTAGTTCTCGCACATTATAAACTGCACATAACCAAACATTAAGGTTAGCAATGCAATCTCCTCCCTCTTTCAGACGTAGCACCCACCGAGCCCCCACAACTCCCCGGAGACTGTCCAGAACCAAAGAAACGAAAATCCTGGATACCTTTCAGGGGCCACTGTTATGCTTTCCTCTTGTCAGCTTCGAGTAACTGGGCCCACGCCTCAGTTGAATGTCTGAAAATGGGTACGTTTTGACGAACTTTCAATGATAGGTTATGATTTGTATACATACCGGTATATAAAATCTTGACGTGTGCTGTTGTTGGTCAGGTGCTTCTCTGGTGAGCATTGAGGATCCTCAAGAGAGTCTGTTCATCCATCAGAACCTGGAGCTATTGCAGGACAGGGCCAAGTCCTTCTGGATCGGCCTCTACAAGAGTCATGAAGGTGACCGTGTCTTGCAATACCTTTTTCCTATGTATAAAGAAGTTTAGTGCCGTTCAGATTACATACGACACACAGTACGCTACATTAGCTAATTGTAGCTCATTTCATTCATGTTTTGCACTTGATGATCTGATGAAAAATGTCATTTTTGTCTATCATCTCCAGGGAAACGGGTTAAACATATTTTCTATTGTCCAACAGACAGAATATTTTAGTTGGAGGCATAGCTCTGTGAATTGAATGCGATGAAAATACAAGTGAGTTAAATTTGACCGTGTCTGACTAAAGTAAGAAGCTTCCTTTGTTTCAGATGAGTGGATGTGGATCGACAACAACGTCGTGGACTACGTCAACTGGAAAAAAGGGATGCCAAAGTCAGAATCGTGTGTGGAAATCTCATCTGAGACTGGAGAGTGGAGTACATGCAGCTGCAGCAGATACAGGACTTCCATCTGCAAAATAGCTAAAGGTAAATTTCATTTGCTGCTGTGTTTAATATTTATTTGACCCATCGCTCTCTTACATTGACCATTTATTCTCTCTTTTTTCAGTTATTAAACCTACAGAAAAGCCACCATATGCTGGTAAGTTATTTGACCGAAGATATATATTGAATATGATGGTTCAAACTCCAGTTATGCCACTGTTAATACTTTCTATGCGTTTTGCCTCCTCAGATCCAATCAAAAAAGAAGAAGTCTCTCATGGGTCTGCTGGCATCACTGTTGCTGTAGTGCTAGTTGTAATCGCCATAGTGGGACTCGGTGCCTTCCTCCTCTTCCGCAAACAGATACCCACCCCTGGCTTGGGAGAAAGCGCCTTTGACAACAAGTTATACTTCAACAATCCAATCCGAGCCCTCGTAGACACCAAGGGCCTGGTGGCCAACATAGAGCAGAATGAACAAGCGTAGAAAGATAAGGCTTGCAGCGTGAGAATGAATAATTACGGTTTCATACTTTTTTGTGGATCACTTTGCTGGGTCATAATTATTGTTTTATTATAATTCATCCGAGCACAGGCACTGCACTTAGTAAATTAGGGACAAGGTAATATGAACAATCTATAACCATTTTTACATGATTATGTGATTTGTGAATGTGTGTAGTTTATTTTTTACCGATCAAGATAATCAGGAATGTTTGTAAACCAAACACTAGTTAAAAATCAAGAAAGGTAAAGAGATTTATTTGTGCAATTTGCTTATTATTCTGCATTGGCTGCTCATCAGCCTATTTCTGGTTTACGACATTGTAAATAGATGATCAATAAAACTAATGAAATAAATAAAAATGTATCTTCTGCTTTTTTCTTCCGCTTATTTCTTCTGAAAAAGCTGTATATTTTATCTCAAATTACTGTATTGCCCTTATAAAGCCATTAAAATTCACGCATTGATATCAAATTACCTCTGCCTCCAAAGCTAGAATCATGTTCTAGGTGCACTTGTTGTTCATATCCGGCTTCTTCCAGTTTGTTGCCCGGGTGGAGCTAGCCGGTAATATACGGTTAAGAGAGTCTCATTTCGGCATATAACGACCTCAATAACAAGCACATTCTCGGCACAAGGAACACGTGTTCCCATGGCTGCATCCCATTGGTCAAAAGTTCTCTGGCTGGCTCTGATTGGACTTTCTAACCAGGAAGCAGTGAGATAAACTAGCTCGACACCGAACGTTGGTTTACGATCCACAATTCAATGTAGAGAAGAAGCTTCTGGTCAGAGAACAACTTCATACTGGGAACATGTCCCAGTATGAATATGAGGAGGACGTACTGGGAGAAGTTGAAAATCATTCATTTATGGGGCGACTTGCCGTCAGTACGAGACAAGAATATACGTCAGCGCGAGGTGTACAATTCAGCCAATCGTTGACCTTCTCTATACTTTGGTTCCGCCCTCTGAGCCGTCAATCACAACAGAGCCAAGACTCGAATGCTATGCCTGGGAAAAATAGTGTCTTGAATGCAAAATATGAGCTAGAAGGAGCATTTAAACGACGAGGTGAGTTTTAAATAACCTTGACAAACACGTCCAGTTACATTCTGTAACATTTATTCAATGTGGAGAAAATGTAAACAAACATATGATCTAAAAAAATGTAAGCTAGGTGGCCGATGTCTATGGACAATGACATGTATAGGTATCGTCATTTAATGAGCTCTATTCTTTGATTCATTCAATCAGCATGAATTTAACATTTTTATTTAGATAACTCCTATTGATAATAGTGAGGAGAATGACCAGATTATTGAGCGGTCAACCAAATGTAAAAGCTCATTCACAGAGATATATGGTTGTGAAAATATACATTTGTAAAGATAATTTTGCACATAGAAGAAAGATAAAATGTTCCGAGTCTTACTAATTCAAGCATCAGCCATGCAATCCCCCCTACCTGCAGCCAGCCACCCCCCATCACCTAATGTTGAAAGTGAGGCAGCGTTCTCCATGGAAACCGCAGCCCTCTGAGTGTGTCGCAGCTAATCCTCAGGAGCTTACTCAACTCTTACTTCTCATAAGAGGGTTTTACTAGCGGCACCAATGCCCAAGAATTCTCCCCAAACAGGCTGTGGATCGTCTGTTTATCCCACTGGAGGAGGAAAACAAACCTAGTTGCAGCAGCTGCAAGGAGCAGAGGGGAGAACGGTTCATCCGGTGAGCTTTTTTATCTGTTCTATTGCAGGTATGACTGTAGCTTCAGTCCTCTTATTGCTCAGTCGGTGTGACCTGCAGGGTGTACGGCGTGGGAGGATGTTGGAAAGGGTTTTTTCGAGAAAGCTTGCCATGTTTTGCTCTGCATGTTTGCTCTTTGATGACTCAGAGATCATACAGCATACAAAAATGTTTTATCAATATTACTGTTGGTGTACTGACCAATTATTTGGGCAACATTGTTATTGAAACTCTCATGCCAATATCACCCTTTGAGTTGTAATTTAAAAAGCAACATTGATTTGAATGTTACCATTGTTTTTATGCATGGAGGGGGGGTCGACGACGACTGTGGGGCTCAACATACTGCACGCACTCACTCACACCGGCTCCTATATGTTCATGAAATATGAATGCTGTTACATAAGGAAACTGGTTCAATATTTACAGTTTTGTGTACATTCAGACTTTTGTAAATTGAGTCACAAACTGAAGGCATTTCTTTTTTATCAGATGTGGATCTCTACTTAGTGTTACTAATCTCAGTGTTTCCCTTCTCCCTGGTTCTCCTCAATAGTAATTTTCTCCCTGCCGTCTCCCCCTCCATGCCCCCTACTCCCTGCCCCTGTTCTCTCTCACTTGCCTGCACTAATCCTTTTGTTGTGGACTGTGGGGCCCAGGCTTTGGCTGACCCATCCGCGCTGTAAGGGCCGGTTCAGCTGAAGGGAACCCACCAAGCCCTCCTGTCCTCCATCAGATCTGACGGCTCTATTATTAACATCTCTCACAGCTCTTCAACTCTGGAAGCTTTCAGCTCTCTCCTGTCATTCACTTTGATTCAAATATTTCTCTCAAGGTCCTTGTTTGAGTCCGTCATCTCCTTGTTGTCTCAAGCTCTAAGCCAGTCCTGGGAGCTCGAAGGGAGTCGGACAACCTTGGCAGGAACATGCACTTCAGGAGGAGTGCTCCCACTTTGCTGCTGCTTCTTTGTCTGCTGGAGGTGAGAGGGCGGGAGCAGGGGTACCTGCAGGAGGCTCTCAGGGCCTTGGATCTGCCTCTGGGTACCGACAACGAGCCACAGCTCCAAAAGAACCACACGGGCATCCTGATCACCGAGCTCCTCCGGCGGGTGCACTGTGCAGAGTGGACTAGCACTTCACAGGATGTCTGCAGCAAGGTAAGGCTGTCTCAGCGTTATCATACAAACAACATTTTACATCCATATGCTAAGTATTTTGTTTTCATCCCATTCCTGCCTGCATATCCTAAGGAACGTGATTGTTACGGTTGGAATGTGAGTGAATGTGGAGGCTTAAGTCCTTGACCTCTATGGGGCATTCATGCTGAGTGGCTTTAGACATCCCTCAGTTTGACATAATAACCTGCATAGAGTAAGAGGTCCCTCACATGTTTGTGCAGGCGGGCTGACAATAGGATTATGTGTGTCGAGCCTTGAAAGTGAGATTAATAATTAAATGTAAAACATTTTTAAAAAAAAGAGAGAAATGTTCTTGCTCTCTCTGACAAAGAAAAAATGCTTCGCCCACTCTGTTAACCTTCTATATTTTTGTGTGTGGGTCTAATTGGGCGCAAACGGCAGAACAAAGCTACTATTTATCTGGGAAGCAGAGTGTATGCAGGGACAAAATAGGCCTATCAGTACTCGCATGACCTTTTTGTAACTTTCTGTCCTTAAAGTCAGCCTAAATGTCTCTCTTCTTCTTCTCTCTTCCTGTTGTTGTTACAGTGCCTGACACCAGATGTAGCTCTCTCTGTGCTAGAGGATCATGGGAAGGCGTACCTCAATGAGGACGACTACCAGCGGATCTCCACCGTTCTGCTGTACTACGTTATTAACTTGCGAGACCTGTGCACGTCAAACGTCGCCTCCTTTTCCTCGACCTCATTCGGGAACTACCAGTTCTACCTTTCGGCCCTCACTAATCTCCACCCGGCTGAGGACAACCTCTTCCTGTCACCCAGAGAAACAGAAAGTATTCTGCAGCTCATCAACCAGCACTACGAACCCTCATCTGATATGCAAGTAAGGAATATTTCATCCGAGGGATCTATCGCATCTTGACAGCCACGTGATCCTTTCACCTTTGTTTCCACAGTGCGTTGAGGCCACTCACCTCCTCGAGGACGTCAACGCAAATGAGGATCCGGGCGCTGATGTGTCTTCAGTGCCTAAACTGGCTGCAGCCATCATCAGCCACGTCCTGCAGGGCCACTGTTTCAGATGGAGGAACCTCCCGTCTCCTCCTTTCTTTACCGACTACATCTTTCAATCCCTTAATCGCACAAGTGACCTGCAGATGATAGGTAAGGTCAAGAGCACAGTTGGCTTGTAACGCACATTTAAACTTAACGTTTGCTTTTTTATTTAAGGTATTGATCATGTGGTCCTCTGCTGGTGTAATGAGATTCTTCCCTCACCACAGCTTTATAGAAAATCTCTTTCTATGTGTTATTTAAACCTACAATAACTGTTTTCTTTCCTTTGCGTAGATTTAGAGGAGTTGCTGCATCAGTTGGGAGTAGGACAGGCGGCAGCGACACACTCTCACAACAGGAAGAGGCGGACTTCACAGAAAGGAGCCGTGCCTCAGCTGGATGGTTGTAACCATGAATCTGGTGGAATAAGCAGGGATTGGGCACAGGTGAGGCCTGAGGCGAATGTTTGATTTTTCTATACAGAGAATAAAAAGAATGGGGTCGCTTTGGTGTAATCTGCATGCTGTTACTGTGAGGCTTGACTTGAACAGCCTCCTACTCATCCACAAATGTGTCTCTTCCCTGTGAATCTAATCAGGTATGTTATTCAGCCAATCAGCTGGTGGATATTTTTGCTCTCAGTCCTCATTTGCCGATTTCCAAGGAGCACTTCAGACAAATGTGCCCAGCCATCATTCAGCAGTTGCTAGGCAATGCCTGCGAGTCTGCGGAGCAAAAAAGAAGAGGATCTCTACCCACTGCTCTTGAGAGTAAGACGTTTCACCTCATCGGCCTAGAGTCAGTAATAAAAACATCAGACACATGCACTCGGGTTTGTCTGCATAATTCTAGGAAAAATAACACCATATTAATGGAGGAAAACATGAAAAAAGTCAGTGGCCTAAATAGATAAGTCATTTTCTTTGACATACAATAATAAAACGTACAAAAAGATAAAAATGTAGTCCTCGTAAGACTGATCTTCAGAGCAGCGTCTCCTCTTATTTTTGCGTTGTGATCAGACAGATTTATTACAGGAAAAAAATAAATCCGAGTCTCCTCCCTGCAGAGTACGGCTACAGCACGGCTGCCGTCCTGCTCATCACGGTGGGCTCCATGTTCGGCATCTGCCTGATCTTCTTCAACTCCTGCCAGGAAACCTACACGCTCATCCTGCAGCTGTTTGTGGGCCTGGCGGTGGGGACCCTGTCAGGAGATGCCCTCCTGCACCTCATACCACAGGTATAGCACACAAGAGCCACTGCATTACCCTCTGTAACTGGGAGTCGAGCGCCATGTACGTGCAGAGAAGCGTCGACTGTGGAGTGAAACGTCTAATCGTTTTCCTCTCTGTCTCCTTTGGAGATCCTCGGCCTCCACAGTGACACGCACAGTCGGGATGACGAACACGTCACAGAAGGACAGGATTACCTGTGGAGGATTCTGGGCATTATCGCAGGGATCTATGGCTTTTTCATTATTGAAAGAATCTTTTCCTTTTTTGTTCCCTCTCACGGCCATGTAAGTGTTTTGGTTTTTGCAACCCATATCATGCTCAAACCATAAAGAGGAGGGGCTGAGGGGAAATTTTAGTTTCCCATGAACAAGCAAGTTTGTGTCTCGTCTCATGACTTTCTTTTGTCTGCAGGGTCATAGTGACCTTGCCTTAGAGCTCAACTGTAATGGCCAGTCACAGAGGGGCAAGTCCATCTCCACCATACAGCTGGTGAGTCTCCTCACTACCCAGAAATATTGTTCTTGGCAGGAAAACCAGATTCCCGTCATCGTCCCTGTTATGTTCTTGTTGGAGGAGATACAGGGACTATGACAAGGCAGTTCCTGGAAGTTAAACTGCAAAAAAAAAGGTTTATTGCTTCTACGTCAGTGCTTTCTTCACCTTTTTTTGTGGGATGTAAACCCCACAGTTCAGATCAGATACTTGCTCAATTCGGATACTTGAAATACTTTATATTATTTATATATTTCCTACTTTAGACAACCAAGCTTCCTTCGCTCAAAAAAAACACTGTGGTAGCGGCTATGGTAACACATTGGTTAAATGTTGTGTTTACTGTGCTGTACCACTGTGGAGTTAGTCAATATATTTTCACCAACTCCCACACTGCTCCTCCAGTCAAGCATCAAGGAAGCACTAATGCACTGGTTATAAACAGCATAGTTGTGCTCGAGGGCACCGTCGATAGGAGAACGACCAGTCAGTTACAGCACATCTCTGTTGTTTGCACACATATACAAACACATAAAAACAACGGCCCGACCCTCGTCTCACGAAACGCACACATACTGTACATGGAGGATGATATGAATCCATTGAATCCATGGTCACATTTGAGACTGGAATTCACTTAAATCAATTGTGCTATGCCTATGCTTTTATATAACAGGCAATGGAGGGTGTTGTGGGAGGGAGTGAAGGAACGGGGCACGTAGGATGTTGGAGAATGAGAAAGAATTGAATCATTCAGAAAGCACTTCATGCTGGTGTTGAATACATACTTCAAAACGGGAACATTTCAGACTCAAAGACGGGTCACTCACGTGGAAAGAGACCTATTTTCCAAACCGCCCTTGTTACATAAAAAAAAATACCCCGCATGGGTGATTTTGTCTCATCCAGCTCCCTTGATGTGGCTTTGCCGTTTACCATTCTTAATGTCTCAAACTGGTATCAAAGGTGCTGTTAATAATGATGTGCATCCCTCAGGGACCGGTGGATGACTTGGAGTGTACGGAGGTATCTCCCGAACACGCAGACACAAGGAGGCCTTCACATCAGAGTAAGCTATTTCAGCACGGGCTGCACACCGCAGAGCAAATGTGATGTACTTTGTAATTAGTCGCCTGGCATGACGGGGCGATTGTCACGGTCTGAGGATGAGCTTTGACGACACAGACTCCCTTTTGTGTTCCCAGGACAAGGGGTTCCTCTGCTGGCCGTGATGGTAATCATCGGAGACAGCCTTCACAACTTCGCCGATGGCCTGGTCATCGGGGCGGCCTTCTCCTCTTCAGCGGAGACCGGCATGGCGACCACCGTGGCCATCCTGTGCCACGAGATCCCGCATGAGATGGGTGAGAGGTCACGATTACTCACATCGGGAGTGATTATGGCTGAGGCTGCAGGAAATGCTCTGCTAGACCTTATCTTTTTTGTTTTGTCACTGCTTTCCGTCTCCAAGGGGACTTTGCTGTGTTGCTGAGCTCCGGCCTCTCAGTGAAGACTGCTGTGCTAATGAACTTTCTCAGCGCTCTCACGGCATTCATGGGACTCTACATCGGGCTCTTTGTTTCCTCCGAGATGGAAGTGCAGCGGTGGATATTCGCCGTCACTGCTGGGATTTTCCTCTACTTGTCACTGGTAGAAATGGTAAAGGAGCCTTATTAACAGATGAGCATGGTGGTGAAAAAAATCAAAATTTCAGTTATTATGAACATATATATCTCATTAAAAGACCAACATTAAAAAACCAAATAGGTCACAACATCAACTCCGGTTGAGTGTCACCCAATGATGCATTTAGTTTCCCACCAACCATAAAAAATCAAAAATCTACAAGTTATATAGTTAAAATGGCCAGTAACTGCCACTCCAAACGCCCAAATGTTAGTAATATAAATAAAAGTGAAACTGAAAAAGGGCATCATAGGTTTTGGTGTTTTCATGGTATTTCTTGACAGTAACAAAAATATAGAATAATGCCAGAATATAAGCCAATATTTCTATCTAAACTGTTATTAATTTAGTCGTACTGTTCCTTCCAGCTTCCAGAGATGAGTCGAGTGAAGACCAACAGACCGTGCCTCGTCTTCCTCCTACAGAACCTCGGCCTGTTGATGGGTTGGGCCTGTCTTCTGCTCCTCGCACTCTTTGAACACGAACTCAAATTCTGAATGCAGTGAGTCGTGACGTTTATCTCTTCACGCGGGGTCGAGTCGGAAACAACTGTGGACTTTTCTTTTCTAGTGTTTTTTTGACGAGCCAGTATTTCACGTCATGTCGTAGTCTCGGCACTGGATGGTAAATGTACCGTAGCTGCATGAATCCTTAAAGTTTTTTTTATACTCGATGATTTATTTTTGTATGTTAGGTATACTAAATAGTTTAAACTCTAATAATGACCTTATTTGGCAGATTCAGGTATAAATGTGCATATCTGTTGTGTGAAATATCTACATTGCGTCAGACAATCAAATCATTTGCTTTCACAAGCAAAATATAAATATTGTGAATCCACTTTGTGTCTTTATGCTGACGGGGGAACGTGTAGTTTAAACAGTCATCAAGTGTGTGATGTGTGTTGAGTATTTTCCATAGGCTTCTTGAAAGACCTGTGACATTTTGATGAGTTCTAAGTATTTAGTATTGCCCTTCCACCAATTGGAGGACTCACAAAAGACACATTTTAACTGGATACCCAGATTGTTGGTCCCTCTTTCATTAGACCCTCTGTGCCTGGTAAATACTCATGTATTTTAAACTACCTTTTATATGACGGAATCCACATTTTCCTTTGATTATGAATCAATAAATTAGAGCATTACCTTAATTTGGACTAATAAATATACAAAGCATACTGAGAAACTCTTTAAATTCGGTGCAAAAAAGGACTAAGCTGCCCTAAACTACATTTATTTTTGAATTCCCCGTTTAGAGAAACGTTGCTCCTGTTGAGCTTCTGATCTCGGAGGCATTTGTTCTTTGTGTTTGAGGCCTTTCTGTGATCCAATATGAGGGCACCTCCGCCCACCTGAGTTCTCTTCATCCACCAACCTGGATGACTAACGCTCGCTGTTCAAGACAGAAACTCCGGAGCGATCCGGCCCACACAGCGCACACTCTTTACCGGCCAGAGTGGGCCCGCAGAAGGAGGTGGAGGAAGAGGAGAATGTGAGGAACACATCGGTACAATGAGATAAATGAAAATCAACTTATTTGCACGGAAAATTGGATTTGTGACATTGAAAGAATGAGTGGGCTTTTCCTGTTTTTTTAATCAGCTTGCTGTGATTAAATCCTGGCGTTCCCAGCGAGCATCAACACATTTCTGTCACATTTGAACAAACAGCTATCAAGCAGTCGCCTTATTTGTGCTGGGGATTAGTTTCATTGCGCAATTTGCATGGCGATTATGTTAATTTTGCCATTCCAAGATTACTATCAAAACGGAAAAAAGTCAGTTGTGTTGACAGTGTCATGGGATTATTTGGCTATCACATCAGAAAGAGCTGACACCATTTACTGTGACTTCCCGAGTAATGTTCACACAATAGCAGGAAGTCCACTGCATTTTCTCTTATTCTAGCATTTTTGCTGTTATTTTGGAAATGCCAACCCCTTTGCTTTAGGCCTAGTGTGTGTGTGTGTGTGTGTGTGTGTGTGTGTCTCAATCTGCTCTTTTGCACCAAAGAAGCATTTTTTTGGCAAGTGTGTGTCTTTTCAAGGCAGCTGCTGCCAGGATGGAGGAAGGAAGGGCTTTTTATCTGGGCCATGTCGGTGTGAACACTGAGTATCCTCACTTGCACATCAGAGACCTCTCAGAAGAAGAGTTCAGCTCCCGGGGTCATCAGGGCAGCAGAACAACACAGAAATGATGGGAAATGCCAAGAGAATGAGACAAATAAAGGAAATATAAACCTTTTTTTCCCCTTTTATTAGGAAGGATCTGACTGAAAATCATCTTTTGCACTTGTTATTATCGTTATCACACAAAAACACCTGGGATCCACCAGCGTGGTATTTTAGGTTGAATCACAATCTTGGCTTCCAAGTAAAATAATTTATGGAAACAACCTTAAGGTCAGGCAGGTCTATTATCTCTGCTAAAAACGGCTGTTTAAAGGGGTACTGCTTTCATTTAGAAGTGTTTTTTTATCAAATGGATGAACTTGCTTATGACAGTTGTTTGTTTCATTTAAATTATCAAAATCGCAGCTTGAGAGGCTGTGATACCCTACACTTTAGATTGTATCGGCTCCCAAAAACACTGTATCCAACATTTCCCATAATGCAACTCGGAAGCTTTTATTAGACCTGGTAAACACCCACATCTTTCTGTTAAAGGTTTCCTTCAAGCCTGATGACATCACTACAGAATGACATCATCAGGGTTTATTTTTCAGACTTTAAGACATCATACAACACTTCACACAGACTGACTTGTACTAACAGTGACTTGTGAAAAGAGTTGATGTGTGAAATCAGTGGCGTGGCCCTTTAACTGTAAATGCACATGAAACCACTAGAGGGCAATAATAGTTAACAAAACTTTAGAGCTTGTGGCAGAAACTTGTCTGAGGGAGGGGAACTGGTGTTGAGTTCTCATTTCAGGGGGTATACTGCTTTGTACAGGGCTGTGTATTGTATTATAGACTGAATGACAGAGAGGCACCTTTCCTCCTTCCTTTCTATGGAGAACTCACATGAAAAGCAGCTGGGATGATACTATTTAAGACCAGTCCCTCCTCTGCAGATGAGAATACTTAGTGGAATAAACCTCGGAGAAAAAGCTGATCCTGGTTGTTGATCTTTATTGGGCAGATTCATTTTTCCACAACAATTTTAATAGTAATGTCCCAATTAAGTCTAGAGCTGAAACAAAACGTCTACTTATCTGCAACAATTTACCAAATTGATTGATTGTCACTCTTAATTAATCAAGCCAAATGTCTTCAGGTTGCAACTTTTTAAATGTGAAGATTTGCTGCTTTTGCCCGTTTTGTATCACTGTATGGAATTTAGTCGTCATTCATTTTATTATTTTAAAATGTGTTATGTCACAATGTCCGGCCCAGTAGATGTTACCTTTGCCTTACCCTTTTATTATAAGACTTCCAGCATTTACTGTCTATTCTCCTGCCTTCCTGCCATCCAGTAAAGATCACTAAAAACTAACTTGACTTCAGTGTCATTTGGTTTCAAACCTGATCATGAATGAATGTTCTCCATCAATCTCTCAATTTGTATTAAGTACAAAATATCCACTGTAGGCCTACCAACAAATTATAGAATATTTTATAGTTTAATTCTCTTATTTTACATGTAGAAACATAAATCTGAGCATGATACTTCAAATAGCCATGTACTGTCCATATACTGTACATATTCACCTGCTTCATGTATTAAAAGGGATATAAAGTAGATTATTTATTGTATTTACATAATAGTTTAATGCTTATTTTTTGTTTATAACTTTATATATTAATTCCAACAAACGTGTTGGAGTGTTTCACCCACTTGTCCATTCTGCCACTTTAACACGAAGAGGCTTTAAAACCCATGCATCTTGTTTTATTCATCCTTTCTGTGCAGAGGTGTTGGCGTTGGATGAGAGTGCGCGGAGCAGCCGGTGCGGGTACAGTAGGAGGGGACGCCGATGAGGAGGCTATAATAATATCCCAGGATTCATATCATCATCATCACCATCGTCTGAACTGGAGGAAAAGCTGCTTCCACAGACCTCTTCCGCACAAGCCCCTCCTTTGAGCCTCCCCGTCTCAAACTTAAAGATTGGCGGTGCCAGTTCGGCAGCAGCGGTGCCTCGTTTTCTTCACGGTGAATTTTTAGATTTTTTTTTTAATTAGAAAAATTAAAAATGCGGTTTAATTTTGGACACAGCCGGGGCACCTGTCGAAACCGAGAGGTTTTGTTGATTTTTTGCTTTTACCAAATGCTTTAATGGTCGTCAATAACACTCCAAAAACAACCAAAAAGCCCCCCCTGGACGAACACATGGACTCGCTGGAACAGCCGATGATGTCACAAGTAAGTTAACGTTTAAATGAATTGCGTTTAAACGCGTGTTGTAGTGGAAGGTTAGCTTAGCTTAGTCAAAAAGAAGCAGGTCAACTTTAGCTCACCTGTCCGCTTCCCCCACCACCATCACCCGTCACGTATCCGCCGGCTGCTAGCTTAAATGAAGTTTTGATTACGTCACGTTACTACTGTGTGAGCCGCGAGGACATCACCTCGTGAGTGTGCAGTTTTTTGAATTCTAACGGTCGGTTTCAGTTTAAAATGTCGTCGGAGCTGTTTGTGTAATACAGGTACGTCTCTCAACACCTTTTTTTTTACTTTTTAGCCAAATAACTTATGTTTCAATCTTAGTACTCCCAATACAAGAAACGTTTCAATATATTATTTGCCTGTTATTGACATTTTTCTACTTTACAAAAATGTAAAATTCTCCATTGAAAGTAAAAGTCCTACGTACCTGTTGTAGTTTTTTTTTGCATTGATGTCAATAGCTTTTCAATATTGTAGCTGCTCAAGTGAAGCTATATTTAAATACCATTGGGTGTTTTTAAATTCGTACAATATATCACATTTCAATAACTCATCAGATGTTTTGAATGAAAAATTATCATCTTCAAAGTAACATGTACATCAAAATGAAAGTACAGTGTCATGTGATATATCAGAGAGTGGATTATCTTCCTCTAATGTGCATTTATTCAACGTGTATCATGTTATTTCTATTGGGCTTATTAAATCTCTTTCTTTGCTCAAACTGTTGTATGTGATCGGCTCCTTAGAAACTCTCAGACTTTCTCTTTTTATATGCGTGATTAACATATCCCCGGGGGAAAACTGGCTGGAATAAAAAGCAGATTTGAGATGAATTTCTGTTTTTCAGTTGCCACTAGCAACACGTGCTGTATGAACACTTGAGCTGAGTGCATTACTTTTCCAGACCCTCATCGTATCAGCTTGCATATCGGAGACCACCCACATAATTACCATTGTTTTTATGATACCTGTCATAATATTAGACTTCACATAAAACACTGAGAGCTGTTCTTAACTAATTGAACTGACAGGGAGGCTTTATGTCTACACAAAAAGGATAGCTTCACGTTTTTTTATGCCTGCGTTTTCACATGCCTTTACAGTGAGAGCTGAAAGAGTCGATTTATGCATCTATAGAAAAATAATCATTTACTTTTAGGTTACTAGTAAATAGTCTTTAAAATGCCTGCCAAATCTGACTCTTAGGATGTATTGACTATGTAATTGACAATTAAAAACAGTTTCTGCGTACTAATGGGCACGGACTGCAGTCCATTGCCTCTTACATTGAAATAACATTATCTCTTAATGGTTGAAATGTGTGGACAGGAGTAACTGTTACAGCAAGAAAACAGTCATTGTACATACAAGAATTGTATCAAGATGAGCTGGAAATGACGAAGACCTCTTCTTTAACAATTTCACTCTTTCCTTTTTTGACGTCTAGTCTCAAGGCAAAGGAGCTCGAAGAAAAGGCCGATTTAAAGGTTCCGATGGCAGCACTTCCTCCGACACCACAACCAACAGCCTTGTTCGCCAGGTAAGGATGGCAGTTCTTTTTTCAGAATCGTACCCCCGTGGTTTAGGGGGTTAACTGCAAGTGGTTGAATCCGGCTTGGGATCTTCATTGCATGCCCTTTCCCATCTCTCTCTCTCTCCTTCATTTCTCGTCATCTCTCTACTATCAGCTGCCAGATGAATTAAAAAAAAAAAGGATTGCAAAGGCAAATGGTTCCACAGTCTGTGGACCGTACATTACAGTACGGTGTCGGTTTCTACTGACTCGGGGGGGAAAAAAAAGTTCTGTCTTTGACCAAGTCCAAGGAACATGTATCTATCTGATCACATGAATTCCATGAGTAAGAACATTTCCTGGCTACAGTTGCGCCATTCAGGAATGACTTTGTTTGTGTGCCTGAGTGTGTGTTAATCTGTGACGGTAAACGCAAAACTGGCATTAGAGCCCAGACTCAGTCATCATCATCCATCAGGGATGAGATGTGCATTGCAGTGAAAGCCCTCTGTAAACACTTTTGGGTACAGTATGTTAAGTGGAAGCATCTCCTCTGTGCTGCATCCTCTGCAGTGACACAGTGCCCTGTTATAAAGCAGACCCTGTGAGGTACACACTCAGCGCGTCTGGTATTTGTTGAGCAGACCTGCAAGGGACAGGATGGGCTGGGTTAAGGATGTGCACCCTTGCCTAAATGTTTCTGCCTTTTTTGGAGGAGGCGTCCATCGCCTCGTCTTTGGTAGCGGCAGAGCGACGAGGCCGTGGAGCAGATCAGAGCGAAGCGGCACCTCCTGGCATGCATGTCTGCTTCATCTCAAGGCTATGAAGACCCTCTGAATGAGCCGCTGCTCGTCATCAGCTCAGCAGGAGCTGCTTGGTGAGAAATTGTCTGATTTTTACCACCCGTGGGATCTCGTGCCCATTCCCACAGTCCTGTCCCCAAATGAGGAGTTCCCCCTCCAGTATGAGTCATCGCAGATAACTCAATTAGGCTGAGAGTGAGTGTCTTTCTGCAATATAACACCACATCCTACAGAAATGGTAGGCCATTAAAGTAAGAGACAGTAGAGGGATGTGGTGAGAGTGGAGGAGTAATGTGTTTCAGGGTCAGTGAGGCCCTCGCATGCCGAGCAGAAATATCCTCTTTTAGATGTTTGCCACAAGAGGGCCCCAGAAATAGCAGGCCTTCCAGTAAATTCTCTTCTGTTTGGATAATAATGTAAATACTGCTTTTCATTTGTGTTATCATAACAGCAGTTTTGATCCGACCTCATTTCCCTCACCCTCATGCTCAATCATGCTGCCCCGTGATTATTTATGCTTTTCACAGAAGAATGAGGACGTAATATTTAGATCGCCGAACTAACGCCATGCCGGGAAAGTATAGAGCTAATCTTTGTGTGGTTATCTCACTGCCTATTCATCAATCTGTCATTTGGTTCTCATTTCTCTTTGTTTTGTCATGCTCTCCTTACCGGCAGCAGTCTAAGCTGCTTTTGTATATTGTCTTTTGTTCTCCCTCCTTTGTAAGTTGTTTCTGTGCCTCGTACTCCTGGAGCTCCCGTAGGCTTTTTTTAAAAACAGTCAAGGTCACTGTGGGATCAATATACTGCCGATCTGAGCCTCATCAAAATGGCTTTCCAGTAAATTCATACGAACAGTTTCAACAAGACAGAATTACTCATGCTGCTAAAGATAAAGGGTAGAGGGCAGACAGAGAGTAGGTTGAGAGGGAAAGGATGCGAGACGTTCCCTGTGGTCGTGGCTTGATGCCCGGGGGAGTATGGAGGAGGCTGGGAAGGGTGGAGGTCCAGGCCAGACCAAACCGCTCAGCCGTGGGAGTAGCGAGGTCAGTGTTGAATCGGAGCTCAGCTCTCCATTGAGATGGAAGAAGGGCAAAACTATCATAGATTTGTCAGCAAACTTAAACATCAGGTGGCTATTTTTATTTACGTGGAGGTTCATTCTGCAGTGTAAGCAAGGAAATCTCACAACATTTTAGGTTTTGAGGAGCATCATCCATCTGTTTTATGCACATGCCAAGGGGCTGAAAATGCTCATTAATAGTATCACGATTAGGATCATATGCCTTCGATTATTGTTTTAGCACCTGACCTGTTTCCTTTTACAGTCCAGGCGTTTACGTCATTTCTCATGAGGCAAGAAAACAGATGTTTCACCATCAAGCTGACGAAAGCTGATATCTATTTATACACCTCATTTCTAGGTAAAGTAAGTAATAGTTTGATTAGTAGTTGATTTTTTCTTTCCCAGAGGTAGAGGTGGAGATCGATACTTAAATATCAATACATATGAAGCTGGAGCCAATAGCCGTTCAGCCTAGATCAAAATAATGACTTGTAAGAGACAAGCCTGGCTCTGTCCAAGGTTAACAAAATCTGCTGACCAGCAGCTAAAGCTGATTTATTAAGATGTTAAAGTTTGTCCGTCTGTTGTAAAGCCAGTATGTGTGAATATATGACAACTTGTTTCTTAGCTGGGAGCAGGTACCAGGCAGCTGTCCAAGAAATACTCCAGCACATAAACCCACGTAAAATGGTAAACTGATGTTTTTGATAAACACACAAGATACAGTATGTAAGCTTTAGAGGTGCTGGTGGATTTTCTTACATTTGTACCGAGACAAGCTAGCTTTTTCATATAACTCGACAAGAAAGATGCTAAAGCATATTATAAACTATTCCTTTTTATTTTGTGTGTGCACAACCAGTGTTTTGGGTGAAACACACAGCATAGTGCTGTATTCTCTGATCATATTGGAAACTCAAATCTGCGCTTAGGTGTTAACGTGAGTGACTGTCCACCTGTAGACTGGCAATGTGTTTAGAGAGTCTCCCTTGTGCCTAATGCATCCTGGGAAATTATCCATCCCCACATGACCCTGAATAATAATAAACTTTCTTTATATAGCGCTTCTCTAAAAACAGTTAACAAAGTGCTTTACAGAGAGTGAGCGACAAAGAGCAAACGGGAGGATGAAACACAAGGGGAAGAACTGCTTGAAAGCAAGTCTACAGGAGTTTGTCCTCAGTGGTGAATTTAAAAAAAGACACAAACTTCATCCGTCAGGCTGTTCCAAAGAGTAGGCTCACTAATGATGAATGTCTGAGCAACTTTTTTGTCTTAAATGTATGACTGAGAAACAGTCCGATGAGCTCCCACTGGCTCTATATAAGAGATATTAGATATAAGATGTAGTTATAGACGCCAGACTTCAACAGGGTTTTGAAATAATGTCTGTAACTGACGGGTTACACGCAAAGAAAAGGCTGTATTTGAAGGAAGAAAAGGAAACAAAGCGAAACAATAAAATATGGAATAAGAACAGGAACATAAATGACTGAATCGATTCAAAGCACCTGCCAAAAAATATTTTTGTGGCTTAGGTTAGGATAACTAGAATTACACCTTTGCTGCATTAGAAACCATATACAGTAACAGTGAGAAATGTATGTACAGTGTGATTTGCATAACTCACACAGTATTATGTCATAATTAACCTCCTGCTTCTTCCCACACTCACACTGTTTATGTAAATGGTTGCACCAGGCTCCACATCGCCTCCACCTCCACCTCCGTCTCTATGTAACAGCGTGTCTCGGTGTCTCCAACTGCAGCAGCTTTTCCATGGCAAATTGTTGCAGTTCGTGCCTCTCTTGTGTGCTCCGTCTGTACATGCAGGCTGGAGAAATGGATTTGATGATTGAAGGCTGCCTGAGAGGGTGTGGTGATGGCAGGAAACCACTTCCAGCTCTCTCCCCTGATTGCGGGTATTTTTTCCTTTTTATCGTACTCCAGATTATTTTTTTCTCCTCGATGGACAGAGGTGGTGACGCAAAGAGTTCAGTATTGACTCCGATACTTATCTGATCTGGCAACCATTGACTTTTTAAGTAACAGATATGAGTGTGGTGGTATGGAGAAGCTGCCACTGGAAATCTTGGAAAAGTCAAGTGTAACATTAACCCGGCAGACCTTTGCCTGAACTTTGAGCAACATATGTCACAGTTTTCCGAGATCTTTCTAGAAAGCCATATGTGTTTTCTGGCATCGAACTGCAGTAATGATGGATGGGGGTTAAATACTGTAAACGTGGAAATGTTAAAATGTAGAAACCACTTCTGCTCAATCAGCCATTGTAGAAGTACCACGCTGCCATCTAGTGGCAAAATGAATTAATGTAGGTATTTAACTTGGTGATCGGTTAAAGTTTCCTAATCGAGCTGCAAAATTGTATGTTTGCTCTGAATTTCCTGAATATAGTAAAGGAGGTAAAACTTTTGGCCTTTGACTCTAAAACCACCCAGGAATTGAACTTGTTATTCATGTTTAAAAATGTTTTGTAAATGTAAAAAAAAAGGAAAATAGTAGTGATGGGAGATTAAAGGCAATGCTATGAAATGCATAGGAGCACTGCTGTGGATTTTATTGCTTTAGTTGAACAGAAGTTCACAGTACTGTACTTTTTTTTTAATCATAAGATGGATGAATTTAATATGCTCATACGCATTCCTTTGAAGTCATTAGATGTCTGCTGCCTCTTTGATTTATTAAGATTATTTTATGGGGACTGATGGAGACTTAGGACAAGAACATACTGTACAGTATAGGTCATTGTATTTATTTGTTAAATTACTTGCTTTATCACGGTGGGTTTCTATCTGCTGCTTGTGAATAATGGTCTTGTGTAAGTGCTTATTTTACATATATGACAGCAAGATTTTGATTAAATGATGTTGAAATGTGCTCCAAGAAAGCATAATGAACCTAAATTAAACGGTATTTTCGTTTGTAGACATGATTTCCTGCAGTATTTTTCAGTATTTGTCAGCAACAGCTGGGTGACGACTTTGCAAAGGGGGACAGACGCTGACAGATTACCTGATAGATAGGATTCCCTTCTCACTCTAAGGTGCAATTCTCTCCGTTTATAATGATGGCTATCCATCACAGTGGACACGTGTCAGCCAGTGAATTATTGGCAGTGGACTAAAGGAGCTTGAATGTTGATGAAAGATGGTGCCAGATTTATGTTGGGCTTAGCGTCTGTCAGAGCTACTACTATACTGATGAACAGCACACAAAGCTTTACCACAGGATACACACCATCTGCACACGCCGACATGTGAGTCCTAAATATTGGAATAGCGGTACATCAATATTGAATATTTGTTACAGTTTCAACGCTCATTTTCAGCAGTATACACAGCACATGGGTACCAGCTGGGCTTTCTGCTCTCTCTTGTCTCCGACAGTGTGACACATACAACACAGCTGTGTATCTTTTATTATATGTGCACATTTTTCAGTATAGGGTTCGGTAGAGTTAGGTACCCTTTCGAATCCCATATGAAATGTAGTTTTTAGGGAGAAACAGCTACAGACGGGCTCTGTCCAGAGTAAATCTGCATTCCAGCCCCTTGTTTTATCCTTCAGTATCAGTACTGATTAAACGACCAAGATAAACCCATCTTAACGCTAGGGTTGGTTTTCTTAAGAAACTAGAAAGAGTATGCTATGTTTTAGAATTACCCAAATGAAAAACCTAACCTACTTTCTTTTCCAATGAAAGTAGCTCGCAACACTTTACCCAAAACTCACCAAGTCGGCAACACTGGCAGCCCGTCCCTTCAGGAATCCCTCCTAAGCCACGCCCCAAAATGATCATTATGAATGTAAATGTATAATGAACATAAGGAGCATGGCTATTCTTAGTACTCGAAGCTGTAAACTAGAAGCTTGTGGAAGTTCATAGAGAGTTTTTCACAAAATGTTTTTGAAGAAGATTACAAACCTCAGCTTTAACGGTAAGTTATTGATTTAAATTTCACTGTATGAAATAAAAAACTGTCAGTAAATCATTTACAACTTTGCATAATAAATGCATTTGAAAGATTACCAAGTGTTATGCCAAATTGTACCATCCAGTCAAATTATGCAAATGTTATTGGATTGAGTTGACGTAGGCTCCGTGTTAAATGCAACCCTGCTGAACTGATGCAGCTTGGGCTCTTTAAAAGCCACTAAGGTGCCTGGCGATTAACCTCTATCACAAACCCCCCCGTGTGATTTCAAGAATTGTCTGCTTCTATCATAATATTCCTAGCATTCACAAATGTCCTAATGATGAATTATTTGCAAGACATTTCAAAGCCGAGGGGCATTGTTAAATCATTGAAATTCAGTCCATGACGCATGCTGCGTGCCCTTGTTGAGATTCACAGAAACAGAGTCATGCTGTGTATATGAATACACATGTCTTTCATTGAACGCTGGGGCAGAGAGGGAGAATATGTGCACTTCTAGCTGACACAGCAGTTACCACGGAGCATCGACGCTGCCGGTCAATCACCTGAACGCAGCGGGGAAGGGCAAGAGTGGAGTGGAGGTGTGTGACGGGAAGAAACAATCACGCCAGCATGACCGAACGACTTCCCTCTGCATCACAGGCAGAGTTGTGTTGCTGTCCGCCTGTCTGCACAAGACACACACACACACACACTCTGTAACATGAAGCACAGTGCAGTCTCTTCAGCAACCAGTAGCTGCCTCTGTCCTAACCACTCACACAGAAAGATGAAGGGTAACGCAATGCAAATGAGGACTGCATGGCGCAAAAGAAAGGAAGAGAGTGATGAGGAAAAATCAGAGGAAAAAAACGGGAGGCAATAAGTCAAGAAGAAAGCCTGTGTGTGTGTGTGTCAAGCTTTTAAAGCGGACTGAACCTTGGATGAAAGGAGGCGGAGAGTATAGAGGCAGCGTCCTCCATTAGGAAGCAAGGGACAGCGGTCAATAAAGGACACTCAGAACTCCACCTCCTTCGCATGCCGAGAAGAATCTTGTGTGTGTGTGATTATGATGAGTGCGTCTAAATCCACCAGCAGTTGAACCGGCGTGCCAGCCTGCAACTGTTCCTCTCTGCCACAGCACAGCAGCACTGCAGAGGATTTGGCAGCCCAGGAGGATCTGCTGGAGCGGTTACAGATTTCGGGGTGGGGTAAACAGTCGGTCAGACCTGCACCTC
The DNA here is from genome assembly GCF_963514095.1 of Eutrigla gurnardus. Taxonomy (NCBI): domain Eukaryota; kingdom Metazoa; phylum Chordata; class Actinopteri; order Perciformes; family Triglidae; genus Eutrigla; species Eutrigla gurnardus. The sequence goes on along the minus strand of NC_139929.1, from coordinate 5,732,806 downwards.
TCAGCTTGTGGACATCCTGCTGCAACAGTCTGGAGATGGGTAGGAGATGAAGAGGAGGAGGAGGGGGGCATCAGAATCCGGCTTTGTGAACCCTGAGAGTTTCTGAGTCGGGGGAGTTTTGGCATACACGTGGGGGGTGGGTGGACAGAAGTAGGGGGCTGGTGTGGGTACGTCAGTCCTCTGCTCCCTCTGCTCACTCCTCCGTCAGAGATCTCCTCATCAACTCCTCTGTATCTTTTGGTGGTCTGCACCCCTGTGGGCCAAGTGTGCTAGCATGGACCGAGGCTGAGCGGATGCTGAGACGGTCGTCCGTTCCTCCCCGCCCTGGTCCCCTTCATGCCGTGCTGTGGGCTGGGCCATCGCCGGAGAGCACAGCTTCCATATGTGAGTTCGAGGCGCCGACGCCGATTTATCACAAGGGTTAGGGGGGAGAGAATGGGAGAAAAGCTGATGAAGCCCACAATCGCCAGCATGTGTAGACTGATGTGCTGAACGTGCTTTATAGTGATTGTTTCATGATGGGTTATTCTGCATGAATAATTGATATGTGTGTTTCAATGCATGCACAACTTTACTGAGAATGTCAGTGTTGCTTCAAAGCACCAGACTGAATGGATCAGTGGATGCCTGCCAGCTTTCCCCCTCGATGTTGATCGCTGTTCTCTGCTAGATCTCTATCCTGATCCAGATCCTGAATGCTGCAGGATCTAGCTGAAATCTTTCAGCTGCGCTGGCCCGACAGTTTTCTGCAGAGCTCTGTTCATGCCGCCAGACACGATAAATCTTTTATTTCATATTTATTCCGGGACACAGCTGAGGTTGTAATGTTATTGAAAACAGAGGGTTTGCACTGCAGGCACAGGTTCTGTTGACAGCTCCACTTTATTGGCCTTTGCTGGTTTACTTCATGTGTCCTTTGTGCTTTAGTGTCTGGAATTAAAAGCTGTGTATTATGAGAATAAGACCACTGTGGCTGTTTGGTGTGATGAGGAAAATGTCGGGCTGCTTCTGCTAACAGGGATGACTTGAGCTGGGAGATGGGTTTTCTGTACTCTCCTATGCATCCTTAGATCTGTCATTCAGCTGTGGTTGTTTTCTGTCGACTCCCTTGAGTAGGAAGAAAATCTCTCTCTCTGTCTCTATGTATCTATCAATCCATGGATAAATACACATGATATATGTATACACACACACACACACACACACACACACACACACACACACACACACACACACACACGTACGTACGTAAGTACATGGATAGATAGATAGGGGATAATATAATCCTACACTGATAAAGATCCCTACTTGAGTTTTACCACTAGATGGCCATGTTCCACTTTTACATACACTCTCATTCTCAAACACACACACACACACACACACACACACACAGATAAATACACCATTTCCATGCAGAGAGAAAACGCCCTCAAGGCTCAGAAATAAAGTTTTCATGAGGTTCTAATTTTTTTTTTATTATTATTATTATTGTCAGGAAGGTTCCCCAAATCCAAGACAGAAGCTCATAGGACAAAATGTTCTGATCTCAGTGAGCCGCAGCAGTCTTAGATTGACTAAAGCTGTGATATGTCAATACAGAGGGCTCTGTGTGTTTTTTAATGATGTGTGGGGGCGTACTCTTATGATGTGACATAATTATGGGGTATTAAGGATCAAATGTTAGTCATTTGTAGAGCTGAAACAATAAGTCGAAGTTTAATAGGCAACTATTTTGACAATATTTTGCCTGCCTAAAGGACACTGTCTGGCCTCACACAGACTGAAACAAATCTAAAATGTTCAAACCAGCACTCTAGTGGACATCTTGCAAATAATGGCAGATAATTATACTGATTCATTTCCTCATTAATGGATTAATAGTTTGGCCAACAAAACATCATGGTTAAAGGGTCCATCACCAGTGTTGGAAGTAATGCTTTACTCTGTAACACATTAATGCTCCTTACCACTCCTTACTTTCCCCAGTAAGGAGTGGTGTAAACGACAGTGTTACTGAATTACTAGAACACGATTCGTTTCGATTAAGCTTATGTTACATTGAGGTGAATAGATCAGTATGCATTTTTGCATCGTGTCAAGTTGAACTTTGGTTAACTTTCGGGCAAATATTGAATCAAGCGCATGTGTGAACGTTTCCTGAGGTGGGACTCAGACATAGGCCCCGTATTTTTGTTTAAGCAGCCTTTGAAAAGGAAGCCAGACTTGAAGGCCCATTATGACATATTTTGGCCAGAAAAGTGGACCTTGAAGGGTCCAGCTTCTGATTTCGGATGCCAACTTTGACTTTCTCAGATGTCCTAGAGAAGGACATATGCAAGTGTTCCTATGTAGACTGCTTTAGTTTGTTGATAGGATCTGGTATTGCTGGCTGCAGTAGGCTGAATCAAGCTTTAATTTAACTGAGTGGATTAGTGTTGGACCAGCTGTTGATACTCCACACCGGACGGTCTAAGCCTTGTGTGTAAGGTGTTAACATGAAAACAAACCATTCAGTGTGGTGGAGTATCACTGGCACCATGTGTTTGTTTTTTAATTACTGTGCTCAAACTAAGCTTTTTGAAATCAATGTAATGAGTACCGTTTAAACCAGAGCTCTTTGGCTCACAGGGGACAGGCCAGTAATATTAGCCACTGGCCACTGCTGACCTTGAGAGGACCCCAGCTGCCGTGAGACGCCACTCTTTCTATGACACTCCTCACACATGTTTCCAATATGGAGCACCAAACCACCGCTTTACGTCTGAAATGGGGCAGAACGTAATTCCGCTCTGGATGGAATGTGGAGCACGGAGACCTGGCCGGATGGGACTCCGTCTGACTGACTGAATGGCCAGTCCCAGACACTCCTCACGGAAACTCGGCTAATTGAAGACAGCAGGCCCTACTTCGGTTTGTTTTGTAAGCTTTCCTGCTTGCTGCATGATGCAGCAATTGTAGCCAATGAAATGCAGAGAACGTTTATCATCTGTTAAAGTCGGCAAGCTGTTATGTGGCACACGACGTGCCGTTTATGATATTCTTGACCTGCTGGGGGCGCTAAAACTACCTCATAAAGAATAAGACAATGCATATAGTGGACTATTACACAAGACATTGTAATTATTGCCAGAAAATACTGCGCTCCGTGTGCTAGTGGTGAGCTAATCTCCCATGGCGAAAGTTTGACCTGGAATTCCCAGTTTTCCAGGCTTTGGGATGCACGCCCAGGGAGGAGTGTCGGGCCAGCTCACAGCAGACTGGAGCAGGGTTTCCTTGGCAGCAGCTGTGCGTTCTTTCACTTTTCCAGAGAATATGTAAATGTCCGGAAACTGAGAGCTAATTGGCCACGGAGGCCCTTTGGAATGTCTCGGATTTAGGTGGATTTTTACTGCTTTTGCATAATCCATCATCTCACCATGAGGCTGGAAAGTGTGATATATATCCGTGAGGGTCTTTGTAGAGTATAGCTTGACTGCAGCCTGGAAACACTGATGTCAGTGACACCGTGTGATGAATATGTCTGCACCGAGTATTCAAAACCCCCACTTTTCTGGAAACGGTGAAGTCATGGGGGGGAGATGCAGCTCACACCCTGAAAATATATATAGTGTATTATGGTAATGCTATGACAAATTACTATACCACTTCAGGTTGACTTTCTGCTCTTATTTGGGGCGCCTCGGTAGGCGAATGGTTAAAGTGCATATTACATAAAATACCCTTGCTGCTGATTTCTTACACAGCCCTCTTTCTCTTCCCTTTTCACTTTCCCGTCTGTGCCTATACCATCAAATGTCCATTATAGGTGGGAATGAGAAATAATTCATTGGGCTTAGTTTTGGCTGTACCAGCCAGTAACATATTTGTTAATTTTTCCATATAGCACGCTGTACAAAATGTACAGATAATGTATGTCCGTAAATATAGTGACACAACCCTTGTGTGCGGTTTTACACTTTGCTACATGAGATCCATACATATAAAGTGATTTGCTTCACCCTGCGGTGGATGTTAATTTTAGCCGCGTCTCTCTCCTCCAACACGTCATATTGGCTGTTTCACTGCTATCAGTGGAAAGCAGCTGCTTTGAGGCCTAGAGTGCCATCATCCATTTCTGTGAGGTTTGCAGTTTCTGGCTCAATCTATGCAGTAATTCCACTTATTAGTGTTCCATTACACTACGACATGTGGCTTGAGAAAGAAATATGTCTGTAGTAGATTCTCTGCTGTCGCTGGAGCTGTTTTTATTTGCTGTGCGGTATATGAGACATAAGGTTTAGTATAAGGTTCACTTTAGTTCAATTGGACACTTCTCATATGACGCTATCGCTATCCTCTTGCCCATCTTTATTTCCCACTGTGTCTCCAGTAACCACCTACAGAAGGTAAAGAATCTGCAGTGAAATAGACAAACCTGCCGTCATTAGAGAGCTGAAGGAGCTGTGGGCAGGGGCAGCCAGGTCAAAGCGGGCATCACTTAAAACAGGAGCAGATGTTGTTTGAGGCTAATTAACAGCAGAGAAATGCAGACAACCTTGTGCACCAGAGGAAGGCTGCCAGCCCGTATGGATACGAGAGACAATTAATTAGAACGACAGACGTTAAAAATGGAACAGGAGAGGTGGAAGGGCTAGCTTTAAAACCCTGAAGTCCTGGACCTTAAACATGGGTTTTAATTATATTTTACTTAGCGGTTGTCATCAGTGATTGAATTATTCTATATACAACTACACATTTAAGATTCAATTAATAGTTTCAGTCCCGTTTCCAGCAAGAATGCCAAACATTCTTTGGTTTCAGCATCTCAAATGTGACAATTTGCTGTTTTTACAAGTTGCTTTGATGGTGAGTACTGGCAGCTCTTATTCCAGTGAAAAACACTGGTTGTGCTGGTTGTTCATGTACAATATTGTGTAGTCTTTTTCTACCACTGCTGATCTGGACATCAGATCTCTGTGGTTCAATTCCACTTAAGTGCATCCACTCAAATCACCAACGATAGCCTTAAAACGGGAGAGGAGCTGATGGTAAATAAGGGTGTAGACATGTGAGAGTCAGAAGAAAGAAGGTCAGGACAACATTTACAGAGTAGATTTAATTCTGGATCAGAGAGCAATGAATAATGAGAGAGGAAATCCCTGTTTCACTGAGCATCTTTTCTCCGTCACGGTACTCGTCTCTTAGCAAAGAGGTGCCATGACAACAGGTACCAGCCTAGGGAAGACCCGTGCCCCTCAGAGGGAAAGAGAGGGAAGAGTGTAAGGATAGTGAGATTAAGTATGTTGTAGAGGATGGGAGAATAGATGAAACAGAAAAGAAGAGAGGATAGTGAGTGGAGGAGGCACCTACAGTAGATGAAGACAAGGGTTCCTGCTGCTAGTCCCTTAGGGTTTCTGGAGGCGTCAGTGACCTGCCAGGCAGCGGAGCGCCACGTCCTCTCCTCCAGAGAATCAATATGTTCATCCTAATGCTTCTATAAGCTCACCCTCGGGAGCCGGCCACAAAGATCTGCTCCGCGATTGGGCGCGCACTGAGGCTCAGCAGGGCGGAGTTAAACCTGCTGGGATTTTTCATATTCATACTCGCCGTGAATACATAATCAGTCCACCAGGTCACCGTGTGCCGTCAGGAGGAAGAGATTCTGACTTTGCCGGATGATTCTTCTATGATCTTTTTCGACCACGTGAAGAAAACTTTGTCATCGTCCTCCTCCAACTGTGGTCTGACCCTGCTGACAGATGCTGGGTTTAGTCAGAGCAGGCGTTCTGGGTTCGCAGCTTTGCAAGGCAGATTATGACCTATGGCTGAGCACCACGTGCCCCCCGGCCATCACCCCTGATTCTGCACAGACCTGCCTCCACAACAGGCTGTGGGGCTGAAATCTGCTGAGGAGGGGGGCTCCTCTCTCCATGTTACCGGCCTGCTCTCGTTGCCATGATCAAACAAGTCAAGAATAAAAATGTCTCATGGGTAAGTGACGTGTGGTGGGAGTTTTTCCTCCTCTACTATTGAACTACTTCCTCCTCCTGTGTGGCTTTTTCTATCTGTGCTTTCAAAAATCCTTTCAAAACAACTGATAGCAATGTAACATGTTTGCATCACTATAGATATGATTTTCTGGTTTAACAGATTATGGAAAGACTATTAGAGTATATTTCCATTGGGTTTTGATGCTCCTGTGCCCAGTGGCTATTCCAATGAGAGGCTTAGAGATTTAGGTATTATATAACTACAAGCTACTACATGCCCACTTTATGAAATCTGGTCTGCTGAATCCGCCTATGTTAGAAGGAATGCAAATAATGTTGGGTTCAAATTATAGAGCAACTTAATGTCCAATATCCAAGAAAATGCATAGTTGTTTGTTTCTACTCATAATAACAACAGGAGGTAAACTACTATTTTCTGTCATGTTGTCCCAGGTTTCTTTTAACGTGAGCAAGTTTGATATCTGATTCTTTGCCAGTGCAGACGGATCAGGGGAGATTAGAGTGAGAGTGGCTTTGCGAGGATGAAATCAGCTACTTGGGGGGGGGAAAGGGGGGTGGGGACAGGGAGGAGAGGATGTGATGGAGAATCTACCTTCAGTCTGTCTGCAGACTTTAAAAAACATTTGTCTCAGTCCTGTTATATGACCTCCAATCATTCAGCTCAGCCTCTTTGTTGTGTAATCTCACTTGGTGGAGTTACTGTATGTCAGGTGCAAGTGATCCAGTCATGGTGTGATAAACCTGAGGCTCAATTATCCTCCCTAAACACCATATGTTGTGCTCTCCCAAACAGGAATTCATGTTTGACACGGTGATCATTTAGTGTTTTTTTGTCCAGTATATTGTACGTGTGCACGTGTGCATAAACAGAGATGTACATATGTGTTTCCTCCGGAGGGAAACACTGCTCCACTTTTGCTCAACCCACCCATATGCCACATATGTCACGCTACTGCTCCGCGCAGCCCAGCTCTCTGTCCTCACAATGAACCTGATAATTCCTGACACTTAGAGCTGGAAAGTTGAGTTGAGTATCTACCTCAATTAATAATCAATTTATTATTAATGTAGTTTACTTGTTTACTAGCAGATCTGCAGAGCAACGCCAAAAACGTTAGCATCAATCGCATAATTTCTAATTATTGATCAAAAGATAATTATTTGTCCAAAGATTATGTACAGGATAGGGTTGGGTGATTGTTTCTCTTTTCATGTAAGGGAGGGGATGGGAGGAGTTGCCTCACAGGACGGCAGTTAAATTGCTGCATGTCAAAGAAAGGTAAATAACATTTCTAAAAAAGTGAATATTTTACTTAAAGAAACTTTTCCTGATTTCTGAAATTCTATATACATTTTAGATCTGATAGTAGATTGCCTTAATCTCGGTGTAGAATCTGATCGGCAATCGGCACAAGCCTACTACATGGTCAAAGGCTCTAAACTGTTAAGTAAATGCCAATAAGCCCAGGTTTTAACTGCGTATAACTTCTAATATCACAATTTAATTTCTCATTTCATATTAAATGCATGTGACATGACTGCTGATGACACAAAAGGGATTTCCTTTTCACACTGGAATGTTTTTGTTGTCAGTGTAGGGTCTTCAAAGAACTTTTTTACTAGAAAAGTTGACATGAGGCTATAAAACACTTTTATTAGTTGGCCTTTGACGTTGTAGTGTGTCACAGCTTAATGAACAACATCCTGATTATGCTTTTTGCTAGCTTAACCCGCTGTGAGCCTGAAGATGTAAAAAAAAACAGTTCAATCTCTGGTCATGGTTTTGCAGGAACTTAGGCAGCATTAAAAAGATCCTTTGGGCTATCGACTAGCCGTGCCAAATTTCATGACAGTATGGATAGTTGTTGTTGAGACAGGCATCGCCTCCCTCAGATTCTGCTGCTAGTAGAGCAACAATCTCCCCATATATCACCATGTTATTGTCATCATCCAGAGCTTGCTCATAAAACCTGTTTACATTCGGTAATTTTGCTAACTGACATCTTTGCCCAAAATGTGGGTTCGTGCAAGCCGCTGTAATGACTCTGCGGTGCACTGATCCCAGGTATCTACTTGTCTATCCAATAAGCCTAATGACTTTGAGGGCCTCATTCATAATCACAGTGGTAGGAAGTGCCAGGCGGATTAGGACTCCAGATGGTGCTGTTACTGCCTGACTGTCTGTCTGTCTGGCCACAGATGTACCGCTGCAAAAGGTCACATGTTTTACTACAGCGGTCTGCCCTGCTGCTGCAGCACAGCATCACATAGCCTCTTGAGTAACACTCAAGCGGCGTATAGTGCTGCTGACTGTCACAAGTATCAGTCAATACGGTGTTTGGTGTTTTAGGGTACGCTTCCGTGTGTGGGGTTTCTCTCCGTCCGTTTTGTATAGCGTTGTGTAGTTGAGTTGACAATGCAACAGATGTCACACTATCAAATTAAAGCTTAATGCCCGGCCTGCTGAAGAAAAACACTTCGGAGATAACGATGACATCGCAGAGCTTAAACACTCGATTGTGTGTGTGTGTCTGCTCGTGCACATCTGTGTGTTTCTGCATGTGCCAATGTCATGTGTGTTTGATCTGCCTGAGAGACTCTTCACTCCACATGAGGCATGACACTTGCTGATGGAAGAGCTTTTGAGGATGACCACATCTCATTTTCTCTCCTCGAGACATCAACTCAGCAGTGACACCGGTTGTATTTAAAGTGCAACTTGCCGAATACTGCAGCGTAGCAGTCAGTGTTATCCTTTTTTTTTTTTTTTTTTGACTGAGGCAGAGAGGTTGGGTTTTTTTTTTTTTATGCCAGGCGTCAGCTGCTTGCACCCCTGGGTCATGGTACTCTGAACAAAAACCAGGGGATTTGCATAATTCATTACAGTCGCTGTGGAAAGGAGAGGCGACACAGGTGTCCCGGGCATTGTGGGAGAACGAGCATGTCTAAGAAGCCGAAGGTAAAAAAAAACAACACACAACCTGTTCTTGTTTCTGTGTTAAATCGGCAGCTTACGTCTCTATCCGGAGCTTGTACTA